>NW_005841944.1:3296691-3307478 GCF_000455745.1 Alligator sinensis | reverse complement strand
TGGGGGCGGGGCAGGAAGAGGCCCCATCCCTAGCCCCGCTCCCTCCCTCACCAATAGGATCTCATCTGTCTCCCCCCAATAGCAGTGAGGAAGGGAGTGGAGCTGGAGCAGGGGCAGGTCCTGCACAGCAAGGGTGGGGTGGGACAGAGCTGCTGGCTCATTCAGAGGGCATGGCAGGGGTGGCACTCACCCTAGAAGGGCATGGGTGGTGGGGGGGGCATGCCCCTGGAATTGCATGGGGTGGGGAAGGCTTCAGCTGCGGGCTGGGCTGTTCCTGGAGGATGCTGGGCCTGCTGTGGGCAGTGGTGGAGCTGGGAGTGGGGCTATGGGGGACTGCAGCCACCCAAAAATTAGCTATAGCCCCTGCAACCCATCTCCCAGCACTGCAGATTCCCAGCCCAACTGCAGCACAGCCCCAGCCTCCACTGAAAAAAACCTGGCACCACCTCCCAGCCTCACTCCTGGGCCACTCCTGGGCCAGCTGCATCAGGGCTCAGGGCGCAAAGCCCAGCCTGCAGTGGCAACTGCCTCTGTCGGACCCAGATGTGGGGGAATGTGCTCTCTGGGGCCTCAAAAAGGGTGCACACAGTGGCAGGAGCCCCCCCGCACCTGGACAAAAGTTCAGGCTCGACCCTTCCACCACCCACCTGGCCAGGGCCCCACTCACCAAGCTGCTTCTGCACTCTGTTCCTCACTGCAGTAGTCTCAATCTGGCCCCCTTCCCTTCTCCCACTGACTGACCTGCTGGGTTGGGGGGGAGGGGTGCTCATGGATGCATGTGCTCAGCCCCCACCCTCAGTCCAGGATGGACTGCAAGAGGCTCCAGGATCAACCGGTCAATCCCGATCGACCCGTTGGTGACCCCTGGTATAGGAGATCATGGCAGATGCAGTCTCCCAGCCTCAGGGACATGTCCAGTTCTGGGCGCCGCACTTCAGGAGGGATGTGGACAGCATTGAGAGGATTCAGAGGAGGGCCACCCGCATGATCCGGGGACAGCAGGGCAGGCCCTACGAGGAGAGGCTGAGGGACCTGAACCTGTTCAGCCTCCACAAGAGAAGGCTGAGGGGGGATCTAGTGGCCGTTTCCCAACTAGTCAGTGGGGACCAGCAGGCATTGGGGGAGTCCCTGTTCCCCCGAGCACTACCAGGAATGACAAGAAATAACAGTCACAAGCTGGCAGAGGGTAGATTCAGACTAGACATCAGGAGGCGCTACTTCACTGTCAGGGCGGCTAGGATCTGGAAACCACTTCCAAGAGAAGTGGTGCTGGCTCCTACCCTGGGGGGCTTTTAGAGGAGGGTAGACGAACACCTTGCTGGGGGCGTTTGACCCCAGTACGTTTTCCTGCCATGGCAGGGGATCGGACTTGATGATCTGCTCAGGTCCCTTCCGACCCTACCAACTATGAAAACTCCTGGGGCTGGGAGATCGCAGCCATTGCTTCTCCCAGCTGCTGTGGTGCCCTATGCAGCTGGGAGCCCTTCAGCTGAGGGGCCTTCCAGCCAATGGAACTCGCTTCTTGCTGGTGCAGGGGGAGCCCAGGATTGGGCTCCCCTTGCACCAGCAATAAGGCAGAATGGGATCTAATGTGCAATCCCACAATCATGCTTCCTGCCATGCACATGTGCTATGGGAGAAGGTACAACCATGTGGATCACACATTAGATCCCAGAGTACCTTTACGTATACATGTAGAAGGGACCTAATAGCTACTAGAAAAAATAAATTCTTCCAGGGATGATGGCATTGCAGCACCAGAAAAATGGTGGAATTGCTTGGAGCTGCAGCTACCTGGAAATAAGATTGTATATGACCAACTGAAGAATGTTAAACCTACACCAGCTGCTACCTGCAAGTGCGTTGTTATCCATTCATTGCTAATGTTTATGAGATCACAGTCACTTGACCAGGTGCTATGGAGAGAGTTCATGTTGATGTCTTCAAGTATTACACTTCATCCTTGGTGAGTGGTTTGGAGAAATAAGAAAATGTATGCAGTGGGATGTAACTGTTATAACAATAGACTTTCATTTTTTCTGGGTATAAGGTATACCCCCTTTTAAGCGGGGAAACTAAGGTACATGCCGGAAAAGTGGCTTACCATATGTCATGCAGCAAGACTAGGGTGTAGAGTCAGGAGTAGAAGAGAGGGCATCCCAAGTCTCAGACCACTGCTTTATGCCCTCAGCCATTACTCTATTTTGTTTCTCTTGCAGTTTAATGTGCATACAGGTTGTTGGCAGGGTTTCTGATGAGGTGTCTCGGGTCACGGTGTTTTCAGGTAACTGATAACATACTGCTCTATATCTCTCTATTATCACACCTTTTCATTGCTGTTCAGGTCCTTTTCCAGTTTGTGATTTTAAGCATGGATGAGAGCTACTGGTTACATGGCTGAGGTTATCTCTGGATTATACTGCTGGATTAGGGGAAGCAAAGAGACAGTATAGAATGTTTCACATTTACCTTGCTAATTCAAGGCTGTTTGCCTGCAGCTTCAGAACTGATGCAGGAAGTTGAGTCTTCAGCTGCTGTTAAGCACAATATGAGACTAGTAAGCAGGCTACATTATTTCCATCTACTTCTAGCCAGATTTCAGCTGCTTTTTCCAGGTGGAGAGTTTGCTACTGTCATCGTATCTTTGTCACCCAAAAGATGATTATGGCTCTTCCTGTATCTGTGATGGCAGCTTAACTCCACTTAGAAAGGGAAGTTGCTGTTTGTAGAGAGCAGTTCGCACCACTTGTCTGTGTATACATTGCCTGCAGGCATCCATGTTGCATTCAGAGTGTTAGTTTAGATCTGCAAAGTCCAGAATACTTTGGGTCCGGTGTTCTTAAGAAAGCCCTTCTCTACCAGTTCAGTACTGCCCAAGTTGGGGTCAACAGAGGTGCTGAAGTTAAAGGCCTTCCTCTGTGCTTGGTGTTATTTACAACTGAACCTAGATATGGCAGTTGGGGGATCAGAGCCCCGTAGGCTAAGTACAGACATTCAAAAAGCCTGCGGCTGAATCGAAATAGAAACAGAAGTAAACAGACATTTACCTTTTGATTCAGAAAATGCAGCCACAGGACTGTAGTGGCTCAAGCCAGAAGCGTGGGGGGTGCTAGAGCACAGTTTCCTGGCTATGTGTTCACTTCCTCTTCCTGCTATCTACAAGGTCTCTGGGATTTGCAGTCCAGAATCAGAGCAGTAGGACTCTGCAGGGTTGCTCATCACTTCCTCTTCCTGCTTCCAGGTGCCCCCAGGGTTTGGAGTCCACAGTTGCAGCCAGCAGTAAGTTTGAGCAGGAAAAGGGGTGTGTAATCCTCTTCCTTGGCTCCAGGCCCCAGCCTGGATTTGCCAGGGAGGGGGGCAGTCCCGTTCCCCCTTTCCGGTAGATAGGACTATAGCAGGGCTGGCTCCTCCCCTCTGCTCCCTGGCTGCAGCTCTGGCAGAGACTTGCAGGCACAGCAGCATCTGCCTGGCTTCCTCCTGCTCTCCCCCTCCCCTCCCCAGTCCCTGCTCAGCAGGGATCCCCCATCCCCTTTGCCTTACACAGACAACTCAGCATTAGCGAGGAGACCACATTCTGGCTTTGGTCTGTCCTGTGGCAGACAGCAGTTTTGGCTTAGGGCTTTTTAGAGCTAATCAACAGCTCAGCTGATAATGTCCCTCCATTCCTCCTTTGTTATAAAAGAGCTTGAACTAATGAGAGAGGCTGTTTATTTTCTGATGGGGTGATAGCAGAGCTGATAAATGCTTTGTTATCAAGGCAGGGTGGAGGGGCCCTCCCTAATCCTGTTGTGGCCTGAGGCATGTGGCCTCAGCTCAGCCCTGAAGAAGGGAAGGGAGGGCTGCTCTGGCTCCCCCAGCTTCTAGCCTAAGCCACTGCAGGCATGTACCTGCATGTCTGGGAAGTCTGTGCAGTTACAAAGTGATTTAGCCTAGCCAGGTTAAACCAACCTGCAAAGATTGAATCAATTCAGGCTCGGGCTTTTTGAATACCTGCCCCTAGCCAATGTGCTATGCACCTTCTTCTCCTCTGATTGTGGAATGTGGTCCAACGTAGCTCCAATTTGTCCTTCAGGGCATACTGCAAAGCTCCATCTCTCTCTCCTCAACTTTTGAGAGCAAAACGCATGTGGAAAGCAGGTACTATGCAGACTTGCCGTATGGTTGATTGTTTTCTGTGTGTCCATCCCATCCCCCCTCCCAAGTTTTCACAGTGTAAAGAGGTTGCTAAGATTGTGCTTTTTCATATATATTTAGTTATTTAAGGCTCTACACAAGTACTCTTTTTAGTACCACCATTATAGGCTGAAAGAAAATAATATGTGATGCCGTTTGCAACATAGGGAAAAAAATCCCATTTCTAGGGAACAGCAAGTAGCAGTCCACAAGAGTTAATGGATAATCTAAGGATTAATTAGTTGTTCTGTATAGTGTTTTGAAGATGTAAATTGCTCTGCTGGTGTTAACACTTAGAGAGAAGAGTGATTTTTTTTTTTCTTATTTAGTTAATATTAAGATATTTCCTGCTTCTACATGCACTGTTGAACCTTTTCATCCAGGATGAATACAAGGTTGAATCTCAGATGGAGCTGGAATGTCTGATATTTTATGTAATTTCACTGATACTATTTTGGTTATTTCAAGCATGGGACAATTTTAATAAACACATTTTGAAAAAACTCATAACGGATGTGCTTGAGAAAGGCAGACATCTATATTAGTTGCATCAGGTAGTAGTTCTTCTAGAATGTTTATTACATTTACCAAAATCGCATCACCTTGAGCTGTGATCCCTTCAGATAGCACAAAATGAGCAGGGCTGGCTGGGTAGCTGCTTAAACAGAAGTCTTGAAAACGCTACCCAGATAGAAGTAGTGGGGCTACTTATTGCTGTAGATGACATACTCCCCTCCTTCTGCCACTGCTGTGGTGGGAGGTGTCCATAAAGTCAACAGCTAGGGGGTTAACCTTCTCACAGTTGTTTCTTTTGCCACCAAATTAAGGCTTTCACAGTGTTTTCTGTCAGAGGCTTCAGTGGTGACTGCCACATTAACTCTATAGCTGCTGACTGCATAGATATCTCCCCCTGTCCCAGGGCCCAAACATGACCAGGTACTCCTTTGGTGCATCTTGTGCTGTGGTAGGTAAAACCCTGTCTGTCCCCCCATCACCTCCCACTCCCATGCTTAGCACAGCACCCTCTCCTCTTCACCCCCACCTCTCCCTCCCTGGCCCTGCCTAGGACTCTGAAATTGGCATCTGTGCCTCTGTGTTTTGCCTCTGTGTATTGGCAACAACAATTAGGGTTTACCAAAATGGGACTGAACACAGCAGAAAGCAAGAAGTAACCCTCCAGGTTTGGGGAATAAAGAGAAAGCTCTTCAGGTCTCAACTACTCTCCAGACATCCTCAGCTAATCTTCTGCACTCCTCTCAGCAAGGATTTCTTGTTTCTTAAAGCAGGCCTGTCCAACTTCTGAGTTGCTGGAGGCCACATGCTCTGTGGACTGCACCAGTGAGGGCTGCAGGCCAGTTGAGCTCCATCAACACAAGCCATGGACACCCTTCTACTACACTACGTGTGCAGTGCAGGAGGCCTGGCCCCCACCCTCCATTACCCAAGTGAAGGCTCCTCTACTGCACCCCTCCATTACCTCCGCTACACCCCATGCACCTCAGCTGAGCTGCAGACTCGTGTGTTGCAGCATGCCATCTGAGCATCTCTGGCTGTGGGCTCCCCTAGCACTGTAGGCTGTTCCATACCACTGTCTGGGGTTAGGGCAGGAATGGAAACTGAAGGAGGGAGAGAGAGCCTGGGAGCCCCAGCTGGTGCTGGAGCAATGCGGGGAGTGGTAGGTGGAAGGGAAACTGGAGCAGAGTGGGGGGAAAAAAACCCACCCTGTGGGCTGCATGTAGTCCCTGGGCCACCAGTGAAATAGCTTTGCAATAAAATATTAAGTGCCTCGTGTTATAGTAAGTTATCTAGTAGGGGTGTGCAAAGCAGGCCCTATTCAATTTGGATTTAGCCCAAATCAGGGACAGTGATTTGATTCATTGATTCGAATCACTGTCCCTGATTCGATTTGGTTGAATTGATGCTGATTTGGAGAATCAGCGATTCAGCCATAGACACGGCTTTAAATGTTTTTTCTACATACCTTGAGGTACCAGCATGGCTTGTGAATGCTGTGATGCTGGGGCAAATGGAGCTTCCCACGGGAGGGAGGGCCCTCCTCATACTCAGCAGTGACGCCGTAAGTGGACCAGAAGTGCATCTGGCCCACTTCTGGGTCTGCTGCCAAGCACTCTGGGGAGCCCCCCGCACTCCTGTGGGACACTCCATGAGCCCCAGCATCGCAGCGTTCACAAGCCACCTGGTACCTCGAGGTATGTAGAAAAAACATTTGAAGTTGTGTCTATGTCTGAATCTCTGAATCTTTCCGAGTCTCTCTGAATCAATTCAGAGAGTTCTGATTTGATTCGGAGAAATGAGAGGGTCCTCTGATTTGATTTGGATTTGGAGATTCGGCCACCAAATCAGGCCAAATCTCCGCTGAATCGAATCGGGCTGAAGCTTTGCATAGCCCTATTAACTAGTTAGCTAGAAGTACAGCAGATGTTCGTGTCAGGAGCCAGAAACCAGTTCCACACATCAAGAAGTGCCAGGACAACAACTAATAGAAGAGAAACATAGTTCATTTGTCTCAGAAGTGTTTGCAACACAAACTTTATAATGCATATAATATTTAGTTACTAGTGCTGCAGTGCAAATGTCATTACATTCAGTGGCCTTTAGAAAACACTATTACACTGACAGGAGTTGATAACAAGAATTCCTTTGAGTGGAAAATACTGTAAATATAAGTATCCAAGGCTTGGAGATTTATTGACAATATAAGAGGATCAAACTATAAACAGGAGCAATTGTAAGATTTTTTTTTTTTTAAATTCTCTCCATCACTGTGGTTCACTTTTGAAACATTCTGTATGAACAGCACTGGGTGCACTGTAAATGTCAGTCTCCTGCCCTTAAAGAAAACAGTTTATGCTCCTTTCATTTTAGCTTCCTAATGACTGATTTATTTATTGGGCATGGCAATCACTTTTGAACAGACACAATTTTCTTAGCATTTTTTACAAATTAGCAATGGCTACACATTTCTTTTAACTACAAGTAATGCATGGCATGGACATTGATTAGTGTTAAAAACCATGTTTTTTCATATCTTGTGACTCAGGTAACAAGCAATCACAATTCACATATGTTATTTCCTTTAATAGTTGTTTTAATACAGTAACAAATACATTTTAATTTTTTTTGACGGCTTTAACAATTGTAAAAAGGTAGTGTATAAAAGTGCTGGGAGCGTCATGTTTTCACCTACAGGAATTATGAGCTGCGATGTACAGTTCAGTATTGTTGGCTATTCACAGTTTCCCATTAAGTTTTGCTGTTAAGTAATGGGAAAATTTTCTGATTTTTGGTTTGATGACCTTATGTGGTTTGTGAGATGATTGTACCACATGGTTTTAACCTAAAAATGTGTATTGATTATTAGCACATAGGAAAACTGTGATAAACATTGAAAATATTTTTTTTAATTATAGTTCTGTCCCAGTGAAGCAAAACATTTATCTGAGAAATGACATTTGTAAACAGTCAATATTTCTGGTTTTGGTTAATATGTAGATGAAACAGAATGCTGCTAATTTTTTTAATAACCATTTATTATCTGGTAATGGTCTAGTATTACGGTAAAGATTCTAGCTTTTAAAGTGTATTTGTCAGTCTAATTTATGTTTTATTTTCAATTTTGTTTTCATAACCTGTTGCTAGAACACTACAGGAGTGGAAAATTATTCATTTACTGGCTATTAATGACTGAATTACTGGTCAGTTGTAACACATGCTGAATGCAGTAAGGTTTAAAATAACTGCTCAAACTGAAAATATTATAAAAACTAACAGTATTAATGTAAGAAAAGAAACTGCTGTATAATGTCTATAAAGACCAACTTAGTTTACTCTATTGAATAAATCAATGGCTAAATGTTTAAATATATATAATTACATGGGGGAGGGGTTAATTAAATGTATGGATTTCACAGTAGTATTTTAATGTATCCTAAAGGAATTTGGTTCCTGAATCCTTTGACTTGTCAATGGATTTTCTTTCACACTGAATTTGGAGTTTGCTTGTTGCCCCTGAATTGTTAAAAAGAGAAGTCAGTTTAACATATAACATATGAATCAGTGCAAAGGAACAGGAGATGAAAATTTATGAAATCAAAGTAGTATGGAAACTTGAAACAGTGATAGCAACTATGGATGGAATGATGGAAGTACCACCAAGGAGGAGTACTCAGCACTGGTCCGTACCTGCAGGGAGCAGATCAGGAAAGCCAAGGCAGCAACCGAGCTCCACCTGGCTTCACATATCAAGGACAACAAAAAGTCCTTTTTCAGGTATGTAGGGAGTCAGAAAAAAACAAGGGTAACATTGGACCCCTGGGATAGCTGATAACCGACACCCAGGAAAAGGCCAATCTGCTCAATGGGGACTTTGCCTTGGTCTTTCATCAGTCCAATGGGACTGCCCTGCCTAGCAAGATGCGGGATGGCCAGGGTGAGGGCATATTTATACCCAGCATCAGTGTTGATCTAGTAAAGGTTCACCTTGAGAGGCTGGACATCTTCAAGTCAGCTGGTCCTGACAGATTACACCCTAAAGTACTCAAGGAGATGGCAGGTGTCATAGCCCAACCATTACCAAAATATTCGAAAACTCATGGTGCTCAGCTGAAGTACCTGAACACTGAAAGAAGGCCAATGTGGTACCCATCTTCAAGAAAGGCAGAAAGTAGATCCTGGGAATTACAGGCCAATCAGCTTGACCTCAATCCCTGGCAAGGTTCTGGAAACAATTATCAAAGAGACCCTTCTGGATAAGCTGGCTGAGGGCAACATACTGAGGGACAGCCAGCACGGGTTTGTCACAGGTAGGTCTTGCCTGACCAATCTCATCTCCTTCTATCACCTGACATAGCACCTGGAGAAGGGAGAAGAGATTGCTGTCATATATCTGGACTTCGATCTGGTGTCCCATGACCTCCTCATGGAAAAATTGGCCAACTGTGGCCTTGGCTATACCACAGTCCAGTGGTTGGAAAATTGGCTCTGAGGTTGGACCCAGAGAGTAGTGGTCGATGGTAGCGAATCATTATGGTGCTCCGTGACCAGTGGCATCCCCCAAGGCATTTTGGGGCATAGCCGGAGGACAGGCTAGTGATCCAGGCTGACTTGGATAAACTTAGTAAGTGGGCAGACACAAGCCTGATGAAGTTAAATACTGATAAATGTAAGGTACTCCATCTCAGGAAAAAAAAACCTGTAGCATACTTATAGGCTCAGTAGTGCTACGCTTTCTAGCACCACTGCTGAAGGAGACTTGGGGGTCATGATTGACCACAAGATGAACATAAGCCACCAATGTGATGTCGCAGCTGGTAAACCCTGACTTGCATCCATACATGCTTCTTAAGTAAATCTCAGGACGTCATCCTCCCACTGTACTTGGCCTTGGTGAGGCCACATCTGGAGTACTGCATCCAATTCTGGGCTCCTCAATTCAAGAATGATGTTGAGAAGCTTGAGAGAGTCCAGAGGAGAGCCGTGTGCATGATCAGAGGGCAAGAGAACAGGCCTTATGAAGAGAGGCTGAGAGCCATGGAACTCTTCATCTTGGAAAAGCACAGGCTCAGGTGGTACCTGGTGGTTGCTTATAAGTACATAAGGGGTGTACATCAGGACCTGGGAGAACATCTTCACCAGAGCGCCGCAAGGAAAAAGAAGGATCAACGGTCATAAACTCCTCCAAGACCAGTTTTGGTTGGACATAAGAAAAAATTTCTTTACTGTCCGAGCCCCCAAGACCTGGAATAGATTCCCTTCAGAAGTGGTGCAGGCACCTACTCTGGACTCATTCAAGAAATGCTTGGATGCTTGTCTTGCTGGGATCCTTTGAGCCTAGCTGACTTCCTGCCCCTGGGGCAGGGGGCTGGACTTGATGATTGAGGTTCCTTCTAGCCCTAATGTCTATAAAATCTATATCAGCCAATACTGATTCAATTCTGAAATGCAGCCCTGCAGCATGGAGAGTGTCATCAGGCTGGTAAGTCATTTGTGGGGGAAGGGGTGGGAGGGGCAGATTGAGGCCTCCCATGGTGAGGGAGGGAGTGGGGCTGGGGCTGGAGCAGATGCTGCCCAGCCAGGGCAGAGCAGGGCACAGGACAGTGCCGTGACTCATCCTGGTGATGCAGGGAGTGCAGCTCCCACCACTACGTGGACCCCGAGAAGGCACATGGGGGGAACATATGCCCCCCAAATTTGCATGCAGTGTATGGTGGGCTGCCGCTTTGGGCTGGGGCTACACCAGGCTCTTCCTGGCAGGGGGCTGAGCTGGGCTCCACTCAGGGCGTGCAGTGGTGGTGTTGGCAGCAGGGACTATGGCAAATGTTGGGGTGGCTGCAACCCCCCAGCACTCTCTCTCCCATTGCCACCATGGGGGGAACATATGCCCCCCAAATTTGCATGCAGTGTATGGTGGGCTGCCGCTTTGGGCTGGGGCTACACCAGGCTCTTCCTGGCAGGGGGCTGAGCTGGGCTCCACTCAGGGCGTGCAGTGGTGGTGTTGGCAGCAGGGACTATGGCAAATGTTGGGGTGGCTGCAACCCCCCAGCACTCTCTCTCCCATTGCCACCACTGCCTGCCCCAAGCTCAGCCTGGCCCAG
>NW_005841944.1:3286605-3296672 GCF_000455745.1 Alligator sinensis | reverse complement strand
GCAGACCGGGGGGCTCAGAGAGTGACAAGCCACTTGAAGCTACATCCTATGCCCTGCCCCACTCCGGCTGGGCAGTGCCTGCCCCAGCTCCATCCCTTCCTCACCACGGGGGCCTCAATCTGCTCCCCCACAATACCCTTCCCTCCCCCCACCCCTTCCCTTACAACAGACTTGCCAGCCAGACCCAACTGCATTCCATGCTGCCAGGCTGCACTCGTGGCCTGCTGCACACATACACGCGGCATTTATCAGCCACATTATTGGCCACATCAGACAAAAAAACGCCAGTTGCCGATACTCTCAATTTTCCTCATATCAGTGCCAATCCAATAGGGGACCGATGTATCGGTGCACCTCTAATGTTAGTGGTTAATGAATTACTGTACTCAGTAGTGGAAGTGAAACAATATTTATCACAGGACTAGTGGTTTGTATACTGTTGATTACAGATAGAAGTACAGCCCTTAGGCAAACACTGATCCACAGAGTGCAGCCTTTCTGTCAACTTATGCAACACAGAGGTGTAGTGCCAAATAAGTGTGCTGTATTATGTAGACAGTAGTTATATGTTCGTTGACTAAATAAATTGCCTGCATTCTCAGGCCCTTAGTGGTATGAAAGGTTTAATCTCTGGATTTTGGTTTTTGATTACATAGTGTAATCTGCAAAGCATGATTCCATGACACTTCATTATTAAAGTGGGTGCTGAAGTGCCTCTATCCTGTTTATGGAAGATAAAAACAAGTAACTGTTGATACTTTCCTTCCTTTTCCTGATCCATAACAGGTACTGGTGGCTAGAGGTTAGAGAAGTGTCATTTGACTGGTACATGATGGATGACTTCAGCTACGTGTCCATATGCATTTGTGTCAGTGTGTGTGCATCAGATACATAAGACATTGTAGGGGCAGACAGTCAGTATCACATATTAGTAATATAGATGGGGTATAGCAGGCATGGTTTCTTGCCTCCACCTCATGAAATCCATTTATAGAGCAGGAGAGATTTACTGACTGGTGGAAGTTTATCTTTGAAATCCCAAAATTTCCAAGTTCTCTTGTATTCAAAAGAGTCAGGATTTTTTTTCTAATCACAATACTGTTAATAATAATGTTCTCGTTTGGTTAAATCCATGATTCCCAAAGGGTGTGCTACAACAGTGACTGAAGTGTGCCATGAGATCCTGCTATGTGAGGAGATAAATTCTCTCCCCTCATCTGGCACCCTGCGTCTGCCCCAGCTACTCCAGTGGTGCCAGCAGCTGTTCCTCCGAGGCTGTCACTGCCACCACTTCTGCCTCCTTACCGCACCCTTTCCTGTCCTCAGGCAGCCCTTGTGCTGATTCCTCCCTTCCATATTCCCAGCAGGTAAGGATGCACAGACAGAGCTGTACTTTGAAGCCCAGCTTGTTCCCTCAGCTTCTCCCATACTCCCAGAGCCAGTGGAAGTGTAAGGGTGAAGTTTGCTGCCAATTTTAATCTGGAAAAAAAGTGTGCCCCAGGTATCAAATATTTGGGAAGTACGGGGGTTGGATTACATATATAATCCAAAGGTTACAATTTCACAAACCTATTTAAGCTGAAAAGGGCTTTTAAAATGTAAAAAGGAAAAAAAAAAAGGCTGATGGGGTGGGTAAAAATGGTGCAACATGCTTTTTGAAGCAATCTATAGTATACAATACCAAAATGACAAGTAAGATGAATTATAATTGCTGTTTCCCATTTCATTGTTTTCAGTAATGCCTACTATATTTTTTTAATGCAAAAAAGGCATAAAACCTGTTCCTGATGTACTTATTGTATCTCTTAAGCCTTTCTGGGAAGATTCCTTGATAGTATGTTAAAATAATGTTTGGTTGTGATGGTATATAGTGTTACATTGTCATATATCATTTGGCTCAGGCCTCTTGTGGGCTAAGATCAAGTGTAGTTTGCTGCACTGGTCTGTTGCCCTGATCGAGATCGATTTGAATGGCATTGTACAGTGGAGGGTGCACCTATGGCCAATGCACTGTGGACAGGAAACCCTCCGAGAGCCTGTAACATCCTTCCAGTGGCCAGCTTCCAGTGGGAGCATCTCGGCTACACGCCTACTTTATGGAAAGAGGGAACTCCTCCCTAGCTTGCTCCTGTGGCCATTGGCTAAAGGCAAGTGAAATTCAGGGGCATCCAAACTTCAAGACCTCTGGGCTTGGGCCTGCACATAAGATGACTGCCAAATGGATTTGAGAGTATCTGAAGTGCCAGACTGAAAAGTCTGGGGTGGAGAATACTTGCTGGCTGTAGCGTCACATACGGTGTTTGAGCGATTAAGTTTTGCTCATTTGAGAGGATTCAGAACTAATTTGGCTAATTTGACCTGGAATAGGAATAATTTCCTAATATATCTATATCTATATAGATTATCTCTACCTATATAGATATATCTGTATATCTATATAGATAGATATATATCTTTGTATAAAGTAGGCAAAAATCATAAAGGTGATATGCTGAGGCAGTGCAGCCCACTAGACTGAGACAGGAATTCAGTATAGACTTTGGGGCAAATAACTTAAATTCTATGTGAAGAAGAGGAAGACTAGCCCTAACTTACATCACAGGGTAGATGTTAGGATGAATTTATATTTGCAAAACAAATGAAAACATCAAATCCTAAATAAATACTAAGCTATTTTATTGCAAAACAATGTGAAACCGTGTGCCAGAAAGTCCTAGAAGAGAGACCTTGACTTGTCCTTGAGGATGTAATACTCAGAGACTCCAGGTTTTGCTCCTTCTGATTTTGAAAAAGGATCTGTGTTGGAGAGCTGTCCCATAATGCAATGTTCTAGCACATGCATTGTCTCCATGAAATAGATGGCAAATAAACATTTATGACAGAGGGTGAGGAAAGTGGCTGTTTCTGCCTTTTCTATCCCTTCCAGAAAATAGGTGCTGCCAAATAATATGCCTCACACTATATAATGCCGTCTTTCTGTGGTCAGAATCTAAATTGGAATGGTAGCAGACAGGGAACTTTTAATGGCTTAGCTGCACTTGCCAGAAAGTCTTTTTGAAAGATTATTTCAATTTTATCTGCTCTGCATTTCAAATAAATTCTCTGTGACTGATTTACTAACAATTTATTCATTGACTCTAACCCAAGCAAGAGGTAAACTTATTCAGCATGGACATATCAAAGGCTTGTTTTGCAGTATTCATAGTGGGTAGCCTTTCTATTCCATTTTTTTTTTCCTTTTTTGGAAACTGGAAATAGAGAGAAGATGGAAAATATTTTAGAATTCATTAAGTAACACATCTTGATATGTGCATTACTATAGCCATACTAGCAATATATTTTAAGTGTCCAGCCAAAAAAATAGCTGCAACTCCAATTTATGGTGTTTAATACCTGCCTGCTGTTTGTCCTGTTTACCGATAAATATCAAAGATTTAGAGTGTTTGGTCAACTGAGACATGGTACACTAAAAATTTCCCAAACTTCAAACAAGCAGGTCTCTAAAGACACCAAACACTTATATAACTACCTTTTTATTCTAAAAAGCCCAGAGCTCAATTCCCTTGGAAGCTAAAGGATTTGAAAACTGGATCTGGATCTAAAATTTGCAAGCTGAGCTCATTGGTTCTCTTAAAAACAAAAGAAATCTTAATAATTCCACTATGTGCAATGTAACAAAAACTTCCAGGGTAGAACATTAATTTTATCAGATAGCAAACAGTAGCTCTAGAGAATGAATTGGGAATTTAGAATAATACTACTAATAAACTCAACTAACCTTTTTCCACAAAACTAGGAGTACAGTTATAATAAATGAAAACTTTCTCCCTTTGATATTAATTGTAATATTATTCATTATAATAAGCTTATTCATTTGCATGGTAAATGTGCCATAGAAGTTTCACTGCAATTATTCTTAACTTAAAATGAAAGCATTAAAATATCTTAAATTTAAAGGACAAATTTAAGTAAAAAATAGATTATGAATATTGTAAAAGGTTTACTCCATAATTTTTGTATCAGAATCTCCTTTATAGACAGGAAATATATGTATTTATATCAGAATTTCCTTTATAGAATTTCCTTTATAGACAGGAAATATATGATGGCATTATAAAGTAACAGCAATTGTAAAAACAAATAATTTTGTGAGCAATGAGATGGAAACTACACGGAGTGGGAACATTAATTGTGGTACTGCAGCGCAAACCCATCATTTACGGCAGTGGTGCTTAAATGTTTTGGCGCCACAGGCCAGATGAGTAGCTCAGGGCCAGTCTACAGGTCGGGTTGGGCTCCATGCACCTGGATTGGGCCTTGTGTTTTGTCTGTCTGGTCCCAGGCACCAGGATCTGGCCCTATGTCATCTGCCATTGGCCCTACACACCCAAATTGGACATCACACTGCTTCTCTTCAGCCCTGCGCACCTAGATTGGCCCCTGTGCTATCTCTACCTGACCCTGCATGCCAGGATTGGGCCCCACACTGTCTTGGCTGGCTCCCATACTCCCAGACTTCCCCCACATTGCTACCCCAGTCTTCTGGCTGATTGTGCAGGGCCACACTATCTAGCCTGCAGGGCTCCCCATGGGAACAGAAATTTAGCAGCCACCACTCCTTCCACCCCCACCCCCCTGGGGAGCAGCCACCACTTCCGCACTGCTAAATTTTTGACCCAGAGGGAGCCTTGTGGTTGGGGGTTGAGTACCCCACATGTCCAGGTTTTCCGTTCCCCATGAAAAAAATGGGAAAAAACCATTTTACCCAAGAAAAACACAGATTTTTCATTTTAACAGGAGAGAGGGAGGGAGGGAATTGGGCAAGGCTGGGGCTGCTGCCCAACCTGGGTGGAGCCCAGGGCTGGTATGTGTGGCCACAGGGCCCCAGTGGGGAGTGGGATGGAGCCACAGGCAGCTTGTCTGGGGGCGGGCGGGAGTGGAGCTGGCTCCCTATTGCTGCACGCACTCCCAGGAGGGCAGGGGGGACACGTGCCTGCCATATCTATATATGGGGCGGGGGCAGATGCAGACTGCCTGCTGTGGGCTCAGGGCTCCCTGCTCTGCTGCCCTCCCCCTTGGGCCTCTGCATCCCAGTGGGTGGAACCCAGCGCAGCAGGGCAGAGAGGGACCAGGCGGGGAAGCCCGGTGCTGCCGCCACAAGGATTGCACTGCCTTGGTGAAGCACCCCTGCTCACCTGGAAGCAGCGGGGCTGGTGGTACATAATTGTGCACTGCTGTGAGGTGGGCAAAGGCTGTATCACCAAGTCGGTGCAAATCTCCCCGCGATGGCACAAGCCTCCCCACCTGGTCCTGCTCTGCCCTGCCACACCAGGTCCTGTCCACTGGGCTGTGGAGGCCCCAGGGGGAGGGCAGCAGGATGGGGAGCCCAAACCTGCAATGGCCAGCCTGCCTCTGGGCCCCCGACAGGCTTCATTATGGCTGTGCCACCCATGGGGCGGGGAGTCAGACTCCACACTTCAGTCCACTGCAGCAGCTGCTGCCTCCCACAGGTAGCAGCTGGGGCTTGAGGGCTGCAGATCTGGATCCCTGGCCCTGTAGCTCTAGCAGCTGAGGGCTCCTCCTGGCAGGGCTGGGGAGGGTAGGGGGCTGTGGGTGGGGAGTGAGGAGCACTGGCAGAGCCAGGGGGCTATGGGTGGGGAGTGAGGGGCATCAGCAGGGTTGGGGGCTATGGCCTGGGAGTGAGGGGCCTAGACCTGCACCCTGATGAGCTAAGGGGGCAGGGGGAGCTCTGATTTTCCACAATAAAAAGCCCAAAATCAAATACCAAAATTTATAGGTATTTAGAATTGATTTTATTATTGTGACTGAGGCACTGGTAGGCTTCCAAATTGCTTTAAAATTGTAAATATATCAAGAAAATATTTTGTTCAATTGATATCTATATATAGTGGTGTTTCATTTTAATCACAGATTTTGGGTTGTTAATCAAAGAATTTGGGGTGGGGGGAGGAGTTCAGAGAATTTGCGGTTTTTAAACAAACTAAACCAGGACCCCTGTTATGACTATGTAGAGAAGGGATGTGGTTCATTAAAGGTTTGTTGGACACCAAATGGTTTTATTTTTAAATTGTATTGGGCAGGTGGAGTCTGTGGGGAAGGAGGGCCCAAAGTAGCCCCTCTTAGGCTGGAGCTCTGCCAGCCTGCAAGGGAAAAGTTATAGTTTCCCACAGTTTTCTCCGTTAAAGGAGAATTAATTTTTAAAGTTTCTTGATCCATTTTTAAAGTTTGTTCAGGGCCCTGTCATATATTCTTGTAACCCACCATTGGGTTGTGAACCCACAGGTTCTCAACCCACAGGTTGAGAAATGCTACCCTAGAAGTTCCATGCTGACTTTAAAAATATCAAGTATTAGAGAGAGTGTCCCAAAGGTTTCTGAAAAGCACAATAAAGGATTAGATATCCTAGTGAGAGAGATTGTAACTGAGATTCCATAGGCGTCAACTGTTCTGTAATCCAGGGCTAGCCAATTGGCAGCCCATGGACCATGTGCGGCTCATAAGGGTTTGAGTTCTTAAAGGTATCTTTACACACACTGGATTCATAGATATAAGTGGCTGTTCTCTTCGAGTGATTATGAACTTCAGCCCCACTACACAACACTGGATGAAGTTCTGCCATTCTTTTGCTTTAGGGGGATTTTGAGGTGCCTGCTGAATCAAGAACCTCAAACGTGTTTCAGTTGAATTTTATTGTAGAATATTGTCTAGGATGGCTTTGCAAATGCAACTTTGTCCTGCATAATCAAGGCACAAGAACCTGGAAGGAGGTCTGTGCCTTGTTGTGTCCATAATAATTGTAAAGTGTAACAAAAGAATCCTGAGTCATGTCATGAGGTGACACTTGGGAATACCAGAAAAAGCCACTAGCTTGTCCAGTGTTGTTGCCAATAAAAGGAGATTCTACAGCACGGGTGTCAAAGATATGGCCCATGACCAGATCTAGTCCATGGAGCCCTATCATCTGGCCCTCTGTCCTGCCCATGGGATGTATTTGTGTCTCAGACGACTGGGCCCTTACTTACACTGCTTGTGGTGTGCCCTGAGTGTGTGCCACATGCAACATGCACCAATTCCACACTCTGGATGTGTCACATGGGCCGGTTTGGCAGGCACTGCACATGACAGATGGGACTAGGGCAGGTCCAGGGTGTGCACTGCATGTGATGCAGGGCTGGGGCCAGTCCAGGGTATATGTTCCCTGGGGCTTGTGGTGCACATGGTGACTGTGGCCAGACCATCTCTACACACTGGATCTGGTGCATGGGGCCTGATCTGGGCAATGGACTGGCCCTGCATCACTCATCTGGAAATGTATGAGGGCATTTTAGAAAAGTGACAGTAATTCCTGATAAGTTTGATGCATTGCTGGAAAAAGTGCTGTCGCATTAAAGGCCCAGTTCAGCAGTGTGTTCAGTGTCTTCCATTAAGTGCCCAATGCCTTTAATATCACCTGCTTTTCTGATTTTAAGGACCCAGCCCAGGGTATTTTATTGAGCTTGTTGAAATATTGGAAATAAAATTAAATGATGTGCTTATGAAGACAGCAGCTATATCAGATGAAATTTATGGGGGGTTTAAAACAAATTTTATTCTTACATGTCTACAACTGGAATCATGGTAAATTAAGAAGTCTTGGCTTTCCAGGTGGAAGAATATGAAACATAATGCCAATAAAACTGATTACAAGTTCTGCAAAGCATTTAAATATGATTATTTTTAAAGGATGATTCCTTCCTTGGAGTGTAGACAGCTTGGGCATAGCTTGGTACACTTGACTGATTAGCTGCTAAATAATGTAGTGATTTGGCATTGTATGAATACGTGGCTAGCTATTTAGTTTTCTCACAGGAAACAAGAGGGGTTGTTTTATGGCATTTTAGTCAGGTACATCCAGTTCTGTAATGTAAGTTGTTCTCTTCCATATATAAGTGCATATGATTGCTTATGACTAAACCCAGTTGTAATTTGAATACTTATTAGGGAAGTGAAAACACTGACAGGCTGCTTGCAAAAGATTCTCCCCTAATGTCAACACTTTTGAGGTAGAATGTGTGTGTTTGCATAAGCTCCTATTTTATATTTATTTATGTTTTATGCCATTTGCAACAGAGTGAAAACACTGACTTACCTCTTGCTCAGCACAGGAAATACACAACTTGCATTTAACCATGTAAATGAGCTGTATGCAGAGAAGTGTTAATTTAACTGCCTAAATACCAGATTTTTAGACGCATACATCTACAAATTGGATTGTGTAGGTTAAGTTCAAGGCTTGTATGAACAGATGCAACTCCCAGTGACCTCAGTTTCACTTTGCAGAATCAAAACTTAAAGAACCTAATTAACTACCCTGTTACTCCTCTTCTACAAGGTTGCATCTGGCCTGAAACTGTAACAACAATGAATCAAGTCTTTTAGGTCTTCCTCACTTGTTAGCATCACACCTCCCCCTGCCCATTAATTCAGTGGGTTGCATGGATGTTCAGCAATGGGGATTATTTTAAGTCTGTATCTTTTTTACTTCCCTGAGTCCAGGCCAGTTTACTGGCTGGGCATGGTACGCCAGACACCAATCAGTATAGTACATGTGGTGTAAGCCAGTTGAACTTTAACACATGACAGAGCATCAGTTTTGAAAGGTTACTGTGTTTACAGGTCTTCAAGACAGAAAAATCACAAGGAACCCAGGCCAAAATAAGGAGAGAGAGAGAGAGAGAGAGAGAGAGAGTGTGTAATATATAAATAAAATATACACATACACATATATATATAATTTTACTTTGTAGCAAGGTGATTATATTTAAGAGAAGTGCAGGAATTTCCATCTTTCTAGTGACACCATATGAGAACCTGCTTAGTGCTGAATAGTGACAGCAAATGCTGAAGTGGAAAAATATTTTCATCCATCTGCACTAATCTTCTTTTACTCCAAGATTTAGAGAGAAGGGAAAAAAATGAAAGAGTGGAATCAGAAAAATCTTAAAAGCTTGGCTTAAGCTTTTAGCTTTGCCAGCTCAGTCTCTAGCCAGTGAAGGAAGTGCCAGACTTCTGTTTGTGGTGGGGATGCTAGGATTTTAATAATTTCAGCAGTGACAGTTGCAGATATTTTTTTTTTTTAAAGGAGGCAGGACTCTGGAGGGAGGAAGATGAAATTGAAGCCCACATGCGAGGGAGGGGGGAATTTTGTAGCTGAACATAATTGGTTAAAAAAAAAGACATGTAGGCAATGTGGGACTGGAAAAAGCATCAGTTAATAGTTTTAAGTTCATGACAAAAGGCATGAAAAGTTTCCTGAGTTTTCCTGCTGTTATGTAATTTAGATCTTGTTATGTCATTAAATCAGTGATCCCTTGCGTTAAGGTGAGCTACACAGTCCTTGTGACTGGAGTCCTGGCGCAGGAAGGGGTGGCATAGCATGTACTGGAAGATCACATTATTTTGGGTTATGTTGGGCACATCTACATGAGACGTTTACTGTGGAGCGGAATAATTAGCTCCAGAGTAAACACCTTGGTGTCTACACACACGCCCCATTACAGCACAGGAAACGAATAAACTCTGCAGCAGCCAGTACTACCCTGCTGTGGAGTTTTTTTCACGCACAGCAGAGCACATGTAGACTGAGCTGGCTGGCCGGGGGCTGCCTTCCGGCTAGCCCCGCACTAAAGCACCCTCGTGCTCCAGCCAGCCCCTCCATTGTACATTGAGCCCAGTCAAAATAGCCCCAGGCTGGCGGACTGACCCTCCAAACCCACTGCCAACCAAAGCTGCTCCATCCCAGCTCAATGTGCTGCAGTCTGGGAGCAATAAGCTCCAGAGTTTATTGTTGCGCATTAATGGCACGTATAGATGTGCCCATTTTTTCTTTCATCCTTGCTTCTCCCTGCTTGGATATCACATTTTGAGGACATTTCCCAATATTAAAACATTCCTCAATATAATTACCACTCCTATCTTCCCTTCCTCAAATCAGATTTTAAAGCCAGATAGTTGCTAATTCAGTAATATTCTTTTTCCTCTGTTGTGGTGCCTTCCTCACTGATGTA
>NW_005841944.1:3271616-3286574 GCF_000455745.1 Alligator sinensis | reverse complement strand
GCGGTTCATTTCATATTAGCTCTTGAAAATTTCACTTTGGGGCTGAAATTTTCCATTCAGAATCTCTCTCTCCCTCTCTCTCTTTTAAAAAGATTTTTTTTAAGTTATTGTTTTAAAAATCTACTGGTGTAAAGGAAAGTATCTGGGAAGGAAGATAAATTGAGAGTAGGCAGTTTGTGGAGATGGGCCATTCCCTTTCCCTCCCAAAGGACAGTTCAGTTAAAATTAAAATTTTTTTACTTAATGGAAAGCCTATGTCCAGGTCTTGGGGTAAAGTGTACACATACTGTACACAACCTAGTACTTTCAGATAACAGTGTTTATAACTGTTTGGCAAAGCTGTGTGTGTGTATTAGTTTACAGTTGATTCAATTTTTTCTTTTTCTCCATCTCTGCTCTTTTTGGGTTAGCTGTGTGTTTTTTTCTGGTTTTTTTTTTCCCTTTTAATTTCCTTGGTTTCCTTGCATGCCAATGTGCTCTTTTGGATTCCTCCCCCTCTTCCCCCAGGCTATTCCGTCCATTCATTCCAAAGTGGAATGCAAAACAAATAATTTAGAGTTCAGCTTTCAAGCCTCTCTATGGTGTTTGGTTTAAATATCAGCAGAGCAATTTTCCCCATCCCTCATAATTGTGAAGTAAAAAAAAAAATCACAAGAGTTAAATGCTGCAGATTAGTCAGCTCAATAATATTCTTTGATAGCACTTTTATACTGAAGTAATAAAGTAGCAAGACCATCAGCATTAGGATGAGCCAGCATATAGGTATGCAAGAAGTCTGAATTGCCAGTGCATTTGTGCAGTTTACAGATTTTTTTTCTTTTCTTTTTCTTTTTGCTATTGATTTATTTCTCAAGGTAATAGTGAAATGGACTGAAAGCTAATGTTTAGATTGGTACCCATATTTTTCCATGTGCCATAAGCTGGACAGGAAATTTTGCTAACTTAATATCAGAAAATTATATTAGCTTGGGCTTCTGAAACCATTCTAGATCATGGGCATGTATCTGGGTGCCATATTTGAAAAATCTTTCCCTTTATGTTACTGAGTTGAGTTGGAGCTTAAGGCAAGATGTGTGTAACATTATTTGGTTTGAGAGAGAAAGGTTTAACACCATTAAAACACGTAAAATTGGTCCCATACTAACAGTATTGGACAGTTTGTCTCTGGATTCCTGTGTGGATTAACCTTTTTCCTTGAAGAAAACAATAACAAAAGCCTAAGGATCCAGTGCAACAGACAGCATTACGTTGATTAGCAAATACGTTTCAGATATTCAGTGACAGTGGTGGGGGGAAAGAGAGAGATTCATTTCCTTATAGGAAGAGGGTGGGGAACATCCTGAAAACAGATATCATGCTGTGCTAATCTAGCATCATGTCTTTATCTGTATTCACTTCCCAATAATTCAGAGGGGCTCAAAATAAATAAACAAAAACTGGGAAGACCCAGGCCTGTTTTCCAATACTATCCATCTCTTTAGAATTGACTGTGGTACCAGTGCTTAGATGCTGTAACCATAAAGGATAATTCCTTCTTGACAATCTGAAGCATGAGGGTAGATTTCCTTTATTTTACATGATATAGCTACTGGAGAATTAATCTTGGTATGTTTAATATGCTCATCACTATGGTATTTAAATGCTGTTGGAATTATGAAAATAATTGATGGAACATATTTCCCTGTTGTCTCATTTCATGTTGCCTGGTGCAGGAGAGAATGTAGATGTTACAAATGGATGTAAAATTATCCACTCCTTAATAATTCAGCCAGTACTGATGGTAAATCAACTGGCCCTACCTGAATACTTTGCTCTAGGAATATTGAGAATAAATATTTCCTTCAGAGCAAGATTTGACATCTTCATTATGTGCTAGTCACTTCACTCGACCAGTACAGAGAGGATTTTTGGCTTGAGGGGAAATTAGGCTTTAAGCTCTTTAGGACAGGGACCATGATTTTATTTATTTATTTATTTATTTATTTAATGTGTTTGCACAGTGTCTAACACAACAGGACCTCAGTCATAATTGGAGCTTTCAGGCACGTCTGCAATGCAAATATATAATAGTGCTTCACTGACTTGTTCACTTGAAGAATCCAATTTAAGTGTTTAAAAAAATGATGAATCTTGGAACAATCCAAAACAAGCAAGCAAGCAAAAACCACCTCTTGCAGAGTGGACTTTTTCCAGTTAAACCCAGAAGGGAGGAGTTAGTTGGAGGAAAAGTCCATGAGAGTAGCAGAGTGGATTCCTGATGGTTCTACCAAGATGGGCTCCAGATCTGTGAAATAAGTAATGAAGCCACCTCCAAAGTACCACAGTTTCCCAGGACTCACAGGAGGCCAGTGTTCTTCACATAAAGGCTTTGTTCCTTCAGTACTAGCTCCTGCTAGTCCTTTCTGACTTGGTAACTGCATCCCCGGGGGAGTCTCACTACCACAGGACTTGCTTTGGCCATCACTCTCAGGGTTCTAACGGATTTTTTACTGTATTCAAGGGGTTAGAAAATATGCATTTACCTATTCATTACATCCATCATCACTTATCCCGCTAGCCGACTCAGTCTATACCCACTCCTCTCTTTAGGATGTCAGGCCAATAGCAAACTCTCTGGATGTCTTAGAAGAAGGAAACATTGCTATGAAAGTGCCTGAAACCCTTGCCTTCTGCATGTTTAGGACCACAGCCTGACTCAGTAATAACCAGGAATAATTACATTTGGCAGTACTTGTATTTGAGAAAAATCCATTGTTTGTTTTTATTCCCAAACTACAGCAGGTGAAATAATTTTCTTTTGAAGGGGGGAAAAAAGGCAGCCAGAGAAAACAATCTTACTTCTAAGCTGTAATGCAGTGCCAGTAATTGCCATGTTGCTTTTGATTAAATCACTGTTTTCAATATTCATTTGCTTTCCTTAAAAGCTTTGTCAGCTTCTGTTCTGATTTATTGTGGTTTTAATCTAGATCTTTGCACACTTGGGACACGAGGTTTGAAGGTTTATGTTTTGCCAAAATAAATACAAGGGACTTGTGAATTAAGCTAAAGCAAAATAAGACCATGTTATTTCTGAATGAACGTGTCCACACAGGGGTTTTCTGATCTTTCACTAACACACGTTAATTTTTACCCCTTAATTTGGCTTGTTTTGCTTGAGTGTGGTTGTATACACAAGCCTGATAGACTTGCACTGAGAGTTGGACTCCTAGGCTAAGTACAGACAGTCAAAAAGCCCGAAGCTGAATCAGTTTGGTTTTTGCAGGTTAGCTGCACAGATTAAATTGAAACAGAAGTGAACAGACATTTACCTTTGATTCAGGAAATGTAGCCACATGCCTGCAGTGGCTCAGGGCAGAAGCCAGGGGGTGCTAGAACATGGCTCACTGGCTGTGTGTTTACTTCTTCCTACTGTCCCTGAGATCTCTGGGGTTTGCCGTCCAAAATTTTGCTTGAGTGTGGTTGTATACACAAGCCTGATAGACTTGCACTGAGAGTTGGACTCCTATGCTAAGTACAGACAGTCAAAAAGCCCGAAGCTGAATCAGTTTGGTTTTTGCAGGTTAGCTGCACAGATTAAATTGAAACAGAAGTGAACAGACATTTACCTTTGATTCAGGAAATGTAGCCACATGCCTGCAGTGGCTCAGGGCAGAAGCCAGGGGGTGCTAGAACATGGCTCACTGGCTGTGTGTTTACTTCTTCCTACTGTCCCTGAGATCTCTGGGGTTTGCCGTCCAAAATCAGAGCAGCAGCACTCTGCAGGGTTGCTCATCACTCTTCCTCTTCCTGCTTCCTCTGGGATTTGTAGTCCACAGTTGTATCCAGCAATAAGTTTGAGCGGGGAAGGGGTGTTTAACCCCCTACCTGGCCCCAAACCCCAGCTGAGGCTTGCCTGGAGGGAGCAGTCCCCGCCCCTGCCCCACAGACTGGGCTGCATCCTGACCTGGGCTTGCTCTCCGTTCCCCCCCTCTCCCTAGTCAGCCAGCCCTCACTGGTCCAGCTAGGGAGCAGAGGGATGGGGTCAGCCCTGCTCTCTGGAGCAGACAGCAAAGCCCAGCCCATGGCTACAAATTGCTGCAATGCTGGGGGACTGCGGTTTAACTTGAACCAGGAAGGGGTCTGGGACAGAAGTTTCATAAACCAGTCTGACCCAAATCAATTAAGTCTGATCCTACATTCAACCAGCTTTATCTTAAACCAGTTTTAGCCATTTTGAAACTGGTTTATGTGCACTGAATTTTTGTTCTGTTATGGATTTAAACCAGTTTCCAATCACTTAAACTGGTTTATGTGTAACTTCTGTCTCTAGCCCTAAGCAACTTAGATGCATTGGGAAGTAAGAAATGAGCTATTAGGAAAACTGTAATAGGTACTTTCTTTAGTCATTGTACATGTACCTACATTGTGCATAGATGAAGCAGTTATGCTGTTTTAACAGAAACCAGAGACCTTAGTTCAGTGTAGTTAGGTGCAGTGTAACTGTCTCTGTGTTTCTGTTCCTAACTTACAATAAGGGAAACTGAACCACAGTAATTTACTTCTTGATGCGTGAAGTCCTCTTTGTGCTTCATTTTCTAGGTGAAATAGTTAAACTGAATTGGTGAGTGGTGTCTCCCTTCTAAGACTGGAACAGCATAATTGTATTTCTGCCCATGTCCTTAACACTCTCAATGGTATAGGTAGTTGGGGAAGCATTGTAACAAATCCATTGTGGCTTTACGATTTTTTCTCGTGTCACTTTGGGCATGTCATGGTCATTCAGAACTTGGTTATGCCAAAAGGGATAGAATTCAGATGCAAAAGCAAAAGTTGTGCCTTCCCTTGTATCATAGGGTTAGGTTTCCTTTGCTGGATCTGCATATATGTAACATGATTAAAGTGGAAGAGGGCAGATCTGTATTACATCTCTATACTTTGTGCTTGTAAAATTAGTTGAATTCTGGTGCAGAGGAATTTAATTCTGTATATAAACATGAATCATTACTAGCTACTTTATAGTCATGAAATCCTGGAATACTTTCTTAGGATGGTTTTCAACGTGTAGCACAGTAGCTTTCTGAGAGCTTTTTGACATCAGCAAACTATTGTGCTTCATTCAGCTATTAAATGGAGCTGAACTCAAACTGAAGCAGTAAGAATACATTTTTTCCCCCGCTAGCCCATGATCCAAACAGCATAAATGAACTGGAGTATGGGCTCTGGAATTTATCTTTCTTGTAAGAAGTGAATTGTATAACTTACTTGTGGCATTGACGCTTCCCAGCTGAAAAATGAATTTCATATCTTCTAGGTGGATGTCCTGTCTGCTTTATATTTGCATGGTTTGCAGATGTATGGAAATTTATTTTTCACTGCTGTTCCACCTTTAACAATTATTTTACTGTTAAAATAGACTGTCAAGTGAGCTGCACTGGAGTTGAAATTTACAGAGCTAACAACATTACAAGATAAAGAAAGGAGACAGCAGCTAGCAAATAGGTACTACAGCATATGAGATGGGGTATGGGCTGTAAAATGATGAGAAAATACAGATAACCAATATTTGGACTTGGATAATTGTAGAATTGATTCTGAATGTAGCTGAAGGCAATTTTATTAGTTACTAATTTAATTCTAACTTTCAACATCCATTTTCATTGTTTAATTTTAATAGTCTGTGGTTGACAGAACACTTTTAGGGTTGCTTGGCTTGATCCTCACAATACTTGCAAGACTGGCTTCTTTTATTTCCTCCAAGTTCTTGCTGCCAGAAGAGGCAGCTGCAATTATCAGCCTTTCCCTTATGCCGTCTTCTGTGGCAGTACCTTATTGTTTACCTTATTGTAAAGTCCTATAAGTTCAGAGGGTGTCTTCTGAGTCAAAGCCAGTAGAAAACTTGCTCACCTGGTAGAACCTTTAGTATCTTTTGCATGGGATACTATTTCCTTTCTTAGAGACTCATTGCCATTTATAATACATGCAATCTACTGGGTAAAAACCATGTGTAGCCAGATTCTGTGTACTTACCCTCACCTATCTGAGGAGTCTCATTGTGGGATGAATAGGGACGGTTCAATTGTTTAATGGTAAAGACCTGCATAAATACCTGCAGGTTGGCATGTAAATTGCATCATTTTCAATATTGGGATAGATATCTACTTTTTTGGTTTTGCTTTTGCTTTTTTCCCTTCTGATAAGGTCAGAGATGATCATTTTGCATATGGCTGTCTTAAGCCACACACAGACATTCAGTTTCTCCTGAGATAGCAGTGACTCTCCCAGGAAAAACTATGAGTATACAAATGTTCAGGATTTTTCTCCCAAAGTAAAAATGGTCATTCCAGGAGAAAAATAACCTGAGAAGCAGGGTTAAATCACTCCCAGGAGAATTTCTCCTGGAAGAGCAGACATCTCTACACATTCTCTTCTGAGAAATGCACAGTCCTCCAATATCCCTGAGTGCTTTACTCCCCATCCCTCCCACACTCAGGAGACAGTTAGTTGCTTCCTGGGCTCTGCTGATCCAGCTAAGTAGAGAGCAGAACATATCCCTTTCACAATCCCACAGTGATTAGCATTATTTCTATCATATGGTAAGAGACTCTAACCTACAGTCTGATGCCTTTCCTATCTTCTTTAACTTAACCGGCCTGAAAATGTTTGCTATACGTAAGTCCAGTAATACACAATGTTCTTCTGTGGGAGTTGGCTCCTGGCCACATGAAACCTGGAACAAGCCCCCTGACTGTGAAACAGAGGTACAGAAAGACAAATAGACGTTAACACCACACCTTATGCTTTGGCATCTTTAAATGTTGTTTTGAACTAAAATGATACATGTGCTCAGATTTTCATCACTAAAGAAAAGATTGTTATTAGGAATTTCAGTGGTATTTCTGAAGACGTCTACATAGTTCTCAACATTGTGTCATGACACTATCTGATTCTTATTCTTGATTTAAAATCTAGGCAGATTCAAGAAGTGCATGGCTGGGATCAGAGTAGCCAAACTGGCAGGGGGGAAGAGACAGCCTGGAGTACTGGTCAGGCTGATGTGATGTAAGTGGGAATAAAAAGAGGATGGGATGTTAGCCTGTGTCAGTGGCGCATGGCTCCCTCCCAGCTCCTTGAAGGCATACCTCATATGATAAAGAAAGGTGTGGGGGCAGCTAGATGTTTCTAAAGAGAAAAAGTAGGTGCTTGCCCCACCCTTCTGTATATTTGATTAGCCAAGTATTGAGGCAGTTGACCATGGCTAGTTGGCTGTGCGTCACAAATAGATCCAGAGGGGAAAAGCTTTTAGGTTGGCTTATGGTATCAGGGGACTAAGAAAACTTGGTTTAAAATTAAATATTGACATATTCCTTCAGACAAACTCTTCAGAAAGATAGAAAACAAATCAAAATCACAATCACTTAGTAGATGTGACTGCAAACTCAGATAAATTTGGCATCAGTTGACCTGAAATTACAGATTCCCTTTAAATCCCTATATTTGAGATAACAGGATAAATTGCACATATAGGCAAGACTAATAAGAAAATCAGTTTGTGCCTTAAAATCAGACAATAACATTTATGGTAACTGTGAGCATTGGCATTGTTCTAATTTCCACTATTTGTCAGAGTTTGTTTTTATAGAACCTGCTTGCTAGTACTTTCTAGGCATCTTAATTGTATCCACATTCTGTAAATTTAGCAGCTTTCTTGATGTTTTTTGGATTCAGCTATTATGGAGGAACAATGTTTGTTAGCTGATGATCTGTTGGAACTACGTCATTTGAACTGTAGTTATCACCACCTGTTTTATAAAAGGCAGAGAACTATAAAACTTCACTCACTTGCCAGCGTAATTCTCTAACAGAAATTATGATCAAATACAGCACGAATTACAGCTTTCTGCCCACCTGTGTTCATTCAGACATCCTTCATGCTGGTGGCTGAAGAAAACATAGCAAAGTGAGAAGAAAGGCAACTTATGTTCAGGCTTCTTCATCCTGCAAAATAAGATCTGTAGTATCTGAGTCGCACACTCTTGAGAGCGGACAGCAATAACAGGGCAGAGTTAGCACCTTAGGTAACCACAGGTAGCAATGGTAATGTATACATTATTAATCTGAGGTTTTGAGGGACTTAATGGAATGGCATATGGTGATAGGTGTTGTTCTATATAAGGGAATCAGAATCTGGTCCTTAAAAATGTCTAAGATAATATTACCCTGGAAAACCAATGTGACTTTAAAGTCATATAACAGATTCCAACAGAATAAATTTACATAGTAGCCAAGCAAGGAAGAAAAAGTTAGATAATTTGTAGTAACCAACTAGAGAAAATGATTGGTGACTTAATGCAGAGCCAGGCACCAAACTGTAGAGTAAGGAATATGAGTTTCCTGAAGCTGTCCTACTCCGTGGTGTCAATTAGTAACTTCCAACATGCCTCCTACTCCTCGCATCACACACACACAGTTCAAAGTGCGTTTGCAAAGCTAAGATGCAGGTCTGCTTTGTCTTCTAAGTGCCAATTTCCTATTCTCTAGAGGCTGTTTTGAACACAACAGTGCTGTCCAAAGTGCAGTCACTAATATTTCTTTAGACAGAACAGAGAGGGTTTCCTTCCTGCTCATACAAAAATGCAGTATTTTTTCCCAGATTGCATAAAGTGCAAATAGCAAAATATGTGCTGCAGTACTTGAGTTTAACAGAAACGTCTGCTTTAGCATGACATGGAATGCGTTAACCCTTAGAGCTGAAGGATGCTCAACAGAAAATGTTCCATCCCACTGTTATAATTCACCTTAATGAGCAACGAACAAAAGGTTGTGAAGCACAGTTGTGACTGATTGCCAACAAAGTCGCGGTGTACTGCAGCTGGCGAGGTTCCTGCTGGCAAAAGACATAATATATTATTGCTACAGGTCACATAATGGTAAATGAACACTTATTGCCTCAGTGGCAACTGGATTGATTATTGTAACCACCTCTGAACAGGCCTGGCTTTGTTTTACAAGCAAATGCATTTGTCCCTGCTGTGTTAAAGTCAAAAGATCCGTTCAAATACAGTGAGTACAAAAATAAAGATGGTAGTGATGTGCATGTAGGAACTAGTCCCTACCTTCACACAGTTGCATGTGATTTGTGTATAAACATGTGACTTTAGACATAATTTTTTCTTACAAAGCTAATTGCTTTTTCACAAATTCCTTCTATATTGTTATTCAAGGCAAATGTTTACAAAAATGATAGAAATCTGCTTCTGCCAACCAAAAATAGTTTGAAGGTTTTCAGAAACTCATATGTACCTTTCTGTTCCAGTCTGTGATACCAAATACCTAGTCCCCACTCCTATCTTCTTTGAAAATGTTCTAGATTAATACAGAATGTTTGTTTTATTTAAAAAAACAACCCAACTAATCAAACATCACAATTGGTAGCCTGGAAAAAAACAAAATGATGGTAAATACCCTTTAGCCGATAGCCTTACCCAATAAGAACCAGGGTCTGAATTTGTGAAGCCTGAAACACAGAACCTTGGTGCAGTTAAAATGCCTTTGTACTCCCTAAAATGGGCAGAGTTGAGTATTTCTCCTAGTGTAGGGGACCTTTAGGTGGCATGAACTGTGATGCTTACTAGTGTTATAGTGTTTGGAGTTGTTCAACAGTAAGTGTTCTCCACCAAAAAAATGCCAGTTTGTCAAAATTTAAACTCTTGTGATTATACATAATTTTCAATAAAGCTGTTGTCAGGAAAGTTTTCCTGGCCCAAACAAGATTTGAGGAAACAGAGAGAGTACACCACCCCAGAACTGCCAAAAAGCAGCATAGCTAAGCACTTGTCCAAGCTGCGGAGGAGACAGGGCGTTCCATGCCTGATTCAGAGCCTGATTCCCCATCCTGTGACAGTACCATGACCATTAAACCATAGAGTTTTTCGGTCTGTTTCTTTAGTTAGGGTTGCTTCACCTTCTGCAAATACTTAAAATATTCATTGGGCTGGAAAAAAAGAAACTGAGTTTACAGTACTGCAGTATTAAGACACTCACTTGGGATATGGGAGACTTAGGTTAACATCTCTTGTCCATCTGATTCAGCATCCCCATTATAACGAGTGCCTGAGCCACCAAGCTCTTAGCTATTTTGGGATAGTGCTAAGTCTTTCTCAAAAGTTTAAAGATCTTTTTGTTCCAGTGCAGAATAAAAGCTACTTTCAAAACCTGAACAATTTTCATAAGACAGAATTCTTGTTTTCCAGCCAGGCCCAAGCCTAGCTTCTGTCAGTGGTTGGTTTGATCTCTAGCCAGCCCCCGATCAGGGGAAGTAGAAAAGTTGATTAGAGCTACTTTTGACTCCCACCTTTTCAACTGTGCCAGACATGCTGCAAATTGAGCCCTGAGTGTGTTAAGCATGCTCTCCTATTAATTTGGGTTGGCAGTAGGGTGAGAGAGATCACATTTTGATAGAAGAGATCCTTTTCCTGACAAATGTTTTTCTTTAGAACACTGCTGTTTTCCAGTCAAGTGAATTATGCAGATGTAGGCAGTATCAGACCCTTGATGTTTGTGGAGTGCACATGTTTGTGCACATATGTATATATCTGTTTATTTACAGAGATGCTTTCTGTACCAATTTACAATTTTGTTTTTACAAAAATGGGTACAATTCTGTACCCATTTTTGTTGTTCATATGGTGCAAGCAAAGGGGGCTTACTGCTTTAGCAAAGTGGAACTTCCTCTTAGGTGACTGGGCACCCTGATGGCTATCTCTCACTATCCTAGAGCTTAGTAACCACCTCTGAGTATTGCCTAAGCTGTCATCAACATAGATTGGCACTGAGAATCAGAGAGAAAGAGCCAGCTGCCTTGTATTGCCCACTAAGTGCTACTTTGAGTAAAAGACAGCAATGACAAAATGATCTAAATATCACTAACTAATGTTGCTTTAAGTAGCAGGAATCTTGTCTGTACCATTACCTTTGCTGTTAGATGGTTACAGTAGTGTTTATACTTATGATTGCTGTCATTCTGGTACTGGGAAGATCCTGCATAACCCCTTTAACAAGAAGCAGCTGTATTAAATAGCATGCATTCTTACATGTTAACAGTATTATAAATATATGCTTATTATTAATTGCTGCAGTAGTGGTGGATCAGGTTGCTATAGTGGCTCATCTCTGACAAATAATCTTGAGTTGGGCATATTTTCCTTTATGCTTGCTGGAAGATATCTCCCATTAACATTAATGGGAATCTTACTCCTATGTCCAGGGAATGATCCATTTACCTTTTACTATATCTATTTTCTATATAGAAATGAAATTACACTAATACTAGTGTCCTTCAGAACACTGGCATTACCCTTTTCACTATAAGCAAATGCTTCCTATCTGGTTTCTCATTCTATCTTCATTCCTACATCTTCTCTCAGTGAGGTGTTTTTTTTTCACCTTAATAATGGAGGGTGGTAGAGTTGATCTGTGTTTGACTATGTAACAGAGTTTTTGGCTGCATAACTGCAGATCAATCTCTGTCTAGAAACCTTCCCCACTAGATGATCTTTAAATGGCACCATTATGTAACTTTTACAAGCCTCAGCCAAATATTTTAGATGTTGTCTGTTATGAAAGGTATTTTCCGTGTGGAGCAACTCCTGCAGTAGGTGCCTGTAGGATGCTTGTAAAGCCTGTCATGAAAGGGAGGAAACTTGTTATAACAGATCAGTGCAGCATTTTAGAACAAATTAAAACAAAAATCTTTGACTAGATCTCTGCCAAGGAGAGCCCTCTGTGACCTGCAGCACTTAACTTGTTCAGAGACCTGATAATATTATGCTGATTGGATATTTCTTGAGCAGGAAGACTTCCAGTTACAGTGTTCAAATGCACCTTACTTCATTTCAGGAGAAAAGACATGCATATTGCTTGAAAGTATCCAGCTGTAACCTGCATGTTCCTTCATGCACGTGGCTTACAGTCAGTGTGAGGGATATGGACTTCATTTGTTCTTTTTATTAAAACAGTTGCAATAGCATCAGCTCAACTCCATGGCTCGGGACAGACATTACACATAAACCAGTTTGAGAATGGCTGAAACCAGTTTGAGATAAACCTGATTGAATGTAGTATCAGACTTAACTGATTTGGCTAAACTGGTTTATGCAATGTCTCTCCCTAGCCAATTTAAGATAAACCCCTAGTATCTCGGCATGCTCTCTGTACTGGGCAGGGTTCTCTGCTCCACAGCAGGGCTGGCCTCTCCCCTCTGCTCCCTGGCTAGAGCTCCTCCCCCTCACCACTCCCTGCTAGGCAGGAATTCCCCCCTCCCCTCTCTCTTGCTGAGGAGGTGTCTGTGTATTAGCTAGCAGACCACATGCTGAATCAACAGGTAGAATCAACAAGTAGCTGGTAATGTCCCTCTGTTGTTTTCTTAATTGAGTGATAAACACTGTTATCAATTCCCTGCTGGGCTAATCAGAGCTTTTGCCATCCTGGCCACGCCCCCTCAAATCCATGCTGTGGAAGGAAGGAGGGCTGCTCTGGCACCTCCCCCAGTTTCTAGCCTGAGCCACTGAAGGCATGTGCCTGTATTTCTGGGATGTCTGTTTGGTTACAAAACTGATTTAGCCTAGCCAAGTTAGACTAACCTGCAAAAACTGAATATTTCAGGCTCAGGCTTTTTGAATGTCTGTCCCTAGCCTATGTGACCTGAAAGACTCAGGTTTATGAACGGATAGAGCTGATGCAGACCTAATCTTATAGCTAATTATTGGCACATTTTCAAGACTGGTAGAGCTACATACTTTGTTTGGTGCACAAGCACATTCATGCAGCTCCCAGCATCTGTCTATTTATCAGGCAGGTAAGTTTCATGTGGATATATTGAGTGCTAAAACTTAAGAATTCATGGTATCACATATAACTGCAGTCCTTTCCTCCTCTGTATACAAATGGGTATGTAGTCCTTGCTTCCCTAAGGACAACTCCATTCATATAAGAAAGAAGTAGGTTTAAAATAAATTGCACCATATAAGTATTTGGTTATAAAATGTACCATATAAAATGAAGGTTTCTGATTAGCTACTCACCAAAGTATTCTTTCTAAAGCTTAGAGTACAAATACTATTTCTGCCTAGTACTAAGTCTGATTTTGCTGCCTCTGTATGGGGTGTTTCTCAGTGGATTAGCTGCAAACCCAAGGGGAGTCACAGAAGGCATTCAAAGAGAAAACAAAGAAAATTTTGCTTCCTTGCTCCCTGCACAACCCTGTTCTTTAAGCCTTCTCTTTCATCTTTGTAACACACACATACCAATTTTATAGGATTCTTATTGATAACATTGGTACATTGTTTTAGTTTGTGTAAGGGGGTGGTCAACCTTTTTGAGTTCAAATAAAAAGTCAGCACTCTGGAAAGGTGAAAAACACTACTCTTTGTAGTTTGTTTCTGTGCCTGTGAACAGATAATAGAGCAGAAAACTCATTTAGTTACTCTGCACCCTGGAAGGAGAGAAAGTATTCTCCTTATGCGTAGGGACTTATAGTATCAGGGGTATTACAACAGGACTTTTTTTCCACGCTAGTAGGAGCTGTGTGGATCTTATCTCAGTTCTGTTAAAGTTACAGATGTAAGAAATTCTTTGGTGAATAATAGCTTAATTCAGTGGTTGCAAAGTGCGAGCATTATGTGTATATAGCAACTCTGTAATTTTTAATTTACTCACCTTTCAGTTTTAACTAGGGATGTAAATTATTCAGAATAACTGAAGAAAAAAATCTATGCTCCATCCCTAATGCTTAGTCCCTGGAGACCAAATATTTAGCTATATTGATAGGGGAACCTCATGGAATCTAATGACTGTCAAGCATGTTTTAAATAGCTTTTTTCTCCCTGGCAAAGATTAATTTGACTTAAAACAGGTCTTTTAGAGAGAGAATAGGGTAAAGAATAAAAAGAGTATGTCTGTTTTAAGCATGATTTCATTTTGGGGTCAAGTGTTTGTTTGACTGATAAACAGGGATCTGGGTTTTCCGTTCACCATGGAAAGAATGGAAAGATGTAGATTTTCTCATTTTAAGGAGGAAAACAGATTTTCTCCTTTAAAGGCAAAAAATGCAGGAAACAGCAGGTTTCCCCTTGCTGGCTGACAGAGCTCCAGCCTGCAAGGGGCCTGGGGGAGCAGGAGGAGGGCAATCAGGCAGGGGGTACCATGTGCACGTGCTCATATACCTATACACGTGGCAGCCAGGCAATGTAGAGAGCAGCTCCTGCAGCTCCCTGCAGGTAAGTTTTTGGGGGGAGGGAAGGGATTTAGGCCCCCATAGTGAGGTGAGGAGGGAGGGATTTGGGCATGCCTGGGGTTGAGGCTGCTGCCCCGCTGTGGTGGTATATGGGGCTTGGGGCCCAGGGCCAGAATGTGTGGCTGCAGTGCCTGGGTGGGGAGCAGGCTCATCAAGGAGGCGGTGAGGGGGCTGGCTCCCAGCCACTGCATGCACTCCTGGGGGGGCCATAGGGGGCATGTGTTCCTCAGATTTGTGCGCAGGGTAGGGGCGATTGCAGGCTGCCAGCAGGTGAGACCTAGCATGGCAGGACACAGCAGGGCAGGGAGGACGGGCGCCAATGCAGGAAGCTGTGCACCGCCATGGCGAGGTGTCCCCTGCCCATCTGGCAGCAGTGGGGGTGATAGTGTGAAGTCATGACCCCCATTGCTGCTGGGTGGGCAGGGGCCACCTCGCCATGGCAGTGCGGGGCTCCTGCCAGTGGAACCCCACTCTGTCCTGCTAGGCCAGGTCTCACCCTCTGGGCTGTAGAGGCCCCTGGTGGGGAGGGTAGCAGGGCGGGGAACCCTGAGCCCATAGTGGGCAGACCATATCTGTCACCTTCCCCCCGCCGCGCAAAGGCTCCACTCCAGCCATGCTGTCCCTGGGGGAGGAGGAGCTGGGCTTCACACTCTGCTCTGGCCATAGCAGCTGCTGCCCCCCATGGGGGG
>NW_005841944.1:3269180-3271589 GCF_000455745.1 Alligator sinensis | reverse complement strand
ATATGGATCCAGGTCCCTAGCCCTGTAGCCCTGGCAGCTGGGAGTCCCCTGCGGCAGGCCTGGGGGTTGGGGGGCTATGGGTGAGGAGTGTGGGGCACCAGCAGGGTCAGGGGGTTCTGGGTCGGGAGTGAGAGGCACGAGCAGGGCTGGGGGGCTGTGGCTGGGGAGTGAGGGGCAATGGTATGGGCAGGGCATTCGCATATCAGGGCTGCTCAGCACCACAAAGCAGTGGCAGGGGGAGCAACTGCAGCTGGACCCAGTCCCGATGAGCAAAGCGGGCAGGAGGAGCTCTGATTTTCCGTGATTAGAAACCCAAAATCAAATGCCAAAATTCATAGGTATTTAGAATGTATTGTATTATAGTGATTGAAATACTGGTAGGCTTCCAAATTGCTTTAAAATTGTAAATATATCAATAAAACATTGTGTTCAACTGATACCTATCTATGTATAGTGGTGTTTCATTTTAATCGTGGAAAAATGTGGATTTGGGGCTTTTAATCAGAGAATTTCAAAAATGTTCTCAGAGAATTTGCAATTTTTTTAAACAGGGAAAACCAGGATCCCTGGTGAAAGAGCATTGGAGTTTTGCTTCAGTTTTAGTGTCATGCATGAAACATTCAGACTTCTTGGTTAGACTTTGTACAGCTTGCTTGTGGGAACCACGTTTAAAATAAGGCAGATTTGTGCCAGTTCCTATTTTGATAGGGCTGGACCTGAGCCTCCAACTTTGGCTCCAGATTGGAATTTCAAACCTGATAGTGCTTGAAAGTGCGAGTCCAGTTGCAAAACTCAAGCCCAGATGATGATTTGGCTTCCTTTCCTTTTAACGCTTGAAACATTTTGTAGGTGTTGAGACCTATAGTTTTGCTTCAGACCTGTCTGTGGTCTAGAATGCTATTATACTGTTCACAATATTTTAGGAAGCATGCCCTTGCTTTGACATGAACAGGGGTTGGTCTGGGGAGCAGTGGGGTAGGGTTGCCCCCTCCCCACCTCCCTTTGATTCCTGCTCTACCCAAAGTTTAAAACCAACTACCTGGCAGTGACAGCAGCAGCAGCATTTCTACTCAGGCAGCAGTGAGGGAGACAGTTGACTTCATGGCTCATTATAATCTACCTGATTCCTTCTAAACTCTTCATTCCAGAGGCATTACACAACTCTCTCTCCTTTTTAACTGTTTTGATTAACCAAATTATCCTTTCTTCTGTAATTCTGCTATCTGTTAGCTGCTCTTGGTACTCTGGTTCCTATTTCATAGCTCTGCGTGCTGTTTTTAACTCTAGCTAAAAACATTAATTTAGGTGTGCAAATGTTAACTCAGGTGAACATGGATTCAGGTATAGAAATAACTTTCAGTGAAGCACTGGATGCACTGTCAAGATGCTCAAGAAGACTAGATTTAGTTTTATGAATCTAAAAAAGAGATATACATGTTATTCTAATGACTACAGGACTAATGAAACAACATGTTTGATTATCTTTTCCTTGTTTGTTGTTTTTCTTGTACACAATATATGATATAGCAAATTAATGCATGTTCCCAAAACCTTATATTTGTTTTTGCTTCAATCTTAAACTGAATAATATAACCCTAGGCCCCTAGCATATTAGTAAAGCCTCTAGTTTCTTTTTAAAGGAGAACTTTGGTAACCTAATATGAATTAGTCTTTGCAAGGGTTGAGTTTTGACGGGGAGTATCTTTATATTAAGAGGTTTGTCCATGAGAAGAATTGCTGCTATAAAAAATGCTGGTAGCCCTAGGTTGGTTGTGTCCTTTGGATGTAGCACGGAGGATAGTTCTACAAAATGGAGTGTAAGTAAGACTATAGCAGCAATAATTACCTAGATGGTTGTTTAACCATGCAGTAAGTAATGAAGTCAGGGACTGTAATGTCACATCAACTGCATTACCTCATTTTCTCCTCTTGCAGACACAGGGAGGTTAAAAATAATGAGCCTGTCTGCCTCTCCCAATACCCCTGAGCACATTGAATCACAAGTACCTTCTTTCTAAAACAAATTTATTTCTTGCTGCCTCCTTCCCAACAAAGACCTGCTTGTGATGAATACCAGACTTCACAGCATATTTGTCAAAGCAGTGCACCTGTGAGGGTTCCAGCACAAGATAAATTTTGGTGTGCAAGGGGAGGGGGGCAGGGACCAGGCAAGGAATAAATCTTAACATGTTACACCAGGCTGTGAATGAGCATTCTCCTCACAAGAATCGCCCCTCTGACAAGTTATGATAAATTACACTCTTTGTTGACACCTTCATCGGGTTATTTATGGCTCATTAATTGAACCGAAAAGGAGACTTGTAGGCGCAGCAGGGGCACCATACAATGCTTTTCCAGTGGGTTGGTGCTCAAAGCAGGGAACAAAAAAGGGGGAGGGAGGAGAGAAAT
>NW_005841944.1:3261516-3269149 GCF_000455745.1 Alligator sinensis | reverse complement strand
AAAGAAGAATGCAAAGTGTCAGACAGCAGCAAGAGTCCAGAGCTGGTGCAATCAAGTCCAGTCCCTTGCAAGTCCAGCCATTTGGGCTCCTCCTGCCTGGTTTCTGAAGTGCTCTAGGTGGAATGTGTCCGGGTATCTTGCCCCTCATCCTTTAAATCCTCTTTTTGCTATGACCTACTCTGTCATTTGTGTACTGTGTGGTGAGACTGATTTGCCTGGTGTATGCATGGCCTGTTTCAAGATGGGCACAAGGAGTGCCCATTTCCCTCGCATCCTCCTTCCTCCTCTCTTGTCCTTTCTGCTGCTCTAGCTTTCCCTTGTAGCTGAGTGCTGGGGTTCTGACATTAGAGTGTCTGGAAAGCTGGGATAGTGACATCAAAGTGCAAGAACGTGGCCATTTCCTCATGGCTGGACATAGCTGTTTGTTCTTAATTTAGTAGTGCTGAGGGTAAGAGTGCACTGGTCTTGCAGTGCACATTTGTGTCCATGCATCCTGTTGCATGGGTTGGTGACCAAATATCCTGTGGCAGCAGCACAGCTGCGGCACATCATCAAAGAAAGAACCAGTCTAAACAGAGAAGGGAGACTCAAGGTGAGGAGAACGGTCTGCAGGGATGGCTGTCTTCATCAGCCATGTAGAAGGGGCCTTCAGGAAGGAGGCAGGAAAACCATGATAGGGAAAAGATTGCAGGGCCTAGTTTTGAGATGGAACTGGCATTAAACTGCAGTGGTGTTGTAACAAGCCATGTCCCAGGAAGAGTGCCAGTTGGCTCACAAGAGTATTTTTGATTCTTGGAGATCCCAAGAAAGGAAAAATGCAGCAGCAGACACCTGAAAGGATAAGCTCTTCCTGTGAGACTGAAGGTATCAAATGAACCCATTAGGAACTGTTCCAATAAAACTGTTACAGCTGCATGCTCCAGTAAGTAGAGCAAAACCACTGTGACTTGAACCCTGATTCACTCAGAGTAAAAGTGGCAATGACTTAGCTCACACTGCTATAGCAGCATGCAGACGGAAAGGTTAAATAGGAGCAGCTGAGAGCACTCCTGAGCTCTGCAGCTCCTCCTCCCTTTTTTAGCAAGTGGAAAGATACCAGGTACATCTGTCCACTTCCTGACATAACCACATCCGTTTCTTATTGGGGTGTCATCTAAGCTACTCTAAATAAATATTTCTCATGCTGTTATTCCCATAGCTTTTGTGTACCACACTCTTCACAAATGCAGTGTTTGAGCTTCTATTCTTTTACAGAGCTGGCACCTCCTGCAGTGATGGGTTTGCAATTCCCTGAATGAGCCTAGGATGAAATGACTAGTCAGAGTCATGGTCTATAGGAAGGAACAATGCGTCTGAGCTCCATTACTGTTTCTGCTGATGATTTGTTTTGTGCCATTGGTTAAGTCACTTGATCTTTTGGTGCTTCTCTGTGCCTTTTCTCAGTAGAAATACTAGAGTCTGTTTTGCCTTACCCAAAGCCTAAGTGAGTTTATGTGCTACATTGGGTAGAAAATGTAATTGTAGGATTCTGCCCAGGAAAATACAGAATTTCTCTCTTTGGCTTATTCGTCTCTGGTCTGGAAAAGCAGATGCAACCCTTTCACATTGCCAGTTGAGGACCATTTGCAACCCTCCCCGCACACTGGTATGCCAGCTTGCATAAGATATAGTGTTTAACCCCACTCCATGTAGGCGGTATCAGCCTCCTGTGCCACTGCCACCTCCCCCCCCGCCTGGAACTGTTCTGATTCCAGGGAATTGGGGTAAGATGGCAGCTTTAAGGACCCGCACTGTGATCACAAGTTTTCACCATTTTTTTTCACTGATCTAGCTGGTTATTTTAGTTTAAGACAGCAAGCTGAATGAAACCTACTTTGGCTACATATTGTGCTTAGAGAGGTGTTGATTTGGCCTGGAGGAGAAATAGAATATGTTCAGAGTTGTCAGGAACAGACAGCCTTTAAGGAATGCTATTTAGGGAACTGTGAATATTGTACAACTGCAGCTGTTGCTGGAAAAAAAATTGCTGTAATATTTAGGTGCTGTAAAATCACGCAATTGATAGAACCACCACTGAACCTTGGGGTGGTCCGACTATGGACTATGACTCTTCATAGACTTGCTCATGGGTGAAAAGCCCTCTGTTCCAATACCAATTCCTGGTTAAACTTTATGGTCATGGTGTGATATAGTCTCTCAGAGGATACTCACAACTCCTTGTACCATTAGTGAGAGAGAGAGACACAACATCAAAAGGAGAATTAAAGCCCTTTCTGGTTTCCTTTGTTCTGTGTACATGAAATGATAATAAAAGAGTTAATGTAGTATAGAATTTTGAGCTCGGAGACTATGGGAATATTCTATTTTTATAATGTTGCTTTCATTTATCTTGTAGCAAAATTTGCTATGTGTACAGTAAAAGTAATCACTTTGAACCAAAAGACTGTTACAAATATGTTTATATCTTATCTTCCATTGCTGTACTTCTCAGAACATCTAATTTTTATGAGGAAAATCTTAGGTGGTTTTAACAGAATGAAAATCTTTTTTCAGCTTTAAAAGATTTTGCTATCCCTAACAGAAATATCAATTAACATCAATATTATTAAACTTTCTACACTTCTGATCCAGTTCCTGCAGCTCTTCGCTTTCCTGAATAAGCATGAGATTGGCCACAAAAAGAAAATTCTATTTCTTTAACCCCCTTCCTAAATTTGCTGCAATTCTATCTGTAACACCTGCTGGCAGCAATATGACTGAGATGTGCTGATGCTGGGGTTGCACATCTTCTGAATAGCTCTGCCTGATCCAGCGTTCACTGTGATCTTCCTGGGCAGCAGAAACTGACACTCAGGTTCTCTCCCTTTTGCTTTAGGTTTCTCATTGCTTTGCACCTGTTTGTACTTGTTTTAGCAGTGAGTTCACAATCCAAGTATATTTGTATATAATTTAAGAGAGAAAATCTAAGATGACACTTAAACAGTTAGAAAATTAATATAATTTCATTTGAACTTTTGGCTGTGCAGTAGGTTTTTCAGTGTATGTGTACCAAAGAAGCAAATTCCTTTTTACCTACAAATAAAGTGAGTTTTTCTCTATCATGGCACCTCTTGTCTATTTTTCCTCTTCAGGGATATGATCGGCAGTTCTTTGATTGTGGTCATAAATTTCTAATTCAAACCTACAGTGTTCTAGATTAGTAACTAGGATTGCCTCTTTGATCTCTTTGTAGTCATATTGCTGGGGTATTTTAATTGAAGATCTGAGTACTGCACATGCATAGTGCTTTGTTTCCAGATGTTGATACATTGGCTTAATAATCATGGTATAATAACTCTTTGGGCTTCAAACTCTGTAGGCAAATGAGGAGGCTTCACTGAGTTAATTCTCTCACATAAGACTATAATAACTATTTGTTTCTATGAAATGAAGGTAACTGAAAAGATTTCTGCAGACCCACATATGAAGGAGAAGTTGTGTTTATAATTTATTTGCCTTATGCAAATGCACTAGACCCAAGCCAAGAATGTGTGTGATCTGAAATAGGAAGGATTCATTTTCCTTGATCCCAAAAAGCTTCTAAAGTGCTCCTTGTGTCTACATAAATAGGGGCAAAAATATTCATAAAGTATAAAAACAGAAAAGAAAAAAAAGGGCATTGCCTCCCCTCTGCCCCCTTCCCTCTTTGTTTGCTGAAATCTAACAACAACAATAAGATCAGGAGCATTTTCGTTTTAGGGCCAGAATTTGCAAACTTGTGTTCTCTTTTAAAAGAATAGGAACTGAAGGAGCCAGCACCTGTAATCAAGTCAGTTAATTTAGATGTCTAACGTCAGCCACCCCCACTTGAGAATTTTGTCTTAAATTTCCAGCTTCCTGTCATTTTTTGTGCTGTCAGTTAAAGAGAAAATAAAGTGAAAGGGATGGGAACTAAAACTCACCAAAGCCTTGCATAATATTTTATTTTGTAAGGGTTCCACTAATTGTGTCAACAGTTTGTCTCTAGTAGCCAGTTCCTGGTAATTACATCAGAAGTGCCCAGTTTGTACATGGTAATTCTAGCTATAATTACCATGAAATTATATAACTACAAATTACCCTGTCATGTGGATGGCCTAAATAAGCATGTACAGTACCTGCTCTGTGATAACAAATTAAAATTATATGGTTGGTTAGCTAGTAGTAATATGAGATTTCAAAGTGGCCAACCAAGCTGGCTAGTTATATGAGGGAAAGTGTGTGTGTGTTTCTTTCAGATGCCAGCTTTAGATTTTCAAATGATAAATTGAATTTAGTTTCTCATACTTGTGTATAGAAGTTGCTGTAATTTTTTTAGGCACCTATAGTCACATTGTATTGATTCATGTATGTGGCTATTGCCAGCTGCTGTACTTGTCCATCCACATATGTGCCACGCTGATTGCAGAACACATTCTGATTGAGAGGGTAGGAGAAGGATCCTTATTGTTTTGAAGTGTTTTGGGGTGGGGGGGGAGGTTTAGTAAGGACTGTTATGAAAAAGAGTTACTGGAGAAAAAATAAGTGTAGGGACCCTTTTCTACTCCCAAAGCACAAGTATCCCTTTTGGCTTTTATCCATTTTTATTAGGGGAAAAATGTTAGGGATAAAAGAAATTTGTTTCACAAACAAAAGAAAACCTGGCTGCTTTGGGAATCAGGAGTCCCACTCTCAGAAGACTTTCAATGCAGTTCTTTTCTGATAGGCAAAAAAGATACATTAGTATTTCTCACTTGATCCTTCTATCTCTAAGTTGACAAAATCAGCAGAAAGCCAAACCTAAAGGCTTGTAATTGGTATACCAGCCAATAATTTTGATAGTGTAATGAGACTGAGACTAAAGCATTTCAAAACATAATCAAACTGCAAAATTTGGGGCACACTTTATGTCATTCAGAGAACTGATCCTGCTGTTAATCTAACTTTGGTGAGCATGAGGGGGTTAGCCCTTGACAAATGTAAAACTGGTGAAATGTGGTAGCTTTGTATTCCAAAAGTGAGGCTAAACTTTTGTAGACAGAGGAACAATTATGTTATTACTGAAAATGGCTATACATATGAAAGTGATCATCACATTAATCAGATAAGGGAGATGAGAGGTTTAGAAAAAAGAAAAGTCTGGTCAGTATGGATAACTGAAGCATGGTAAAATGGATGGAAAGTACATTACATTTTCTTTGGTTGTACAATTTTTTTGCAAAAAAAGTGGAAGATTTTGTCAGTAAACCCCACCAGGTGGCAGTATAAAAGAAGTTGTTATAATGCTTTATTTTCTAAGATATGTTCAATTCTTGTACTTTTTACAAAATTCTTTAGATTTCCCTTTGAAATAAGTGGCTTCCTGCGACAAGAATATAGTCAATACTGATGTTAATGAGTCACTGGACCCTTGTTAGGTGGCCGAATCTCCGAATCGGAATCAAATCAGAGAACATTTAATCTCTCCGAATCTAATCGGAGAGATTCAGTGATTCACACATAGACACAGGTTTAAATGTTTATTCTACATACCTGTAGGTAGCAGGTGGCTCGTGAATGTTGTGATGCTGGGGCACATGGAGTATCTCACAGAAGCACAGGAAGCACCCCCCTGGCTTGGCGACTGGTGCCTCCTGGGTCTGGGGTGGGCACCCGGGGTCCCCCGTGGTTGATCGTCGAGGTGAGGGAGGATGCAAGGGGGGGGGAGGGCCCAGCTGGAAGTGACCCGGAAGTACTTCTGTGTTCACTGCCGAGCACATGGAGGGCTCCCCTGTGCTCCTGTGGGATGCTCCATCCACCCCAGCATCACAGTGATCACAAGCCATGCTGGTACCTCGAGGTACGTAGAAAAAAAATTCAAAGCTGTGTCTGTGTCCAAATTGCTGATTCTCCAAATCAGCATCGAATCTTCAGATTTGGATTCAGCTGAATCAAATCAGGGACAGTAATTTGAATCAACAAATTGAATCACTGTCCCTGATTCGGGCTGAATCTGAATCGAATAGGGCCTGCTTCGCACACCCCTAATAACCAGGTGATAGAAATGGTTTCCATGGACCCAAGGTCCTGAAACTCTTTCCTCATGTGGACCACACCTCAATAACAAAATTATCTTATGGATTTCCCAATGGCAGTTGAATATCATCCATGGAGCATGTGTTATGCTTATTTACCTGTAAAAGTAAAATTAGAGAAGTATGGTAAAAGCTGCCTTAACCAGCACCTTACAAGGCAGCATGCTCTATTAACCGGCATGCTGGCTTGTAAGGTAAAAGTGAAACCGGAAGTGCCCACCGTGGTATTTACGGTTTCACCATGCCCCCATGGCCCGGGGCAAAGCAGCCTGCGCTGCCGAGCCCCTATGGCCTGGGGCATAGCAGGTTGCATGAGGCCCACCTCCCTGTCCCTCAGGGCCTGCAGGAGAGGCGGCGATGCATTGGGAGGGGCGGCGATGCCCAGGACACAGCGAGAGGAGCAGTGGCCCAAACAGGCAAAGATACCTGTTTGGGCCTCTTAATTAACTGGCGTATTTTGTTATCCAGCACCCCCAATCCCCATGGGTGCCGGATAACCCATTTGATTTCCTGAATCAAATGTGAATGTCTGTTCACTTGCTTCTTAGTTTAGTCTCTCCAGTTTAGACTAATCTGCAAATACTGAATTGATTTAGGCTCAGGCTTTTTTACTGTTCTTAGCCATAAGGTATTGTTTGGAAATAAAATAGAAAATCCTGTAAGTGCAGATTTTGTCCATTGCAAGGATTAACAAGAATCTCTACTGGTTCCTTTCATATCTGCCATGTTAGATCACACCACTAGTGCCCACTGACATGGACTATTTTATCCTTATTATCTTCAATTAAACCATAGTGTTGAACCTGAGTGGCATCAGAGCAAAAGAAAAACTTTGCAGTTTGAAGTTACTTGGTAAAATGATATGTTGAAATCTCAAGATAAATATTCCCAAAGATAAATTAGGATAAATTGGTAAATTAGGATTAAAGCAGAAGTCGTGATGCTTCAGAACAGTAAGCTAGATCACAAGACAGTATATTGTGGAATATACCAGTTTGCCTGACAAAAAATACCTACTTTGTAGATTTATTCTGCATAGATCTGTAGTGTATTTGTGCCAGGCCATTACTATTGTAGGTATTCACAGGCTGGGTGGTATGTCTACAACCAGCTAAGAAATTGACTTAATTTTTACTTTTGAAAATCAGTTCAGAGTCTTAGAACTACTGAGGGGTACAGCTGTTCCAGCTTAGGCCTTTAAAATGTCATCAAGTTGTTGCAAGTACATTTATATATCACCCTCACAGGAAGCAATTTACCGTCATCTGAATGTTTTCTTTTGACCATACCCACATTTTATCTACAGTTTATCTTTTGCACTCATTTATTGTTGGTTTGGAGAGATTATTCTTGACCAGCAGTCATAGCATCCAGTACTTTTTCCTAATCAGTAAAAATGGACAGAATTGTCTCTGCCCATGTTTCTAATCTCTCTGTGTGTTTTGAAAATAGTTTTATAGTAGCTAGGGTCAGGAGGGACCTGAACAGGTCATCTAGCCTGACCCCCTGCCATAGGCAGGAATGAATGCTGGGGTCGCCAGACCCCAAACAAGAGAACATCC
>NW_005841944.1:3159722-3260069 GCF_000455745.1 Alligator sinensis | reverse complement strand
CCTGTTCAGGAAAACAGAGGCAAAGAAACTGTTAAAAATATCAGCTTTCTTGTCTGGCGTGGCTACCAGATTACCGTTTGTGTCTTGCAGGGGTCCTACATTGCCTGGTGCCCTCTTCTTGCTCCCAATGTACTTGAAAAAGGACTTTTTGTTGTCTTTAATCCTGGACGCTAGCCTGAGTGCCATCTCTGCCTTGGCCTTTCTAATGGCCCTCCTACACTCCCGGGCCGAGGAGGAGTACTCCTCCTTGGTGATAGCTCCTCCCTTTCACTGGTTGTACGCCTCCTTTTAGTCCTCAGGCATTGCTGAATGCCCTTGCTGAGCCAAGGGGGTTTCTGAGCGCTCTTACCCCGCTTGCTTCTCTCAGGGACTGTTATCCTTTGGGCCTGGAGGATCGCCCTCTTAAGGTACGACCATTCCTCATGGGCTCCCATCTCCTCTACCTTCTGGGCCCTTAGTGCCTCCCCCGCTAGTCTCCTAAGCTCGTTGAAGTTGGCCCTTCTGAAGTCAAGGGATTTAGCCTTGGTGTGAGCCCTAGACACCCTGCATCGGATAGTGAAATCCAGCAGGTGATGATAGTTGAAAGGAGTAGTGATCATTTGCAGTTTGTTTGCAAACAATGTTGTCACTAATCTGACAATGTGTCCTGAATGTATTGAAATGGCTGGTACTGCTAGCTTCACAGGTTGTGATGATGTGCTGCATTTTTCCCTGTTGTTAATTTGTTTTAAATGCACTAAAAAACATACAGCCAGGTAAATTATTGCTTGCTTAGATCAGATAAATATGGCACACAATCTTTTTTTAGAGCTAGCTAATGATTTCTGAACAGAAGATGGGTGTACTTAATGGCTTTATTATTGTTTGGTACAGCAGATACATTTTTTTCAGGGGTGATTGGTCATGAAAAGTTTCTGTTTGAAACAGCTGGTGTTTTAGGGAATATCTTCAGTGCAGAATTACCCTGGACTCCTGGTCGTGTATTACTCCAGACCTTTGCCCATGCACATCCGCAGCCCTGCCTGCTAAGTAATGTTTTCAGTCTGGATTAGCTAACTAGGCTTTATATGTGCATTAGGACTCCTTCCACATGGGCTGGTAACCCTGGAAGCATAAAATACCTGGGCCAGTCCACTTTGCAGGTTGCCCCAAAGCCAAAGTCCTTGGAAGATTAGAGGAAGAACCATTAATCCTGGTAGTCCACAAAGCTGCTCTGTTGTGAAATTGTCATTCTGCTAAGCAGCCATGAAACTGATATGAATCTCCGTTTCACTGAGCAGCTGCAGGGCTCAGTGAGCATATTTCCTTGGGTTTTGGTGTTTCAGAAGTGAAATGTTCTTGGAAATCTCATGTGGTGGGAAATCTTAAATATTTGGCATCTCAGTAGATTTTGAATGGCTAAATGCAGGATCAGCTCACATTCTGGACAGCTTCCAGGAATTCTGAAACTGAGCTTAGTGCAGCAGTTTCTTCACAAGAGGTGCAGAGCTGGTCAGTACCTTGCACTGGGCTCCATACCCTTTATAATATTTTCACTTAAAAGTTTGGTGATAAGCATATGTGGTGGTCTCTGAAGGATTTTGAGGACTGACTGGTCCACAGAGTTTGGGAACCAGTGGGCGCATCTACACATGTGCTTTAATGCTCAGTGGCCTATTTTACTGCACATTAGTGTTGCATAAAAACTGTGCAAATCGGCTACTGCGCATTGAGCATCCCTAAAAAAAAGTACGTGCTTTCACTACTGTACGTTAGGGCAGCCTTATGCATGTTTATTTAGTACCTCACATTGGAGGTACTAAATTGAATGCACATTAGGAAAATCGCATTAATGCACATGTAGATGCAGTCAGTGAGCAAGGAAGCTTAGCTGCCCAGTGGGTTGAGAAAAATGTAGAAATAGAAAGTTTTACTGGCTAAAAATATATGTAGCATCTTTAACCAATAATGCATGCACTTGGAGTCAGGTTCCTTTAAAGATGCCTGAAGAGAATTACTACTTAGAATGGAGTAGCACATGACACTGCAAATGTATTATGTAAATGGTGACAGCTAGGGAATGTGTATGTCTTTCAGTGGGCTCCTTTTGAGGTTTGGCATTCAGACTTACAATTAAAATGAAACTGTAATGTTGCAGTTGACAGTTTGGGGTTTCTGTTGATTACACTTGAATATAAGGATGCTTATAATTCATCAACTCAGAATTTACTGGCTCATGTTGTTGCATCCTTAGGAAATTTCTCATAAAGGATTACAGTAACATGATTCAGTCTACAAGAAGGAATTATCCAGCACAGTGTGTATTGATTATTATTTACTTTAAAATTAGAGTTTCCTTCAGTCAAGCAATGTATAATATGGCAGGTGTGGAAATATGTTTATCTCAGAAGCATGGCAGGTTTTTTTTGCATAGGAAGACACTAACTGAGAGAGCCCAGTGCAAAATCCTTACAAACCTTTCTTATATTACCACAATGAAAGGCTTAGTCCCTAACAAAAAGAGTCCTTTTTAAAATAAATGAATTACTTGCTTCTAAAATATTTACCAGTGTCTCACTGACAGTTGTGCAGCATCTACATTGTATATTTTCAAAAAATAAAGTAGTGAAGTATAAATGATCATCCATTTTCTGCCACTGCAGTACCACCGAACAGTAATTTGTACGTTTGCTGTCTGCAGTCATGTAGAACTGCAGTGCCAGTCTGAAGCAAAATGCATAAAGAAAATAAACCAGTGCTGATCTACACTATTGAACCGTTGCAGGATTGGTGAAGTTATGACAATGCCTAAAGAAACAGTGCTTTATTTTGCTGACAGAACACTTTGAATATAGGAGTTCTAGATTAATCACCATCTTCTCCGTCCTCCTCACTAGTATTATGTACTAAGTGAAATAACATGCTGTTGGATGTGTGCTTTTACATTTTTTATCTGTTGTAACATAGTATTATGTATGAAAAAGTTTCAGGACCATTTTCCAATTGAGAAAGGGAAGGTGGCTGCAACTGAGCCAGAACCTATTTGCAATCACCGTATGGGGTCTGAGACAGGTACAGTATGGGACACAAAAGAACATGGAGTTGTGTCTGGGAACCATCACGGAGCAAGTGTTGCACATAAACTACGTACTTTCTCTGTATAAAGCTGTTTCAATGAGCAAGGTCCTTTGGCACACACAGGCCTGTTGGCTCTTTTGGCAGGTCTTGATTTTAGAAGTAATTGTTGCATCGAGATGTGGTATAGGACAGTGGTTAAGCCCTGTGCCTTCCCTAATTGCCACTTTGATCCCCTTTCCCCTACCCAGTCTGCTGCTCTGCTGTTGCTCCCTGCCTCTTCCCTGATCAGCCACTTGCCACATACAGAGGCTGCCCATGCCGCTTGTGGCATGGGCTGCAGATTGGCTACCCCTGGTGTAGCACATCTTGATGTGCTACTGATTTTATAATATGTGTTCAATTATCAGCAGCACTGACCATCTAGAACCTGCCATACATCCGACAGCATCCTTCACCCCATTTCTAACTGAGGCAGCTGACTGGCAGAGGTGCTCTTATTCTAGGCTGGAACAGTAGCCCCAGGAGCTGTACCTGTTTTGTGTTTTGAGAGGGTTTGCATGTGGGAGTTCACTTGCTGTTTCAAAGCTGTTGTCAGGTGCAGCATTTGTGTGCACAGTACAAGGAAGAAAGGTTGAATTCAGTTATGCATGGTAACCAAATTTTAGAAATACCTGAATCAGTATTTGCACCAGAAACACTTGCTCATTCATTCAGTCAAGAAACAGATATAATACTATGTGATTTACCAGACTGGCACAGCTGAACAGCATAGCCTTAATCCTCAGTATTGCGCAAATTGAACTGTCTACAACCAGTCTTTAGATATTTTTTTTTAGTTTAATTGCAAAAATAAAAATTTGAATAAACAGGATTATAAATTTGAGTAAATTATAATCCTTCATAAACAGGAAGAGGCTGCATTTAATGTGAGTTATTTGGTACTGTGAACCCTTCCTGAAATAAGGTGTCTCTTAACTTTTGTTTTTTAAAGAGCTTTACATTTGTGTGAGAAGTTAAGGGCACTACCGGGCAGTATAGTAGTAGGCATCTGTCTGTCTTACAAGACAATAGAATTACATTGAGTGAGACATCAGCTTGCTACACATAATCCTCCCCTGAAAATAAAATGAAGCTGTAATGACATCTCTAGTATATGCTTAACTTTAAGCACAAGAGTAATATCAATGAAAATGGGACTGTTCGTGTACTTAAGCTGAACAAGAGCATAATTGTGTTCTCAAGTAAATTTACAGATATTTTTACAGAATCTTTGCATAATATTGAGGTGTTCAGGCAACTTGAAACAGCATCACAATGATCTGGTATAGTCGAGGCCAATAATAAATGGATACTTGCCATGTCCTGCACCTAAATTTACATCAGTATGGGATGTAGTTTTCTATAGATGTAGGGGAAATGCTACAAATACCGTAATAAAGAAAAATGAGGCAGTTTAGTAAATGTCTATCTTATTTAATGGCCCCACTCCTGACAGAAACGAAACCATTGTTTGCTTGTAGGTTATACCAACTGTTGATTAATGGTTGTGGCGATGCATAATTTGCAGACCAAAAGATTTGATACATTCAGCTCCAGAAAGGAATTGTGAGGAAAGGAAATTGAGTGTTGGAAATTGTTCAGACAGTATTTGAAAACACAAACATGGACAAATAAGGGGACCCATTCATAAGCTAAACATGTAAGTGGTTTTCTATCTTGCTATTGATTAGCGCTAGGAGTGTACAATCTACAGCAGCTTTGTAAATTCAAACGGGGAGAATGGTTGGGAAAAGCAAGCATATTGTTACAGTCCAGGAAGCAGATGTGAATGTGCTCATGCTGGCACATCTCATTGGACCATCCTCTGTTTATTGAGAAAATACGGTATTGTTTCTAAATGCTTATTGATTGCAAAGTTATTTACTTCACAATAGCTCAGTGTGCAGAGACAGACACTGCATTCTGCTACTGATGTAACCTCAAGTGACAAGTCGAAATGAAAGGCTTGTCCAAATGATTTTAAGACAATAAACATGATGGCTCTTCATTGACAGCATGTTAAATATTAATTCTTAAAACTATGAGTATTAAAGGCTTTGACATGTGTCAGGATGCTATTTAAAACCAGTCTCCCACAAAATTTCCCATAGACTACTTGTCACACAAATCAACATTTTTCCTTTCAAATAGAACTCCACAGGCTGTAGTTTAAAGAGAATATTGAAATTTAACTTTAAACATTTTTCTCCATACTTCTCACATGCTACCATGTGAAAAGGTTGCTATGCTAGCTCAAAGCTTGTTAATTATAAGCTCAACTCACAGCTGGCTGATGTACCCGAAGGCGCTGTCCTATACCATGGTAATATTTAAAGAAAAATAGATCCTTTCACTTTAAAGGGTCGCTAAATGCTGCTTCTGCAGTGAATGGCAGCATGGCTATAAAAACAAAAGGGGGTAGAGGGGAAGCATCCATGGTAGTAAAGGAGACAACAGTATTACTGAGATGGCCCTTCTGAGAGGGTGGAAAGTGTATTTTCTAAGATTTCAGATACAAAATCCATTTGCTGCTGTTGAGAAAAATCTCTCTGACAGAGGATTTAGCTCCCACTAATCCTTCAGGGACTTGTTTTGACAGAGCCTTTATAGAAGATTTTCTCAGTAACTTCTGATTTGCTATAAAAGAGCAATTACTGACTTGTCCTCAAGCACCTTTTTGATGCATGTTTGTTAATGAAGTTTATGTATGTGCAGGACTAGGAGAGGAATCTAATTGGGACTGTTTATGGTGCAAGTACAGGAACATTTGGATTTTCCTGAATCTTCAGTTCTCTTTCTTGCCCTCAGGGTATCGGGAGTCTGGATTTCATTTAGCGCATCATGTGGCCTTCTCAGCAGTTTATGGAAACTGATCCTAATTTTTATTTATGCTGCACCTTCAAAACACAAAGCCATTTTCTTACGTTCTGGGATGAGCCTTGCGATAGACCCCTGTTTTCTAGCCATTGGGCAGTTTTCTCTACATAATCATTTGCACAGGTGACTGAAAAGTGTGCCAGGTCACTTGTGTGGATATGGTTGTGGATATGGTAATTAAATGGATTGGGCCAACATTTCTGAAATGTTTGGGGGCTGCTTTTTCCTTCCTTTATGCAGATGAGCAAATCCTACCATGTGGCTCTCCTGTTCAAAACTCAGGGAGTAATAATGATCATCACACAGAGAGAGGACAAAAGCAGCCGATTGGGCCAAGAATACAGGGAGGTTTGTGTCTGTATAGTTTTACTAAAGAAAGTAGCCCATCTCCTCTTAGTTTTCCTGGTCCTAAAATTCATGAAGCCTATAACCTGATTTCAGAAATGGGTACCAGAACCAGTATTGTCATGTTAACACAGTGCTCTGCCCTGGCTAATTTACATCTTTCTCAGGGCTTCTTTGGAAGGGATTCAGAAATCTTCCCACAGCACTGCTCTGTGCAGTAGAGACATGTACAGCAAAAGCCATGTTATCCAGCACCTTACAAAGCAGCATGCTCTATTAACTGGTATGCCAGTTGATGCGACAAAAGCGGAACCGGAAGTGCCCACCGTGGCACTTCTGGTTTTGCTGAGCCCCCACAGCCCAGGGCAAAGCAGCCTGCACTGCCCAGCCCGCACGGCTCGGGGCATAGCAGCCTGTCCCCAGTGTGCCTGGGGCCCCCCTCCCAGTCCCCCAGCACACTGACACGGCAGGAGGGGTGGCAGCCCAAGCAGGCAGACGCCTGTTTGGGCCTCTGAGGTAACCATTTCCCATGGGTGCCGGATAACAAAGCTTTTGCTGTACTTTGTTTAAAAATAACTTGCGTTAGGTTCTCTATACAAACTACCCACCCGGAGTTATGTTCTCCACACAGGCTACCCAAGCAAATATGCCACCAGCTATAAGATTTGGGATGCAAAAAACTTGGTAGGATCCAACTTACTTATGATACCTGTGTCTTTTATTAACTGATCTTGATTTGTTAGCTTTAACAGTAACTGTAAGCCCCATCTGGTTGCCTAATATGCTAAGAAAGGGAGATTCTAATGTCTGTGGACAGGGGAAGAGAATTAACACTGTCTGTGTTGAAGTCTGGGGAGAAACATGCAATTATACATTGGATGAGGGGGAAACTTGTGAGAATCTACCAGGAAAGGAAAAATCTGACATGAATTGTGCCCCTGCAAACAGCCCAACATAGACAGATCCTGTGTCTGTGGCAAGTGCCATCTTCTTGCACCTCTCAAGATGGTCTAGAGGGGAATATTGTGTCCAAATAGAATTTGAATGGCAATGAATTGGCCCCAGTGGCAACTCTGCTGTTCACAAAACCAGCACATCTGAGTGGCATGGTATATGTTTCCACATCATTAGTAAACACTGAGATTTATTTTTATCACAGCAGAGCCTCAAATCCATACCTCCAGTACTTGATGTCCCAGTTACTTGACACTCCAACTTGAACTCACTGTGCATCTCCTTCACCAGACACTCATATGTACACAAAGTCTAAGTCTCTGATTGGTATGTCTATTCAACATAGAATAAGCTGGTATCTATCTTGAGTTTTTTATGTTTAGAGCTCTTGGTATTGTACTGTACAGCTATTTCATAGTCTTGGTAGCAAAAACAATTCAAGTCCCTCTTTCCAGTTCCCCATCTTGGTACCACTATAAAGGACCCAGTTTTACAGTAGGTGGACATTATAACTGCATCCTCTGCACCATTATCACTGTATTTTGCATGGCCTGAAAGCCAAATCAAAACAGACAATTATTTCTGCACTCAAGCGTTTGCTTATTATGAAATTTATTTAATAGTCCAGATCTCCAAGAGAAACAGTTTTATGCTGGCTTTCATCTTGAACCATAGTGACTGAGAATCTGCTTTCTACTCTGCCATTGGAAATAGCATGTATTTTTAATTTATTTTCCTTCCAAGTATGTGCCACAAACACTTAGTAGATGTGCCAAATGGTTAGCAAAACCTTGAGGGAGTCTCACTGTAAAATATGTTTCCTGAAAAACAGAGATTGTGAAATTGCTGTTTATGTAACTACTAAAGATTTGCTTTATAAATAATAATTCTTTCATCATGGCAGGTAATTGTTTATGCAAGAAGTTGCTTTTTATTTTTCAACCTATCCTCTGTGCTGAAGATCAAAGTAGTTAAATATTCCATGAAATAATGGAACAAAAGAACTCTCCTAAATGCAGACTGTACTTAGACACACCATTCAAGCAGGCAGCCTTCCTTTGGAATTATCTGTTAAAAGTAATCATGATAAATGGAAGCATACTGTCCCCTGATGCATCTCATTTGCATGTGTAGGAATCACCAACCAGCAGCTGAGGAAGGAAGAGACCATTAGTTTTAAAATGTTAGAACACTTGATCTTTGCTTAAACTTTGTGCTGTAAGAAACAGCATGAATTTGGATGTTGCCTGGGCTTCCAGGAGGCTTAGATTAAGAAAAGTGATTTGTGATATTGAAAGACATATAAGAATTTAATACCTTATAAAACTCAGTGATTGTGCCACAAATTGACTTTTGTTGGCTTCAGCTGCTTCTAACATGTTCATTTTCAGAAGTGATTGAAACACATAGGAGAGTTAGCAGTACTAAAGTCAGACAAACTTACTTTCCTAAGTAGAAGCTGCATAAATCGTGGGCAACAAAATAATTAATATGGGTTGCATCAAAACATTTTGTTTATAGCTTTGCAATGGTTTAAAAATTTTGGTTAATTTCAAATCAAACAGCAGTTTCAAAGTCTCAGCTTTGAAAATCTCAAAATTAAATGTTAAATTTTTCCTGAAAATCCCACCTAGTTCCCCTGAAGATGTTCAGTAAATTTGACCTGAATTTGTGAAATTTAATCTCCGCCCCTCAGAAGAAAAATATGTTTTTGTTAAATTATCTAATCGCATATCACCAGCTCTGCTCCACAGTCACTTTTGAAAATATTTTGACATATTTGGTACCCTTTGAGCACCTCCTATACACCAGGCTTACTGGCTAGGGATACACGTTACACATAAACCAATTTAAGTGATCAGAAAGTGGTTTAAACCTGTAACAGAACAGAAGGTTCTGCACATAAAACAGCTTCAAAATGGCTGAATCTGGTTTACGGTAAACCTGGTTGAATGTCAATTTGGGTCAAACCAGTTTATGAAACTTCTGTCTCAGACCCCTTCCTGGTTCAAGTTAAATCATAGTCCCATAGCATCCCAGCATGCTTTCCAGTCCTGAGCTGGGCTGGGCTGTGCTGTGCTGTCCTGTCTGCTCCAGAGAGCAGGGCTGGTCTCGCCCCAACCCTTCTAGCTGGAGCAGTGAGGGTTGGTTGATGGGGAGAAGGGAGGGACTGCAGCCCAGTCTACGGAGGGGGATTGCACCCTCCCAGGCAAACCCCGGCTAGGATCTGGGGCCAGGGAAGGAAGCTAAATAACCCTTCCCCCTCTCAAACTTATTCCTGGCTGCAACTGTGGACTACAAACCCCAGATGCACCTGGAAGCAGGAAGAGGAAGTGATAAGCAACCCTGCAGAGTCCTGCTGCTGCAATTCTGGTCTGCAAATTCCAGAGACCTCAGGAGCCACAGGAAGAGGAAGCGAACACTTAGCCCATGCTGCCTGTGCCAGAAAGCTATGCTCTAGTGCCTCCCAGCTTCTGGCCTGAGCCACTGCAGGCATGTGGCTGCATTTTCTGAATCACTTTTGTGTCAATTTAATCTGTGCAGTTTAGAATAACCTTCAAAGACTGAATCAATTCAGCCTCAGGCTTTTTGACTGTCTGTAGTTAGCCACTGTGCCAGGGGTGGTGATGCCTCAAGCCTGCTGTGTTGGCCTGCACAAACTGCCTGCTATATTAGCATCAGTATAGCCTCAACTACATGGTGCTTTAGGCCAGCTAATCAGCACTGCTGTGTAAGAATGCCAGTTAGCTTGTCTGTAGTGCTACAGGTGCAGTTTTTCTTTGTCTGAAAATAGCCAACATGAAACATCATTGCATTTGAAAGCACTACCACCAGCCACAGTACACTTGCCATGAAGACCTAGTTTCAGTTGTCTTCTGCCTATTATAGCTCACTCCCGAAGTAATTTAGAGTTAAATTCTCTCTTGTGGCTGGGATCGTGAGGCTTAGTTAAATCTTAGTGTAAGGCTTAATTATGCCTCCTTAATTCTGGAAGTTGAACTGCACCTCCAACCTGGTATAGGAAACCATATGCCAGCCAGAGATCAAAAGACAGCAGAATAGAGCTTAATGGATATACCTGCATGAGACACTAGAAGCGCAGTAGTTTAATTCTACTGCACATTAGCACCTCACGGCGAAAGCTTTAGAATTAGTCTACTGCGCATTAGCATCACCTGAAACGCACCAACGTTATGGTGCATTAAGTTAGTACCTGTTACTACAGGTACTAAACTTACTGCACCATTATCACAGTGCATTAATGAATGTATAGACATACCTAACATTACTCTTTCAATGCCATAATGGAGCGACGTGGCTTTTTGCGAGCTAAAGTCTCTTCTCCTTGGGAGTAGTATTCTCAATTACCTGATTACTGCCACCATATGGGTCCTGAATAACATACGAAAACTGGTTCAGAAAGGAGAACCTGGGCTTTGTTTTTGGCCCTTATTTTAAAGATGGAAAGTTTTAATTAGATCTTACATTCAGTCCATAGTAATGCATCCAAAATCATAATGATTTTATTTTTGAGCCTGTAGCATTCCTCAGTCCATTTATAAGTAAAGTTGATATGGGGCTTGCTCCAGTTGTTGTTCATGGATTTACATAATCTGGTAGCAAAGCTCATATGAGGTAACTGTACTGAAAAGTTAACTTTGAACTTGCAAGTCTCCCACACTGGAAATAAATGTGCTGTCAGTAAGTTGCAGGTGCTCACAGCATGATGGTAAAAAACAATGTGATTCTGAGGAGTCTGATGACATTTCCAATACTATAATTCATTGTAAGCACACTTACGGTCATCTGCTACATCATGCAGTATTTTACACTAAGAGTTTTTGGTTTCGTTAGTTCAGCTTCTTATAAACATTCCCTTTTTACTGTTAAAAATTTGCTATACATAGTTTCACCCATCAGTTTGCAAAATCCAACTACATCTTGAAAACCTTTACACTGTATTTGCGAGGGATTGTGTATCTCATTTTTTTGTTTATTTTGTCATATTCAGGGGTTTTAATTAATCTTTTTAGAAAAAGAAGAAAAAAGACTTTTTAGTATACCAGTTCTTAATCTGTTTTACTATTTCATAAATATATTTGGTTTACATTTATGCAAAAATACCACATCTGGCATGCTTTTGAAGTGTGTCTGCTGCCTGTATCTAAGCCAGCGATTCTCAACTAGTAATCAGTGCATTGAAATATTTTCAACAGTGCCACACAATGTTATCACTGTTAGATGTGCAAACATGTTTAGCAAGATAAACCCAGAGATTTCAAATAAGAATCTATAGTGTTAAAATTGTAGTCTTCCTGAGTTTTTGCAAAGAAACTGCTCTCTTATTTTTCTGTAGTCCTAAATGCATGAAAACTAAGAGGTGACATTTTCTGAGGGATGCCTTGAGTCTGAAAAGGTTGAGAACCAGTGACTTAGGTACCAAACCAAAATCTGATACCCATCACTACATTACAAATCAATAAAAACTAGTCAAATAACTAGACAAACAAGGATCAATTAGCATTTCAAATTATCTTTACATTGGGGATGGGGGAGGAATAAAGAACAAGAAGAGGGAAGGGCAGATTTCTGTGGAGTGCAAAAACATAAATATCACTACAATTTATAATCTTAGCAGCCTATATTTGATAATTCCATCAAACAATCAAATTTTGGGAAGAATTTAATTTTTTACTTTCCCTATTTTTTCACAGGTGGGACTTAAGCAAATTTGGTTGAACTCTTTTAATGTTTTTTTTTTCCTTTTGGATGGAGTATAAAAGAACACTTGCACCATCCAAAATAACCTAGAGTTATTAGGTGCCATGTACATATTTCAACTTGAACTTCATTTTTTAGCCACTGACTGGGGGGGCGTGACAAGCAGCAACCGGCCGCAGGCACCACTGACACTGCTGGCAGTGGCCAATCTCAGGGGGTGCATGTGCATGTGTGTGCACCCACTATGCATTGCAAATGGTCAGCGGCAAACCCGGAAGTGCCAGCAGCAATTCCTCCAGCACTTCTGGTTTTGCCACCAGTGCTTTTCTCAGCTTGGGGGCACAACGGTGCTTCTCTTGCCACAGGCAGGGCATGCCGGCACTTCTCCCCCCACTTCCGAGCCAGCCAGGTGAGAAACAACAAAGACAAGTGCAAAGTTGGGATGGAATAATCTCATGCATAAATGTAGACTAGGGAATGACTGGCTAGATTGCAGTACTACAGAGGAGGACCTGGGGGTTATGGTGGATCATAGGATGAATATGAGCCAACAGTGTCCTCTTGTTGCAAAAGAAGGCCAGCAGCATCCTGGGTTGCATTAGCAGGAGGGTCGCTTGCAAATCAAGGCAAGAGATTTTTCCAACCTATTCAACACTGGTGAAGCCTTACCTGGAGTACTGTACAGTACATGTATATGGTCTCCTAAGCAGAACTTGGAATTAATAAAGATCCATGTGTACTTTTGATCCCACAGTGTTTGTGACAAATTGAGACCCGAACCCTGTAAGCTCTTGTTACTCAGGTCTATAAAACATACATATCTTGCTAAATCAGAGGCTACAAGCAAAATGCCAATAGACATCCACTTATGATCACTGCCGCATTTATGTTTATGTAGTCATTTTCAAATCAAAACTAACTGACTGTGTACCTAATAATAAATATCCATATTGAAAGCTACTTTCTTCCTTGCATGAAGAAAGGTAATACATTATTTTTTGTGGGTATGCATACCATAGGAAACCTTTTGACAGTGCTGGATACCAGCTTTTGAGAGAGCTAGGAACAGTAGCAGTTAAAAACAAAAGGGAGGAATGGCCACAAAAAAAAAAAAAACACATTAAAATGTCTTGTCTTTCACTAATCAATACTCTCAGTTTTAATTATTTTTGTTATTGTTTCATCCCATTTCCCTAGCATTGGCCAGTGCTATCACCCCATTAAACACCCTGGACATAGTAGAGGAAACCTTTCCCTGTACAGCTCCTGGCACTGATGCAGCGTATATGGATCTCTCTCTGCATGTTGACATACCATCTATTCTTGTCCATCTCATCTTCAAATAGGTCTCCTCTCACTTCTCTTTATCTCTTGATTTTACCTTTATCTGATGTGATTCTTGTAAGTCTTCACTATACATTTCCAAGGCTTTTGGGGCATTCTTTATATGAAGGAGAATATAATTATTATCTTCCTGTAGCAGCCTCCTTGCAGAGACTGCTTTAGAAAACATTATGAAAAAGCATGAGAAAATATTGTTGTAGTATCATAATTTTTAATCTAAAATGTAAGAATAAGGACTTGTGTTTTACCTTGAGAAAAATAGCATGAACATAAAGCTTTATGCAGATTTTTGACACGCATTGTAACCTTTACCACATTAAGAATAATTTGTGCTCATCAAAATGTTACTTTATACTCCTGTTGAAACCATGCAAATTTCTAAAATCAGAGGGTTTAATCCCCCAAAGATTTGATTAACCCAGGAAGAAAGCTGGAGTTCTGGTGTAGCAAAGCTCTTGTAAATCAGCAGAGCTCATTTGACTTTTTCCTTTCTCTATCAGACAACAAGAAAAATGAAGCATTCTTTCCTTTCTTGCACATGAAAATAGCAAGATCATATCATCCCGAAATACAACTTTTTTTTTCCTCGGCCATCTCCCAGAGTTTTCAAGCAAAAAAACTATGAAATTTCTCGTTTTTCAGAACATTTGTCCCATTTCATTAAATACAAAAATAATATGAAACATTTCAAGTTGGGATTTGTCTCATGTTTCTCAACATTCAATGCAGTCTTATTTGTAAATGTAGCATCCAAGAAATTTAGATTTATTTGCTTTTTCCATGGCACTGACAGTTTGCATTAACTTTTTAAGGCTCCTTTACTATATCAAACCAATGTGAAGGGCCTTTTTGTAAATGAGAACCAGGTTCACTTAACTGATCATCATTTGTAGACCATCTTGTAGGAAGAAGCATTGTGAAGATTCATGACATGATTTGCTGTCTGTAGCTTTAGGAAGGTCTAACATCATTAAAAAAAGAAATCATCCACTGCCTGAGAATCACTGCTTCTTACCAGCTCTAGAGGAAGTATCATAGTTTTCAGCAACAGCATATGAACTGACAAATTAGAGCAGAAGAGAGAGTTTATAAACTACAGATGTTTTTAAAACTTGCCTGGGGACAAGCTGCTGCTCCCCCCCTTCCCCTTCAACCACTGTGGAAAGCTCTTTGGCAGCAGATCCCGTGTATACTCACTTCTGTAAATTGGATGAGGATTGCAAGTAGTGTGCATGCTATCGCTACTGATTTTATTTCCATGTCTTCTCCTTTCTTGGAATTGCAGGTCAAAACATAAAGAAAAATATGAATGATGTGAATGCTAGCAGGAAAGAAATGCCATTTAAAACAAAGTGTGGCTGGGTGGGGGTGCATAATGAAATCTCTCTCCCTGGGACTCGCCTGCCACGCTTTGGAATGATGGAAGAATAAGAAGTTAATTCCCAAAAGAGAGAGAGCATAGTAAATCACCCCAGAAGCAGGACAAAAGAAAATTGGTTTATTAGTAACTTCCCCACAGGTTGTGAAGCACCCTGGCTCATGGTCTCCCTTTTCTCCACCACTGTGCAGCCCACTCCCACAAGTCAGTCAGCTCCACTCCAGTCCCACTCTCTTTTCTCTTTCCTGCGGTACGAGCGGATCCTTTCTCTGTGGGACCTTCTCTCAGCCAGTAAGTTTCTCCCCTCTTCCTCACCTCCTTACTTCATCGGTCACCGTGGTTACCTACACCCAGTCGGCCGGTCTTCTCCGCAAGCTGCTCCAGCACTGGGTCTGCTGGACTTAAGTAGCTGCTGGCTCCTAATCAGTTAATATTCACGCCAGGTGTGATCCCCTTCCCAACTGTGTTTAGTAAGTAATTAACTTTGCCCTGTCCCTGACCTGACTGCTTACAACTTAGTAACATCAAAGGAACAGGGCTGTCTTTGCCCTGTTACACAAGGCATCATAAATGTGGTTGAAAAGGCAGTTGTAGGTCCAGCATGAGTAAATTAAAATGGCTGCTTGTACATGTGATGGGGGGTTAGTCCCCTAAATTGAAACGGTGGGTTTTTAATTACAATGATTAAAAATCCACCATTTCAATTTAGGGGCTTCTGTCACCGTTACAGTGAGGGGCCTGATCCTTTTTTTTCCACCCCCTGTGGAGCCCACTCGCCTCTCCTGCAGCCAGGGGATGAGCTGCCAGCAGGCCAAGTAGCTTCTGAGCTGTGGGGGACCCCGGTCCTTCCCTCCACCACGGCTGAGTGGGCTGCTAGCAGGCAGGTGCTGTCTGGGGGGTGCTGCCACCACGGAGAGAAGGTTCAGGGTCCCCCGCAGCTCTGGGCCCGCTGGCAGCTCACACCCTGGCCATAGGAGAGGTGGACCAGGCTCCCTGAGGGGGAAAAAAAAGGATCAGGCCCCTCACCACCTCTTAATATTTTTCCCTCAGCAAAGCCTGGACATGCAAGCTGCTGCTGGGCTGCACGGCCCCTGAGCTGCGGAGGTGGCCAGTCCTTCCCTCTGCAGCAGTGGCGCACCCTGGGGCCACCTGGGTGAGGTGCTAGCTGCATGGGTGCTGCCCCAGCTCGCTGGTAGCACCCACTGGATCCAACTCTTCCCTGAGCCTGATGGGCATTACTCCCTGTGCGGGCTCAGGGCAGAGTTGGATCTGATGGGTGCTGCCTGTGAGCTAGGGCAGCACCCATGGCAGCTACCACCCTGCCTGGGTGGCCCCAGTGGGCACCACTGCCATGTAGGGGAGGACCAGGCACCTCCCACAGCTCAGAGGCTGTGTGGCCCGGCAGCAGCTCAATCAAGCAGGCTCCACTGAGAGAAAAAAAAAAGGCAAGGAGCCTGATCTTTGCCCCCCACCCCCGGGGAGCCTGCCCGCCTCTCCCATGGCCAGGAGGCTGAGCTGCTGGCAGGCCCTGAGCTGCAAGGGGCCCTGTACCTTTCCTTCACAGCAGCGGCACCCCACCCAAGGGGCCACCTGGGTGGCCAGCTAATAGGTGGGTGCTGCCCCAGCTGTTCTCTGAGCCCAAGCTGGGGCAGCACCCACCCATTAGCTGCCCGCCTGGGCAGCTCCAGGTGGTACTTCTGCCACAGAAGGAAGAACTGGGGCCCTCCACAGCAGAAAAACTACATATGGATGTGGTTTAGGTTGCAATGTAGGAAACTCACTTAAATTGTAAAAAAACCCTGCACATGTACAGTGTGACACAATTAAACTGCAAAAATGGCCAAATATCATCAAGCACTCAATAAGCCTGAGACTTTATAAGGGCTACCTGACAATTGGTTTGGATTGTTTATGTCTCTGTATTGATATTGGGTCCATGCCCTGTGGCACTAATCTACAGACAGATCAAGAACTTATTCATAGTTTCATAGTAGCTAGGGCCAGGAGGGACCTGAACAGATCATCTAGCCTGACCCCCTGTGACAGGCAGGAATGAATGCTGGGTTCACAAGACCAGTTCAGAACTTGGCAGTTCTGAATCTAGAAAGGAACTTCACCTTTTTTTCCTGTCTTTTATTTGTTTGTTTTTTTTAATATCCAATGTGGAGGACCATAGGTTGGCATTATACACTCTAATGTATGTCTTCCTTAAAAGATAGATTACTATCAACAGTGTTTGCACACTGCTTCTATGGATTCACTTGGGTTCTTTGCAATTTTTCTTATGTTATGTTGACTAGCTAATTTTACTTAGGGGCTCTTGATCATCTGCTACTGTATACCTCAGACAAACATGCAATATTATGAACTGTAGAGTGGAGCCACACCTATAGTATTTTTTGCAATAAATGAATTCTTTTTTGCTGTACAGTACCTGGCTACATAAATCTGACCTTCTAAATCTGACTTCCCTGCAGAATTTGAGGTGTGTGTTGCTCATAAAATACAAAGTAAAATGCTGATGTATTCTTTGCTTATGGAACATCCAGGTGGAACTGTGGAATCTCTTTGATAACCTTTGTTTTTAGTACCAGATAACGGCGGCCTCATATTGAGAAATAGATTCTTCTTACAAGAATATAGCCAACATGTATGAATAATGCCCTTGTCCAAAAATAAGAATGATCAGAAATTATTAGATAAAATAAAGAGATTTGAAATGACATAGTTGCAGTTTCAGAAATTTGCCTGGGCAACTTCAGCCTTCAGCAACACAAAAGGGAAAGCAGGAAAGGATCGCTTGCCTCTTGTGCTTAAGAGAGAAGCACCTGCTAGTGAAAAAGGATCCACAAAAAGTGTGCAGGTTCCTGTTGGATTGTTCTTCCAATCTACTTGAGGTCTACAAGATATGCTTGGAAAGCTAATCTGAATATTATTTCCCAACAGGTTTCCAGCTCTTCCTGCTGCTGCTCAGTTCCTTCCGTATTTAATGTCAACCCTGAGAGTTGCCCTCAGCCAGCACAACCCCCAACAACAACCCCTCCTTTTCTAGCTTAGCTTGTGGGAGCTGTGCAGAAGGCACAGACTGACTGACTTGTAGAAGGGATCCACTAGAGGATGGAGGATGAAAAGCTTCTGGAAGGAATTTTAGAACAGAAAGGGAACAGTCCACCTACCACCTGTCTCTCCTGTGCTTGGCTGTAATTATTGGCAGTAGAGAAGGGAAGTTGTGGTGCTGAAGGGCTGGATATCAGGAGCAAGGAGTTGTAGGACTGCTACTAGAGACTTTCTGCGCTTGCATCTTAAAGCAATTGGAAGAGTTCTGAACTCCTTGCAGAGAACTTGCGGTTTAGTCTCAGGGCCTGATGCTTAATGCACAGAGATCTGTGCAAGCAAAAGAACACCTCCAACCTCAGCTAATGCACCTCTATCACCACCCCTTACAGGTTGTTGTCCTGTTTTTTATGCCATCTTTTAGGGCACATCCAGACGAGCACAGACGTTTGGTTCCTGGGGACAAGTAGCAGTGGCGTACCTTGTACTGCAGCTACTTATCCCTGGGGAATGCCTGTGCCTGTGGATATCCAGGGGTAAAAAACCCCATGAAAATAAAAAACCAGAGCAGCACATGCACAACCAGTGTGCCCTTGAAGCGTGGAGAACACCAGACTGTGTAGTATGTGGCATTGCAGACGGGTTTCTGGTGCCAAATACCACATGGCTGGTTTCATCTAGATGCACCCCTATAGTCTATTATGTAATATATTTCTGTAAGGTCATTGGTGGAGTTCAGTTCAGCTATCCACTTTGTGATAAGGCATCAGTGTATCAATTAAGCACCTTTTCTTTTGTATTTGTTTCAGGAGGAATATTTAATCCCTATGCATTATAGAATGGTCTCAGATATCCAGTCATCAGAGACAGAATGAATACATGTTAGTGGTTTAGGACTAAAACAAAAAAAAAGAAAATTATGATCTAGCTAATTATATTGTGTCACTCACAGCTTCTATTAAGAAACCACAGAATCTGTCCTTAATCTCTAATGGGGCAGACAATTAGTTCATATTGCAGCTGTAAGGTTACTTGGGATCAAGGCAAAGGCATTTGAGAAACTGTAATGTTACATTTGTTTAGAGATAGGTTTCTCACTTTACCAGTAATTACTTTCAAGTGCACTGAGTCAGTCCATAAGCTATTAATTACATAGGACATAAGGAGGCTGACAGCATTGGACAGAGATTATAATTGGGCACTGGTGAGGAACTTCTCTGGAAGTAAAGGGAAAGGATTCTCTTACACAAAAACCACTTCAGCTTTGTCTCTCAAGCTAGGCCTTTATTTTTCCTTCCCTTTCTGTTTAAGGGAAGATGTATCTGACTGAAAAAGAAGTGAAGGATTTGAAAAACATCTTTGTGAGGTTTACATGATGAATGATATTGTGCATAGTTTGGATAGCTGTAGTCTCTTAAAGCAAGTAGTGTTCATAAAAGCAGTTAATATATCATGTAGATCCAGCCTTCTGGTACTGTAGACTTTGTATTGTGAAGTGAATAATAGCTACAGCTTGCTAGGGCAGTGGTTCAGTGCAGGTCATGTATTTAGAGCACATTGCACTTGAGAGCTGAACTCAAAAGCTTAATGGCAAACTACCTGAAATCCACTTGAGTGGCCTTGAACAATGTTGACACAAAACTTTGAATTCTTACTTTCTAAAATCCTTTTTCTGTACAGCAGCCCCATGCTTCAAGAAATTGTGCAATGGCAGGGATATAAAGATACTCACCATGGGTGTGTTCAGATGTGTGTGGACGTTTGGTTCCCTAGGGACAACTGCATTGGTGCACCTTGTGCCCTAGCTACTTGTCCCCAAGGATATGTGCACTTTGGTATGAGGTAAGTTACCCCGGGGACAGTAGGAAAGGCTGGGGCCAGCACTGTGTTAGGCCCAGCAGACTTTCCTGGGGGCCTCCTCGGGCTGCAGCCACGGAGATCCTGCCAGGTAGAGCCTGGCCAACACGGCCCCGGACAGCCCAGCTCTGTTTTTCAGTAGCACATGCTGCCCAAGGATATCCAGGGGTAAAAAAAAACAACACACCACCCCCCACACCACCCCCCAGCACACTTGGGCAGCACACCCTTGCAGCATGGGGAACACCAGACTGTGTGGTATGTGGCGCTCTAAACATGTTTGCAGCACCACATACCACATGACCATGCTCATCTGGACGTGTCCCATGTTTCATCTTCTGAGATTGCTTTACTTCTAGATGTTGCTGTTTCTAGGAGCGTTCTAACAGTGCCGGTCACTCAACAGTTCCACAGTTCGGATGCTGAATCTGAGTTTCTGCAAATGGCATTAGGCATGTAGTATTAACCCCTCAGAAGTAGCGCTTTGCTTAAGTTTGTTGCCCATCCTATCTGTCTGAAGTTTAGGTTGGGTATTAGGGAAAACTTTGTCACTAGGAGTGTGGTAAAGTACTGGAACAAGCTACGTAGAGAGGTGGTGGAATCTCCATCCTTGGAGGTTTTTAAGGCCTGACCTGACAAACCTCCAGCTGGAATGATCTACGGGCAGTCCTCGGACTTATGACACAATTGGTTCCTGAAAACTGCATCTTAAGTCGATATGTCATAACTAAATCAATTTTCCCATAGGAACAATGTTATAAATGGGGGATTGGTTCCCGAACCAAGGCCTGATACCCTATTTTCACTGCAAGTAACCCAGAATTTTGTACTCAATCAATTATAGATGAGTAATATAACTACATTAATGTATTTATATTGTAAATAGCAATCATGTTGATTTGGAAGGACTTCTTTGAGGTGACTTTGCTGGACTTTTTGAAGAGCTCTTGGTTGGACTTTTTGAAGGGCTCTTGGCTGGAGTCTTCTCAGGAGTCTTGGCTGCAGGTTTTTCTGGAGTCTTGTCTGCTTTCTTAAAGAAAGTGTCCAAGGAAGTTTGAACAGATGTTCTCCAGGGAGCTGGGTGAATATGTTCACTGGCATGGCGTGGTGTCGGATCAAGCATCGTAAAGGCGAAACTGACATCGGAAAGTCAAAACAGGATGTCAATTTATAAATGTTGTAAATCCCATTCGTTGTAACTCGAAATGTCTTAATTCAGGGACTGCCTGTAGTTAGGGATGGTCGTGCTTTGAGCAGAGGATTGGACTACGTGACTTCCTGAGGTCCCTTCCAACCCTAATTTTCTATGATTCTAAATTCCCCTTTTTCTATGACTACTTAATGTTTGTGATGTCTATTATTTTAACATAGATAACATTATTATCATTTAAACAATAAGCTTGTGTTCAGTTTTTGGGGTATTTTCTCAATGTACAATATAATTTCAGCAGAATGAAGTCAGCCGCTAAGTGTGTTTGTAATTAAAGGCAATCAGGACTCATAGTAGAGATGATATCTTTTATTAGACCAACAAGATTATTGCAAAAAAAACCCTTTAACTGCAAGCTTTTGGGCACAAACACCCTTCATCAGGCACTGGAGAAAAGATTGTAAAAGTTCTCCTGGGTAGAAATGTAAGTTCATATTTCATAGGACTTCACAGAGGAGTCAATAGATGGAAAACTCCTCTGGGCAGGCAGTTCATAGCTGGTATGAAGCCTCTTGCCTCCTGTGAGGATCTGTGATGATGCAAATTACCTGTGCAATTAATATGTAATTAAACTAATTTCATGATAGCAACACCCAAAGTATTTTTTCTCTTGTACAAATGAAGCACTTCTTTTTTCTGAAGTTTTTACAAAACCCAAAGACTACTTTAAAGTGATAAGAAGCATAACTAAACAATTTAGCAAGGAATGGACAGTCACTGAACATGAGTATTCAACACTTGAACTGTATTTTCAGAAAGGCATCTAGGTCTGGAAAGTCTCAATGAACAAGTGTCAGAGTATGCTGCAAGTGAGCTATTTTCTTACTATAGTTATTCAAGAGCTCTGTGAATTAACACATGCTCCTCAACAAGTAGTAAATACTTTCTTCCAACTTGTCTTGCTATGCACGGCATATGATGTACTAGTTTGGGGTAGTCCCTGGCTACTAGTAATATTTCTGTGCTTTGTGTATTGATAAGGCCTTTCATTCAAGAAACACTAGGGCCAGGATTTTACTGAGGTAGTTCACGGGAAATGATTCTTCCAAATGTTATTTTGGGCTTTTGATATTTCAAACCGTGGACAGTCCACTTAATGAATGTTTTTACTTAATTTTACTTCATATGATTATCAATCCTTACTTGAGATCAAGATTTTAAAGCTTGCATGGTGCTAGCATTGGTGCTGCATTACTAACTTGTAAATAAGGAAGGGCAGCTGGGAATGCTTCACTGGCATAAGCCAGTTAGTAAGAATGCCAGATAGAGATGCACCTTTTAGACTAACTATCTCTCCTCAATCCAGTTGGTGGTTACAGTGTCTGATTGACAACTTCTTAAAAGAAGAGGTTATACAGTGCTAATATAGTAAATTTTTTTTTGTATACTTTTTTGAATTAAGGAGTGGTTTAATGAGCACCTCAAAAGCACTTTAAAATTCTGTTTAAATCTGTTTTATATTTCATACTTTCTCTACCTGCAAGAGGATGATTTTATTCACTGAAACTGCAGTTGTTAGTACATTGCCTAATAGAATTAAGCCCAAGGAGACTTCACAATAATTGCCATTTAGTGACTGGGGCCTCAAGCCTGCATTTGGTTTGTAGACAGATTGCTGAAGTCCTGCAGAGCCCAGCAGTCTTTTGCCAGGCTACAGGTCACAAGACAGGGCTACAGGGCACACAACAGAGGTATATCAGTGTTTAAAAACATGAATTCCTGGTTTTAGGGAAGTGTAACATTCGGGATTGCTAAGATCAAAAACAACTAACTGTTTTTTCTTTCCTTTTTTCCTCACCTTACCTACTGTGGCTAAAGGGCCAGTTTCTGATCTGGGTTATCCAAGTTACATGCAGAGTAATCTGATAATCAGGAGAGTTAGTCCAGATTTACATTGGTGTAGTTAAGTAGTATTAACCCAAGGGTGCTAACAAGCACAAGCTTGATGGCTCAAAATTAGCTTAATTTGTTCAAAGTGAAGTTTTATAGGCCATTAGTTGAGAGCACTGACTAGTTCTCATTAGTAAAATTAAACTTAGGAGAGTTATTTCGTTTGGAAAATTAGCCACAGTAGCACATGCAAAGTACCAGTTGGGTCCTGAGGATGGCACTGTAAATTATTTGCCAGAGATATCTCATTATTATAGCAATTGGCTGCTGATAGTGAGTGGTTGGGGTTTTTTGATTGGGGGCAGGGAAGAAGTGACTCCATACAAAGTTTTATGTAGTTGTATCATGGAGTGATTAAATAGTCCCCACTGGTTATTAGTTTCTGTTAAATAAGTATGCTGGACTCATTTCCTATTTCTCCTCAACTAGCAGTGCATCCATTTTCACCTGCCTGAAACCTTTTACTGGTCCAGGGACAAATAAATCACATTTAGTATATTCCCAGGATAGTTTCAGCTAAAAAAAGGATATCAACATGAAGGACAATTGCAGTGTTGAGCTGTCATCCAGTCCCCACAGGTACCATGAAAAATTACAGCCAATAAAATAACATTTTTCAAAATGTGACACTACCCTTAAATTTATCTTCTACAATAAATGGGTTCTAGAGAGAATTTCAGTCTATTTGAGCACAAACTATTCTTCAAGCACTCAATAATAGATTACAGATGAATTGCATTATTAATTTATAATAGAATAATTGTTTTGCTTCAACAGTCACTTTCAGTAGCTCAGGCAGTAATTTTCTCTGCTGCTTTATCGTCTTAGAGATATTTTCCCATAATGAAAAATAAGAAAAAAGTTAAGAGTTTGGCTTAAAACTGCCAGACGCCTAGACATTTAATGTTAAAGCTGATAGGAATATAAACCTTTAATGCACCTTGTTGTGGCTTAGTAGACACCAATGTACCATCGTCACCCATTGTTGGAATGTCCTTGACAGATGACTGTAACTGTTAAAACACTTACTTGGGTACACCAGTCTTGGTTAAGAATGGAGTTCATCTTTAAAGTAAATTCCCTGGAGCTTTAGCATGATATGAATGTAGATTTTGTATACATTTCCATGTTTTTGCTTAGGAGTGGTAAGGAAAAAGAGAAAAGTACGCTTATGAGAGCCCTAGAAATCTAGAATAAATATTATTTAAGTGCTAACTGTGAATGTATACCCCTAACTATGTATACTGAGAGCATCGTTACCATTAAAGGGATTTGCACACCCACCTGAAGAATAGATTCTTCTGTTATGGTCTATTGTGTAAATATTTTGACAGTCTTTTAAATGAGTAGCTAGAGAGACTTCTTTTTCCAAGTGTATATTTTGATTTTCTTAATGGACTCCACTGGATAGACTCTGTCAATCATTTCCACATGCACCTCTGTTGTAGACATATTTGCAGTCTTACGTGTAATACAGTTGCTGAAGACTTTTTACTAGAATGTTTTTTGGAGACACAGTAATGACTGCATGGATAGTTTTACAATCCATCATGTCAAGGGTACTCCAGTGTTGTTTACTACAGGGGCTATTAACAGAATAAACCATTGTAGATCTGAAGATACGTACTTGCTGCACAAGTGCCCCAGGCTAGTGTACTAGACATTCTTGGAAGTTACTGTAGATCGGAAAGGCCTGAATGTTATGAGACTGGTTACAGTGAAATCTGAGGTCTTCATGGTAATGTAACAAGAGTAGCAGGCTATATATCAAGTAGTGCTTGTCTGAGAGGGCCTTATTAAAAGGATGGAGTTTGTTACATTAAGACCATTGGTGTATTACTGGATGTGCAGGTCAGTTTCTGTACTTTTAATTAGACATAGTAAATGGTTATTCAGTCCATGGTTATGGTAACCCTTTTCAGCTGCTGTCCCTCTATGTATCTTAGGCAATGGCAACCAACAATAGAGTGTAAGAAAAGAGAAGATCTTAATAAAATGACATAAGACAACAATGAACTATGATTTAGTATTGCAATATACCACAGTCTATTCCTTCAGGGTGGGAACACGGCATGGGGATGATTTGTATCTACTGCATATAAACTAGCTTATGGAAAGCTAGTTTCTGGAATTCTGTGCAGAAAAAGCATTTGTGGAATTTTAGGAGTACACAAGTTAGTTTAAGTGTTTTTAGGGATCTGGGAGGTTTGGCAGTCTGATACTTCATCTCTGAAGTCTTTTTCTGGTAAGTCCTTTATATGCATTACTAAAAATTTGACAGATTATTATTTTAGCCATATAAGATGATAGTGCTTTTAGATACTAGTCAAATTGTTAGCTTTAAGCTGCCAGGGACCTAACTGTTTTAGGCTCCTGGCCATCTTTGTGCCCATTTCTCCCCTCAGTCCGTATCCCACAGTTCTGGCTACCTTAGGCGCTCCAAGGAAACTTCTGAATGTTGATAGAAGCAGAATTTCAGAGAACCCCATTTAGGTTCCCAGTAGGTCCAACAGAGTAAATCTAATACCACTGTGGAAAGCACCAATGTTTCTCCATTGCTCAAGGCTTTCAAGAAGAGGATGAGTTAGAGGGGAGAGTAGGGACAGAATCCAATTTCATTTTATGCCCCTAAATAGTAGTTACCCAGCTGCATAACTGCCATTCTGGATGCTTACATACAGTTTGCGATCCTACTCCACTTGGAGCATGGACACATACAAGTGTCCATATGGCTGTTAAGCATATACAGTTGGCAGTGTGCTGGCAGGGCTGGTATGTAGCGCTGTGCATGCATATACTGGGCAAGCATAAGTCACTAAACTGTATCTGAGAAAACCCCCTGGCTGCTTGGGTGTAGGGAGCCCTCCTACATTTTAGCCCAAATACCCTAATGGTTACGGTACTCGCCCAGAGAACCAGAGACTCAGGATGTAGGCATATTCCCCAGCACAATCTAGAGTTTGGACTTGCATCTCTCCAACTTCCCGGCACAGTGCTCCAGCCACTGGGCCAGTCTCCGGTACTCCTTTTGGGGCTGGCCCCTTGGGCAGCGAAGCAAGGGAGGTATATGGGGCCAGAAGAAAGGGAACAAGCTAGGCAGAGTGGATGGCTCAGTGAGATGGATACTGGCCTGGAAGAGAGCAGGCTTTAGATTCTAGCCTGAACCATGGCTTCTAGGATGGTAAAAACTGCTTGTCACCCTTTTTAATATTAAATGCAAAATGCAGTGGCCCAGCTTCCAGAGGCGGGCTGGAGAGCAGACCTGGGTAATGCCTGACTTGTGTGGTTTGGTGGTTACAGCACTATATGGAGAATTCAGAGAGATGCAGGGTCAAATCCCCTCTGGATAAGAAAGAGAGAACTTGGGTCTCTCACTTGGAAGAGTGCCCTAGCCATTGGGCTAAACTGTGGGAGGGCCTTCTTATCCACCTAATTTTTGTGAGGCCACACTTTCAGGACTTATGTTAAGGTACACACATATGGAACTGCATATCTGCCTGACCAGTACACAGCCTGTGCATGCTTAGTAGCTGTGTGGACATATGCCCTTCATACTGCATGTGGAATAAGATTGTAAACTGTGCATAAGTGCCAAATATGGCAACTACATGGCTGGAAAGCTGCCATTTGGCTTGTAAAGTGAGATGGGATTCTGCCTTAAGTGTCTGGAAGAAGGCAGAGTTTGCTACTTCTAATGTGCAGGATACATGAAGAGTCTCCAAAATGCATTCATGTGCCATAGGGATGGATGTGGAATATTAAACTGTATAGAATTTAGTATCAGAATTTATTTTTAAGATGTATTACTTTAATGTACATGGGCCAAGGATAGAAAACCAAACCATTTTGTTTAAAAATTATAATGAAATAGAATAAATTATTTAAAATATGCAATTCTAAATTCAAAATACCATGAAAAATACATTTTTAAAATGTCCTTTGGGCTTTTGATTTGCTAATGTTACAGCAGCTTCATTCTCTTCAGTTTATTTGTTGATCCTTTTGAGACAGATGCATTCTAAAGAAGACTGGGGTGATTTATACTAGGACTACATTTAGAAACTCTTTATGTTGGATTAACTTCTATGTGCAGTAATTCAGTCACCCACCAAAGGATAAGCATGCAGCTTCTGAATAAACCCAGCCAAGGAGTCATTACTCTGCAAGTTCTCAGCTGCATGGAGCCTTTTGCACCAGAGTATCTCTGTAATGTACTGCCTTGATTATAACACTGCATTGCATTTGCTGTCTGAGCGGATGGGGATTGGATTACATATTGGCAAAAGCAATTTTCTTTTGGCTGCCCCCAAGAGGCCTGCATTTTAATCTTCTTGGAGGGAGATGTCTAAAACTAGTGGTCTAAAGGCATTAAAGCACAGATGCGGGTGGTTGTATCCATCTGAGCTGCACCCTGCAGTGAAGAAGGCTTCTTCCTGAAGTTATTTATGCAATGAATTTAAAGATGTATTTGATTTTCTCTTACTGTGTCAGTACAGACAAGACAAGCTTTTTTTAATGCACCATACAAAATATTTCATTTCACACCATTGAATTCCCATCTAGATCCATTTTTCTATTAGAATATATCTCCATGCAAATGCACTATAGATCATGTAACAAGATACAATAGCATATGCTTGCTTTCATTGTTCTTTGAGAGACTCTTCCCATCAGAAATATATACCTAGGTAATACATAGCTGCTAGAAATTCTGGTGACTTCATGTATAATGTTTAGGTAGGTAATTTTTTGCATATCTACTAAGGAGAGGGAAAACTGATGATTTGCTCTTCTACACCACGTTTCATCAGCAGATTTCAAAAGAGCTCACTGTCACATTTCCATTTTACACATGAGGAAACTGAGGGGCAGAGAAGTGAAGTCACTTGCCTAGGATCCTCCAACAGGTCAGTTCCAGGCCACGGGCAGACCTTACATTTTTGTCAGGACATATGCTCTTTTCCTAGCACAAAAAGTAAGCATCTAGACTTTCAGGTAGTTTGCAGCGTCAAAAAAAATGTGAACCTGATAGAAAGTGTTAGTTGTTGCAAACAGCAACTTCTGAAGGGGGAGGAGAACACTGGCTCCCTGATAACCTGCCCAGCAGCAAGCTGTCAGGGCTGCCATCTCCACTTGAACGGTTCCAGATCCCGCTCTGACTGTTGAAGATCCTTGGGAATGCTTTGGAGCGCTGGCGACGTGTAGGGGGTGCATGCAGGTGCACGTGCACCCCCTGGAACTGCCAGCGTGAAACTGGAAGTGCCGGCAGAAGTGCACTTCCGGTTTTGCCGCTGGTGATTTTCGGCTCTGTGATCAGTGCTAGCCCCATCCCGCCCCAGCCGGCAGTCGTCTGCTGGGGACCACTCCCAGTCAGTGATCTGGTGCCCCCCCCAGACTCGGGAGACACCGGTCATCCATGCTTTGGAGAGGCCCAGGCCTGCTCGAGCAGTGGTGCCAGTGGCCTCTTCCTGACCCTTTGAACAGGCCTAGGTCTCTCCAGGACTGTTCAAAGGGTGGTAGGCAATCTTTCTGCCCTTTGAATAGTGTTCAAACAGTGGTTCCAGTGCCCCCTAACTCGTGAACAGTCATGGACCCCTCCAGGCAGCGTGTCAATGATCATCTGGTATCTGCTGAAAAGCAGCATTTGCTAAGGACAGCCCCTATGCGGGTAGCACGTTCTCCTCATCCCTGCCACCCCGAGTAAAGGCCCAGCTCTTGCAAGAACTCTTGTATTGGTGGCGGGATTGCTCTCATGCTGATCCCTGGTTGGAGGGCAACTTTGTAGCTGTTCAGCCAAGGGGCTGGCATGTCTGTACACCCCTGTTCTTGCCCTGTTTTCCAGCACTGCAACTGAATGCCTGTCTATACCCCCAGTGTGGTGTTCTACCTTGGAGGCATTCTTGAATGATTTTTATGTAGTCTGAAAATTCAGTTCCCCTGCTTCACCACCAGATTTTCTTTGGAAGAAATTCCCAACATTGTTGTAAACTAGGGAACTCATCTTGTTCACTTGTGTGATTATATTTTTAGAAGAGGACAGGGAATATTTAACCTACATCATACATAAGTTGATTATGAGTCTCAACCACTTCATTAGTTGGTACGGTTGAGGTTTGGGCCCAGCATTCTGTAATGTTTACATCAAGCATCCAGTGTAACAGGATGTGGCTAAGTCACTCTAGCACAACTTCAAATTAGTTCTTTTATGTCTGCATTTCTGAAGGTGCTTTTTTTCTTTGTATACTCTTCCCTTTCACGGCACCCACCTGAAACATCAGTTCTAGACCCAGCCTGTCAATGAGGGTAATTTCTTTGTTATAGAAGTCCATTGGAGCAAGGATTTTTTTTTTGTTTTACCCATAGTTATTTGTGCTAGGGTCAATGAGGTTCACATCATGGTTTACCACCCAGCTGTCCTTCGTAAAACATATCTTATTCAGGGGTCTGTTTCTAGTACTGATACCTGTTAGTTCTAAAACCGTGCTGTCTTGCAGAATGTTTAGTCGTTTATACCTGCCCAAAGTGGATGAAAAATACTGCTGTCAGTGTAAATGAATGGAGAATCGGATCTGGTAGTATTCCATAGAGCTGTGGTTTTCAACCTTTTTTCATATGCGGACTGCCAAAATAATTTGAGTGGAGGTGTGGACCCCTTCTGACATTTTGAATGGAAGGACAGACCCCTTTGACTTGTAAGCATGGGTATTCATATACTTTTGATTGATCATAGTTATCTTTTGCAAACTCCTTAGACATCGTCTGAGCACCCCCAGGGGTCTGTGGGCCACATGTTGAAAACCAGTGCCATAGTGTCATGATTGGGGAATCTGCCTGTGTGCAATTTTAATAAAATCGCTGCATCATTGAATATCTCAAACATGTGGTCAGTGGCTTGCTGTCAAAACTGTGTCATGTGTCTCCTAGGCCAAGAACAATGGAGAGTCATTAAATCTTAGTGGTTCCCACTTTAATGAGACTATCTTGGGACAGTGCAATGGCCACATGCTACCTGCAGTCATTTTTCTCCAGCGTCAGTACACAGAGTTAGGTTTTAGTGAGTGAATGGAAAATCCCCCCAAAAAGAGAATATAGAAATCAGGTGTTTAATGCTGGCTCTGAGAATCCATAAAATCAGAGAGCCTGGGAGAAGGAAGGATATCCAGACAAACACTGGAGAATTAAGCAGTGGGAGACAGAAGGGAGGGGTTTGACTGCATGACCAGGTAAGGAAATAGATATTGGTTGCACAGGACAGAGAGAGGGAAAATGAAAGAATCTGTTTCAGAAGTGAAGCTATACAGAGGAGAGAAAATTCTTGACCCCTGGAGACCAATATCCCAAGCAATGTTCACGTGTGGTTTCATGAACCCTCACAAACTCTGTGGGCACATCTACACAAAACGCTTAATGACGAATTAGCATAGTTTACTGTGAAGTAAGCATGTCAGTCTACACATCCACAAGCTTACTTCACAGTAAATCTCCCTAACACAGAGTAAATTTCCTTGGCATTAGTAACGGTGCTGTAGCACTCGGTTAGATGCCTGGGTGGGACCCAAATCTGCTTCTGGTCAGCCATCCATGATGGGGTGGGAGATTTCTCCCTGCCCCAGGAGCTGCCTGCTGCTGGGGTGGGGTCTGCCACAGAAGCCTGGGTGGGGACTATGTCCCCCTGCCCTGGTAGCAAGGAGCCCCAAGCCCCTGCTCCCAGATCATGATTGCAGAGCAGGGGCTGGGAGATAATGATCTCCCAGCCCCCACTCCACCATTGTGATCAAGGAGCAGGGGGCTGGGAGACCCTTGTCTCCCAGCAGCTGCTCCACAACAGGGGGACCACAGCTGGGAGATACTTATCTCCCAGCAGTGACTCCGCAGTTGCGGAGCTGGAGCTGGGAGCTCCCTGCAGGCAGGGGCTGGGGAGCTTGTTGCCTGCCCAGCTCCACCAGCCTCTGGGCATGTTGCAGGGCTGTAGAGAACCAGGAGCAAATCTTCTCCCTAATCTCCACATATAGACACCTACCCAAAAACCTGCACAGTAAATCTAGGCTGCAGCAAATGCATGTGTAGAGCACACTGTGTGTATGTTTGCTTCAGCTGTCACTTTTCCCTGAAGAGATAAATTGTGAACTGTCAGTGCTAGAGTTCTGGAATGAGATGTGCTTATGTGGTTAGGGAGTAGTTCATAATGGCAGCTGAGCCAGAACCTCCCATTTCCATGAAGGGGTCATGGACAGAGCAGAGGTGTAGCAAATTCACTGAGTGCCCCAAGGGGGAAGTGGGATAAAGGTATGCCGACCATGGTAGACAGCAGGGAATGGAGGGAAGGGGGCACAGTTTCTGGTACCCCCTCATAGTCAGCATCTGGGCTGGGTGCCCTGCTCACCCCATCCTAGTTATGCTACTGCGACAGTCTTGGTTCACTCAGGAATAATATTGCCGCAGGCCAAGAGAAGCTTAAGAGCATACAGGCTTATTGTCACGGGTCCCAAACAGCAGCCTGGTGGCTTTTCTACCAGGCTTGTGCAACACCCACTTATTTTATGCAGGGCTAAATGACTGCACCATGAGGAATAAGGTGTGTACCCTTCTAGATGACAGCCACCAAATGGTAGTCATATCAGGGTATGGGGCTTTGCTAATGTTTTTATCTTTCTCCTTCTCTCTTAATTTTCTGTGATATAATATAAAGCAGGAACAACTGATTTCAGATAATCTCAGTATAGCACAGAAACCTGAGGGAGGGGAAAACACATGGTGTGCAAAAGATGAAGTTTTTTATGGTATCTTCATACCCTCTGATCGACATTCACACTCTGCAAGGGTTAGGTAGGATATCACTTCATGCAACACACCCCATCTTGACTACCATGCAACACTATGCAAGTACAGGGGGTCACAGTTTCACAAATTATTCTGACAAGTTGTGGAAGCAAAATTGTGTCACTGAAGCAAGTCACTGGGATATGACTCACAGGGGAAGATAAAAATGGTTTTAAAAAGGGTGGGGGGGGGCTTGAGGGGTTTGTTGTTGTTGGGTTTTTTGGGTTTGTTTTTTTTAACTAATTTCTGCTGAGAAGGAAGGAGGAAGGATATATTTCCATGGCTAGTTACTGCCTATACTTTCTTTTATATTACAGTATGTAGTTTCCAGTTTATCTTCACAATGGTTTCCTTTTAAAGTCCTGTACCATCAGCTTCCATATACATCTATCCATGTTTATTCTGATTTTAAGTGCAAATTAATTGTACCGTGGTTGTCATCACATTTCATTCTGTTGCACTGCATAAATTGTTAATTAGGCTGTGTCACTTGTTTTCAATTTCACAAGGTATATTCATAGGCCGTGTCTGTTTTTTATTTGTCTGCACTACAGTATGTTTTCATGATGGTATAATACCACTTTCTTTTAGAAACAAATACAAATACTACAAGAGGTCAGCATTAAGATATATAATAAACCTTTGGCAGGTTCTTTATTAGCTTGTCCTTGAAAACACTAAGAGTTTGCCTAAGATAGCATAAAACCTGATTTCTGGTGATGTCCAGAATTAAAATGCTTTGGTACCCTTCCTTACCAGTTAGACATGATTTTACTATAATATTAAGTTCTGCACTGTGCAAAATTTCAACAAAATGCTAGTCTTTGTTCACCCCAATTTTGGATTAAGCATGCATTACACAGAAAGTGTCCTCTCAGCCTTTTCAAGTGAAGAATCCAGGCTACAGATGTGGCCAGATCAGAAGCTTCATGGCCTTGGGTTAGTGCTTATACATTAGCTCAGTTGGAGCAGCCATCAAATTTGCTTTGGTCCTCTGTGCTATAACACTGTCATTTTAAAAGCTGCAGATGAACTGAACATCACAAATGGACTTCTCTGTACAAAATATTTTCACCCAGTCTTTTCTGTGGGTAATAGGGCAGGAACTAAAAGGAAACAAGCAATTGTGGATTTTGCACAGTCAAACGCATCTGGACTAAAACCAAATCATGCTGTGCGTTTCCTGTAATACTATAAACAATCAGAATATAATGTTATCACCACTTGTTTCAGGCAGTGTTTTTTTGTGTGTGAGATGAAAACATTACAAAAGGACTGTAATTAAGGGAAGGCATGTCTCATTTACAAGGCAATTTAATATACTTACTGAGTGCATAAACTGCAAAGGAACCAGGTTATTTCTGAATAAAATAAATCACTTAGAGGCTTTGAAAAACTCTGTCACAGAAATTCTTTATATAGAGTAACTGCATGTGGTGGGGTATATCATTAAAGTCTCTGTAAAACTGCTACATGCTCATGCTGAAGCCACTCTTCATAGGAGAGAACGTGCCCATGGAGCTGGAACATCTGATGATGATTGGAACGCACATGTCACGTATGGGAGCAGCTGAGGAATCTGAGATCCCCCGAATGCGCTTAGGGTGGTGAGAGCCTGATTTATTATTCTTAAAGCAAATGAAAAAACATCATTTTAACAAACCTTTCAAACTCAGTGGGTTGGGTTGTGACTCAATTGATGCTGCAGGTTGAGGGAGAGTACAAGAAACCCTGCACAGAAGCTGGTAAAAGTTCTTGTACCACACCCTGAGTAAAAAGAGTACTTGTGTATAGTTCGATCACTGGTTTCACCTACAAAGTGGGAAAGAAGGGGAGAGGGCAGGGCTATGACCTTGCTCACAACACACTAGCTAGTAGAGGATGAGCTGGTACAGGAAAAGAGAAAGGGGAGCCCCTGTACTCCAGCTTTCCCGCTCTGGTTGTGTGGACACTGGGGTGAGTGGCTGGAAGCCCGGAGGTCAAGTGTTGAAGACCATGGTGGAAGTACTCATGTTGTTGCCCTTTCGCATTGCAGCGAAGCTGCAAATTCTGCTAAATACCTTGTCACGCAAGAAAGCAAAGGATTTCAGCCTTTCATCAGCGACCTCTGTGTCTGTCAAAGCATGTTTACAAAAGCAGATTTTTCTACATGAAATAATTGAGTCATTAAACCAGGTAGACATGCAGTGCCTTAAATTTATTATATCACAAATATGGAATAACACATTCTGTTGTACAGATATGCCAATATATTTATCTTGAGCAAGAAAACACATTTAGCTTTGGGCTTGATGCAATGGAAGAGTCATTAATACCAAATACCTGGTTGTGTAGGTTGCTCATTCTGAAAAAAAAGGCATATGTCTGCACACTTGATGCTTTTGGAAATATTTTACTGATTCCCAGAGGTTAGATAGTAACTTTACTGAAAGCAGTGTTAATTTTATGAATAATTGTGGTACATAGTTACCTTATAGCTGACTGTTTAGATGTGTTTCACTTGCATACGTAGCCTTGCTTTATGTACAGATGACACACATGGATATGACTCATATATGCAATGATTTATCATTTTTATCATTAAATCTGACTTGAATGGTGTCACATGCCAGAATTTTCTGTCATGCAGTATTCTTCGCTAATCATCTCCCTATGAGTTGCAATGAAAAAAATAATTTTAAAAAGTTTGCATTATCTAGAATAAAAATATAAATATACATGTAAGTGTAGTCACTGAGCCTCTGTGATAATAATTGGCTATGGAGACCTCTTCTATATCTTCTGATAGAATGTGAAAAGGAAGGGAAGAGTTCATCAAATATTATTGGGGGGTGGGGAGGGGTGTTTATTCAGCTTCCTTCAGAGAGCAGGAAGGAATGTGAAAAACGGTATTGTGTTCTCAAAAGACCAAGGAGTTAAGCTTATAGATCAATAAACTTGATTATTCAGAAAAAAGCACCTAGCCTACAGTTATGCTGTTCCGTCCTGCAATCCCCAGGCAAGTGTAACAACTTACACACAACACTCTTAAAGATATCCACACACCTTCCCCCTTGGCATGTAACATATCCCCATATAATACCAACATTGGCTGTTTAGTTCAACCCATAGTTAGAACACATTTTAACAGGTCTCTATTAGTTTTTTTTGTTGGCTTTTTAGTTTTAAGTGATCTTCTCAGTTGCTCTGCATTCTCAGTCCTCATTGGTTCAGTTCTTGTTTGGTTTCCTTGTTCAGATGTCTCTACTTCTGTGTCATTTTCAGTCTCCTCTGTCATTTCTTGTTGCTTTGATATTAACTCTGTTTTCTTTGGTGAATCTCATGATACTGCTTCTTTTCTCCCCCTTATGAGCTGCAAGTGTTGCCTGTCCTTCTTATCACCTGTCTTTCTGGTGTGACTGTTTTCTAGGATCTGGGAGCTACTTGATGGGAAACTAGTACTTTTTGTTTTCACGTTCGTCTGTCTAAAATAAACACCATATCTTTATTGTAAAGTTGCGGTAACTCCCTGGAATCCCTGTCATAGTACCATTTTTGTTTGAGATGTCGAATTTTTTAAATGCTTTCATGTCTTTTTTTTCATTTTGATGAGCATCATCCACAAGATTTGGCAGCCTGGTTTTGAGTTTCCTGTTAAACAGTATTTCTGCTGGGGACAATCCATGTTTCATGGGTGTTACCCTATAATTTCAGAATGACAGATACACATTGGGGTGTGAATCTGTAGCTTTTTTCCAAGAATTTATTCACTATTGTACTCCATTTTCCACTGGACTGTTGTGGGTATTTAGAACTTGAAGTGTTGCGACAGAATCCATATTTATTTGCAAACTCTGAACTCCGGACAGTTGAATTGAGGTCCGTTGTCTGTTCTCACAATTTGTGGAATCCTTTGTCCAGTAAACATCAATTTGATACGAGTTATGACATGGTTTGCTGTTGTGCTTTTGAGCAGTGTAATTTCCGGATGGTGAGAATAATAATCCAGCACTCATACGTGGTTTTTTTCCTCCACGTATGAATAAGGCAATGCCCACTTGATACTACAGGCTTCTCCATGACCATCATGGGCTCTTCTCTTTGCACTGATCTGTACTTTAGGCACATTGTACAAGCCTTTACAGCATCTTCTATGTCATTATTTATGCTGGGCCAATATAGAGTACTCCTTTCTCTCCTTTTGCATTTCTCAGTACCTAGATACTCCTCTTGTATTCTGTTTAACGTGTCTTTTTTCGCACTGCTAGAACAACAAGTTATAAACCTTTGAACAAAATGCCATCCAGTACTGACAGCTCTTCCTTGAACTAAGAATAGGGGCTAGTTATGTTTCCCAGCCAACCAGTACAGATAGCTAATATCACAGTTTGCAACATGGTGTCCTCAGCAGTAGCTTCTGCAATTAGTGCCCACATTTTATTTGTGACAGGAATCACTCTTTTAATTAGATTAACATGTACATACTATGTCTGCATCTGGAATTCTGTCATTTCCATTGTGTCATATACTCTGGACAACATATCTGCAATAAGTAGATGTTTTCCTGGCATGTACTATATGTCTAGATCATACATTTGCAGTTGAAAGTATCTGTACTCTGGGTGGCATATCTGATAACCCTTTCTTTGCTATAGTTACCAAAGGTTTATGATCAGTTTCAACTATCGCAGGTTTCCCATAGATGAATATATGAAATTTCTTACTGCTATATACCAGAGTTAAACTTTCTTTCTCAATTTGTGCATATAGATACCCTGACTTACAGAGTGCCCTAGATGCATGTGCTACTGGTTTCCAGCTATCCCCATGTTTTTGAAGCAAAGCTGCTTTGATGCCTTCTTAGAAGCATCTGTTGACAATTTAATGGGTCTTTTAGGGTCATAGTATGTTAGTACTGAAGCTTTAATTATATTTTCCTTAAAGTTTTTAAGTTCAGCTTCGTGTTCATGTTCCCATACCCGCTGAGCATTCTTTTGTAGGAGTGATCTAAAGTGTTTGGTAGATATTTGGTAGATATGCTGCTCAGTTAGGTAGATACTTCCCTACAAAATTGATCATTCCCAGTAATCTTTGCACTCCTTCCTTATCTACAGGGGATGGCATGTTTGTAATGGCTTTAACCCTTGCATGATTGATTAGCACCCGTTGCAGAGAGCTTTTCTCCCATATATGTTGTTTCTTTGACTGAATTTGCATTTTTGTTTGTTCAGTTTCAAACCTGTTCTGCAAGCTTTTTTTTTAGTGCCTTTCTTAGCCTCAAGTCATGTTCTTCCATAGTATTTCCCCAAACTAATACATCATCAATATGAGCCATAGTTCTATCAAGACCCTCAAAAATTTGTTGCACCTTTCTGTGAAATACTTTAGATGCAGAAAACAGTCCAGAAGGAAGCCTACAAAAGCAATACCTTTCGAAGGGCATATTGAAGGTACATAATCTAGTGCTATTCTTTTCTAGGGGAACTTGCCAAATCTCAGAAGAGGCATCCAAAGCTAAGAAATATTTAGCTTCTGCCATGTTGCCAAAAACCTCTTCCCTAGTATGAATGGGAAAATGCTCTCTTTTGGTGTACCTGTTCATTTGCTTATGATCCAGACACAATCTCAAGGATCCATCTTTTTTTTTCTGTTATGACCAGTGAATGAACACAGTCAGTTGGTTAGTCTACTTTTTCTATTATGTCCATGTTAACTAATCTATCTAATTCTTTTTTCAATTTCTCCCTTAGTACAAGGAGGACGTTTCTTGGAGCATGTATGGTGGGAGTATTTGGTTCTCTTAATTCTATCTTTTACTCAGCTGACAGTTTTCCTATGCCTTGAGACACATCATAAAACTCTTCTGCTATGTTCTGGCTTTCTAGTCCCTTGATAGAATCCATTCCTAATCAAACCTAGAGTTTTACACCTTTGGAACCCAGTAATTGCCACTAGCTTTCCTGGGACTGTTACAAACTGAATTGTTGCTTTTTTACCCTTGTGTCTAACATACAGTACACAAACACCCTTGGTTGCAATTGTGTTCCCATTATATGCTCTAATTCTCACTTATTCTTGTAGTACAAAAGTTTAGTTTTCATTTTGTGAATAACATATTCTGGTATTAAAATGACCTGTGCCCCTGTATCTAATTTAAAAGTTACCATTAGTCCATTGGTGTTCAGGGTGATTGTCCAGTCCTCAGAAGAATGAACTACTTCTTGCATTGTGCCTGTGAGGAATTCTTTTTCTTCCTCGTTGCATAGAGCACGTACCTGCTGTTTCTTGTGTGTTGCATCCTGCTCATTTCTGTAAACTTGCAAAGTGATTGAATCCCTTGCATTTATTGCAGCACTTACCGAATGCAGGGCACTGCATGGCTTTGTGGTAACCCACACAGCAACTTCAGCTGATTATTGTTTCTTCAGACAATTCTCTTTGGTCTTCACTTGCCTGCTTCATAGTGAGGTCCTCTTTTCTGTATTGTTTGTGTGTTGCCTTAGGTTTCTGCAGTCTTGTAATCCTGTCTAGTTTTGCTTATTCTGTTTTTTTCCATCAGCTTCTGCAGCCTGTCATTTGTAGTCTCAGCTACTTGGCAAATTCTAACTGCCTTTTTCAAATTAAGCTCAAGATCCTCTAGCAGTCTTTTCGCAAGGCTTGTTTCCCTTATACCCAATGCTATTTGGTCTCTGATCATGGACTCTCTTAGGTCTCCAAAGTTGCATGTCTGGCTCGGCAGTCTGAGGTCTTTGACAAACTCCTCTATTGTCTCATATTCTTTCTCCTGTCTTGTGAAAATTATACCATTCAGAGGTTTCATTTTGTTTGGATATACAATATTCCTGAAACTTTTTTTTATTATTGTGCTATAGCTTTTCTCTTCTGCTTCTGACAGTTCTGGGCTATTATAAAGAGATAGAGCTTCTGGGCCTGCTATGTTTAAAAAAATAGCTATTTTGAGTGAATCTTCCTTCTCCACTGGCTGTCATATTTATGGTAAAGCTCTGCTTAAATTTCTTCCAGTTTTCTGCTGCATTCGGATCAGGGACTGAAGCTTCACACACCCTTGGTGCATATGCAAAAACAAAGGAATTACTCGTATGTAGTGGTGAATATAGATTGAAATGAATAGCACCCCCTTAGTCATGCAAGTTCTTTCTTGTCATGCTATAGGCCTAATGTACATGATGAATTATATAATGAAAGCTCTTCAAAATATAAATAATGTATTTATATAAACTGCACAGAGAGGATGAGAGAGACATTGAAAAGAAAATGTCTAGATTTTGGTAGCATAAACGTTGGTTTTAATTTTCTGATTTTCAGTAAAATAAGTATTTTCATATGTTTTAAATAGAAAAATCTCATGCCTTCATCAGCTATAGTGCCTAGATTCCAGCTATTCGATTCAAAATATTAAAACAATCATTCTTGTATTAATATTCCAAATATGGAATGTATACAGATTACCTTACAAAAATATAACTATTTCAGCGTAGGCATAAATATTATACGAACCAACCATTTGATAGGTACATGGACCCCTGTGACTAATGAATCATAAAAATACCATGGAACCTGATCCTAGTGATTTTCCATTATGAGAGCTGCTGTTCTTTGAACCTCTCCTTAGAGTACATATGTTCATGAGGAGGGGAAAGGAGTTTTCTGTCTTATACTTTTGTGTAACCCCAATTCAACGTTCCCTGTTCAGGAAAAGCATACACAGAAATGCTATGTGAACAGTGGCCTGTTCACAAATTGTATTTTGTGCAATTACCCTATAAAGCAAGATAGCAACACCCAGCAACATCATTTTGAATAATATGCTGACACGTGTAACAGAAAAGCAAAGATACATGAGAAAGAAGGATTTAAGATAGCTTGCTCCACAGATAAGCCTATATATTAAACCCAGCCTTTTTTTTTGCCAGAATGCCATCCATAATTGAATTTAGTAATTTGAATGACCTTATTAGGGCCCTCCTTTAATCCACCAGTTGCTCTAATTTGAAATTAAAACCTATAATTCCAATAGTTATTCTACCCCATATATATGTAATTTTCAGTTACTTATTATTATTATTTAATAGCAGCATTATCAATGTAATTAGTTACTTTTAGGAAAAAATGTTTGTAGGTGTTAAACACACAGGAGATCAGTTCTTTCAGTTTGTCAGGATGGCTTCCTGCATCTCCACAGATAGCCAATTTTGTTACGTATGCATATAGCTACTGCTTAGAATTCTGTCTACTTTGAGATTTCTGCTAGCTAATACTTTGCAAAACTAAGTGATAGTTGGTCTTCAGGGCTAAATACAGACAGTCAAAAAGCCCAAGGCTGAATCAGTTCAGTCTTTGCAGGTTAGTCTAAGCTGCAGGTATTAAACCGACAAGTAAGTGAACAGACATTCAGTTTTGATTCAGAAAATACAGCCACATGCCTGCAGTGGCTCAGGCCAAAAGCTGGGGGATGCTAGGGCAGCATTTCTCAACCTGTGGGTCGTGACCCAAAAGTGGGTCACAAGAATGTATGAAAGAGTCACAAACAAACTCAAACTTTAAAAATGGATCGACAAACTTTAAAACTGGATTCTCCTTTAAAGGAGAAAAATGCAGGAAGAAACCATACCTTTTCCCTTGCAGGCTGTCAGAGTTTCAGCCTGCAAGGGGCTGCTTGGGGCCCCCCCATGCTCCCTCCCCCACCCCACGCACCCACCCCTTGCCTCACACAGTATGGGGCTGGGGCCTGGGGTGGGGGCAGCTGGTCAGGAATGAGGGGTACTGGATCAGGACTGACCATTGATGTTTACAAATGGCTCCTGGTACAAAAAAATTTTAGAACCACTGTGCTAGAGCACGCCTCCCAGCCTGCCAGCCACTGCCAAAGGGAAGGGACAGGAACTCTAAGGTTTTTCCCCCATCCCTGCTCCAGTGGAGAGGGTATGACCAGGCCCCAGCCCCGGACTAGCACACTGGAGGGTGGGAGTTTAAATCCCCTCCCTGGCTCACAGGACACACCAGCCCAGGTCTGCCTGGATGAGGGGGCAGCGCACCAGGCTTCTGCCCACTTCTACCCTCTCTCCCCCTGCTCGAGCTGTCAGGCTGAGGAGGAAGCGGGGGAAGAGGGGAGGTAGTGGCACTGAATTCATAAAAGCTTGAACAAGAACAGTCCTTTCTTTGAAGTGAGCATGTATTGAATACAGCAATTTCCAATCTCAAGCACACAACAAAGAGCAACCAAAAATCTGTGCCTAAGCTAAGATAAAGCCCAGTAAAATACAGTAAGAGCACACACAACTTAGTCTAACTTAAAATGTAAGCCAAGAATAGAAGAAAAAGCCATGCCTAAGTCTTACATAATCCTGAGGTCAGGTTGTCTCCTTACAGCCAGGTATTCAGAAAGTTGTTCTTGGGGAATTGGCAGGTGGTCTTGGGTGCTGGAGGCCTCATCTCTCAAGCAGAGGGCAGGGGGCATGGCCAGCACACTGAGCTGGGAACGGGGGGAGATTAAAGCCCCTCCAAGACCCCAGACTCCAGCTAGGGTTTGCCTGGGGGAGGGCAGTCCCTCTCAGGCCATTGCCCCTGCCCCCTCTGATCCAGTGGGAAAGTCTGGCAGGGGCTGCTTCCCCTTAACCCCACACAAACCCAGCTGCAGTCCCCAGCCAGGTTTCCCACCCCCACCCCCTTGTCAGCCAGCCCTCACTGCTCTGGCTAGGGAGCAAAGGGTGGGGCCAACCCTGCTGTCTGGAACAGAAAGCACAGCCCAGCCCAGGGCTGCAAAGCATGCTGGGATGCTGGAGGACTGTGATTTAACTTGAACCAGAAAGGGGTCTGGAACAGAAGTTCATAAACTGGGTTGACCTAAATCAGTTAAGTCTGATGCTACATTCAACCAGGTTTATCTTAAACCAGTTTGAGACATTTGTAACTGGTTTACGTGCACTGAACTTCTGTTCTGTTACAGGTTTAAACCAGTTTCTGATCACTTAAGCCGGTTTATGTGTAACTTCTGTCCCTAACCCAGGAGTTTAGATTTGCATTAGTCTGGTGTTTGTTTGGGATTCAGGTGAACTCCACAACTCTAATACATCCCAACCTCCTGTTTTGTCCATGTTCTTTTGCATGTAAAACCCATCTCAATTTGCATGATCTCCGTAAATCAGATAGTGGTTGTGAAGAATTCAACTGTTTAATTCAAGCTATTAGTACCAGTCAACTGTGCCTTAGTCTCACATTTGTGATGCCTCGTAAAAGCCAAAAAAATTAGTTTAGCTCTAAATTTTGTTGTAAAAATTGCTCAGCTCTGCTCCTGGCTATATGTAAGTGCCATCCTTCTAATCCATACCTTGCTATAATGTGTTGCATGGTTGGTTCCCAGTTGAGTGTTCAGAGAGAGGGGGAGCTCCGTAGCTTAGTAAATGGGTTTACATTACAACAATATATTCATTTCCTGAAACAATAGAACTGCAAAGGCAGCTGCAGATCTCTGCCCACTGACACATATACTTCAGAGTGATACTAATAGTCAAGGAAATGAATGGTTAGTGTCCTTAATTGTATTACCTGTTTTCCTTCTCTTGGACTGGTTTCTTCATCTAGATAAGAGTGTTTTATTCCTTTGTTTCTCTTTGAGAACCTGGCTTAGGTTTTTGCAGGAATATACCATCTTTGGTTATAACTTGTCCAGTTAAACTTGTAGCCTTTTTTGGAGAAGGTAGAAGTGTCTCATTTTAAATCTCATAACTTTGCTTCATGGAAGCCGAGGAGACCAAGTTAAAAGGTTAGGGTCTCCCTATATTTTAAAATTGTTGTTCTTACATTGATGTGCCCTATTTTAAGTGTCACGGCGACAGTCATTTCAAGCACAGCTGAAAGCTACAGAATCTGTGGTAGAAGCAGAGTGATCGTCCTGACCTTTAAAACTGGAGATAATGGCCAAGACTGTGGTATGGTGACCTTTTAGTCCAAAGGGGGTGGTAATTGTTCATTCTGTGTGATATGATTTTAGGTGTTTATTCTTGACCACCTTTTTTTTTAATTGGAAGAGTGCATAATGTGAATCAGATTCACCCTGGACTTGAGTTGCTGCTAGTAACGTGAGAATGTCTGGCAGCACTGCAGTTATAAATGAGCTTGCTACCAAGCTTGTGCTGTAGCTTTTCACTAATTGCCCTTGTTGCAGATATAAGGAATTAAATACTTAGCTTAATCATGAATACTGACTTTAACAAATGGGCTATTCTTAAATAAACCCTGCTTGTCATGTAACTATTGAAAGGTGGTGGCTCAGACCAAACAGGGCTGAGTTTAACATCAGGTGGGTCATCTGCTGAGGAAACTAACTTGCTGACTCAGAGGGTTTTATTTTTCTCTAACATTATCTGAATTTGGTTGTGCTTGATTTTTTTAAATAATAACTTATCCTTTTTCAGAACCCTCAAATCTTCCTCTGCACAAAATAAAAGACATTTCAGATATATTCCAACCTGGAGATCAGTCCATCCATTTCAGAACCATAGCTTAAGGAATAGGTTTTATCAACTTCCTGATTGTTGTAATTACATTGTTTCATGCTTCACAGCAAAAGTGATCACCATCCTGTCAGTAAGAAAACCAAAGCTGTCTATGCTATAGAATTGCAAATTTGACCATGTGCATTGTGGCTGGAAGAAGGGAATTAATTTATTCTGAGGCATCTGTCGCAAGCCACTGTTGGTCATGTGATACCACACCTGCTAACCTGTTGCTTTTCCGGGGTGACAAATTTAATGTTTTAAACTTATATCTACCTTTCTGAAAACTGCTCATTGCATTCTGACATTTAGCAAAGTTAAGTTCTACCCTGTTTTATGGTTTTAGAGCTCTTTGTGGTATTCAAGCCTATGACTGAGTATTAGATCATGCTGCTTTTTTGGATATCTCTGTAGGCCTGCTAGGCTACATCCTGACAAGTGTGCACATGCAGAGGCATACACTTCCTGTGGGACAAATAGCACATATTTGTGCCCCTGCTATTTGTCCATAGGCACGCCCCTACAGACACACTCTGGTGTGCAGCAAAGTGACCCAGGTAGGATAGGGGAGACTGGGGCCAGCAGCTATACTGGCCCCAGCAGCCTTAATTGGGGACCTGGGGGCCTCCTGAGGCAGCAGTGGCACTGAGCCAGCCACCCAGAGCTTGGCTGGCAGCCAGAACGTGACTTTGGCCAACCAGGCTCCCTTTCTGGCAGCGTACACTGCTGCCATGTGCACCCCACTGCTTTATTCAGTGGTGAGTTTTTTTGACACTGGGAGTTCCTGGTGTCAAAAAAACTGCTATGCTGCTAATTAGCAGTGCAGTGAATGGGTGCATATGCATCGCGGACAGTTTGCAGTGCTGCAAACTGCATGTGCACACTCATCGGGGTGCACCCCCAGAGTCCATTTTCTCAGTCACTTTTCCTGTTCCTGTTGAACTACTTCTGGATGTTATTTCCTGGATTTACATACCAGTCTGTTCAGTTGCAAGAGAGTCTGAAAAATACGCTCCCAAATGGGATACAGTACTTCTGCCAAATGCTGATCCAATAATTTTCCACTGAGTTTTGCAATGTCTCTTCTGTGCCACGCCTTTCTTCAATCAAGTGGCAGTTTTCTCACTAGATAGAATACTATCATGCTAAGGCCTGAAACTGCAATAAGAACTCTACAGGCCTACTGAAGCCAGGGCTTCTGTTCAGGTGCAGGGGTCTGCCTACATGGACCTGATTTCTGGAGCAGACCCTACGAAGGTGGAAACTCCTTTCCTACTGCAGCTGTACTATATACTATATACTGTATATATACTAATATATACTATATCCTGTACTATATATACAGTGTATAGTACATACTATACTATATACTGTACTATAATATAATAAAGGGCTTAGTCTGTCTGTCTGTGTGTCTGTAACACTTTGGCCAACTGTTCATGCACCACTGAGAGGGCGGGTGGTGATTGACTACAGGGGCCTGGGCTGTGCTGGCTCAAGTTTGAGCCACTGCCAGGGAAGTTTGTGGTGGTGGCAAACACACCCCAGCTGCCTGAGCAGTGGGGCTTCCCCACACCTCCCTGCCTGAGGGCGAAGGGGGGGAGAAGGGGTCACGGTGGCGGCGCCCCCCTGATGCTCATCCCCAATGCCCCAAGAACAGCTGGCAGGGAGGGAGGGAGGAAGGGGAGCAGGGTGGGGGGAGGTGAAGGAGGGGTCACAGTGGCAGCTGTTGTTGGGGCCAGGTGGCGGGGAGGGAGGGAAGTGGGAGGGGGGGCCCCAACAACAGCTGGCAGGGAGGGGAAGGCAGCGGGGAGGGAGGCTGCTCAGGCCCAGGGGGGTCATGGTGGTGGCTGTTGTCAGGGCTGGGCAGCAGGGAAGGAAGGAAGGAAGGGAGGCAAGTGGGGAGGGGAGGGGGGGGTCATGGTAGCAGCGCTCCCCCCCACCCACTGCCTGGCTCTGACCACAGCCAGCAGGGAGGGGGAGGAGAGCAGGGAAGGGAGGGGAGGCAGGGGGAAGCCCTGCTGGGAAGTGGAGGTGGGTGGGGGAAGGGAGCCCCCATGCCAGAGGCTGGAGGAGGAGGTGGTGGCAGTGGAGGGAGTCTTTACATGGCCGGCCCCAAAGGGGGAGCAGGGGGCAGGGGGGGCCATGTAAACAGCCCCTGAAATCTATCCTTCTTGATGGGCAATTAGCTAGTTACCAATAATGGTGCAGGTAACTGGCTTTACTTCTACAAGATTTTCTACTTATCAAGTAATTGACTACAGGTGAAGAACATTCTGCTCCCTATATAGGTGTTTGTTATGATCATCATCATCATTGTGCCGGTGTGCTTTAACTAGCTTTTATTTAATATAATTAATATTATATTATAGAAATGATATATTTGTATTACAGTAGCTCCTTGAGGCCCCAACTGGTATAAGTGCTAAATTTTGCCATGTGTTACATAGCACATAGTGGAGGACAGTCCTTGTCCTGAATAGTGTGTAGTCTAGGCCAGGGGTGCCCAACCCCACTCCACACTTCTCCCTTGCAGGCTAGATCCAGGCCTTGCTTCACCCTGTGGAACCAAGTGGAGGAGGCACAGGGTCCCTGGAACCCAATCCCAGCACACAGTCTGATTCAGTCCCTCGACTGGCCCCATGCTCCTCATCTGGCTTGTGGGGCTAAAATGTTGAATACCACTGAGCCAGGCACTCAAAACAGTTAAGGCTGGCAGGAGGAATCAGGGTAGAGGGAGGTGAAATTAGCTGCACTGAGCAAGCCAATCGCAGAGAGGAGAGTGACTGAACCATATCACTAGATTACAATGCATTCACTGCCACTCTGCATGTGAAATAGGATAGCTCAGAGAGTTCTGAAGGAATTTGGATAGCAAACCCTTTTGGAAGATTGAAAAAGTTTGTTTGATATATCTATATCTGTATTATGCACAGTTTTGGGCTCCACTCTTAAGGTCACAGAGAAGTTAGAGGCAGTTAAAAGATAGGTGATAAAAATTGTAAAGGGCTTGGAAGGCAAGCCATATGAGGTTGAAAGAAATAGGTATGTTCAACTTGCAGAAAAAGGTAATTAAAAAGAGACATGATAGCAGTCTTCAAATACCTGAAGGGCTGCCATGAGAATAGTGAAAACACCTGTTCTCAGTCACTGCAGAGAGCTGAACATATAGCTGAGCCTTGAAATTGTAGCAGAGGAGATTTAGTTGGCTATCAGTAAAAAAGTCTTCACTTCTAGAACAGTGAGGCAGTGGACTAGACTGCCTAGGGAAGTTGTGGAATCTCATTCTTTGGAGGTTTTCAAGAAGATGTTGGCCAGTCATTGATCAGGAATGATTTAACAGTTTATTTAGTTTTTTCCAGGCTTCTTAGCTTTGCTGGTTATCACAAGGGGCCAGGAAAGAATTCCCCGCTCCCTCCCACATGTTCCCCACACCTGCTGCTATTGGTATCTGGAGGAGGAAGGGAGTTCATTTTCCTAAGAAGCACCAGGTGTAGGCTGCAACTGAGATGTGCTGATGCTTCAACTGGGACAAAAAAAATGAGATTTTTTGTTAAGAGCATCTTACCAGTCTGCTCATGATCAAGCTAATTACCACACCTGAGATCATGAACAAATTTTATCCTATGGTCAGATTGGCATGGACTGTGGAGGTTTTTGCCTTTCTGTGTGGGGAAGGGAGGGCTGAGGGGGAGTTCCTCTTCCTTGTATCTCTTGAGTCTATTTTAACAACCACTTTATATCCTTGCAGTGGTAGGGCATTCCCCTTGCTTTAACACAAACTCTGTCCTTGGTGTTTTGGAGTAATGGGTCTGTGCAGTTTATAGAATGGGTTAGAGCAGTGGTCAACTGATCTCAGAGCCTCTTGGAGTCAATCCGAGGCTGGGGTGGGGGGCTGAGTGCCTGTGAGCAAGTATGTGCATGTCCCAGCCCAGCAGGTCAGTCCATGGGGGAGGGAAGGGGCAGGGGCTAGATAGAGGCCCCCATGGTGAGGAATAGTGCCACAGAGGCAGGAGCAGGGGTAGGTTGAGTGGGGCCCTGGCCAGGTGGGACTTATGTGCTGGGAAGGCATGCCCCCAAATAATTTTTTCTCCCTCTGCCTCGATCTGTGCCCCGCCTTCCCTCCCCACAGACTTACCTGCTGGGCGGGGGGAGGGGTGGTGGCAGCAGTGTATGGTAGATCTTGGGTTGCTTTTAAATGCCAAAGGTGATCTCCTACTTAAAAAGGTTGGAGACCACTGCGTTAGAGACACTTGGATAGAGATGTATCAAACCGTGGGATGGTCTGGATGGGGATAGTCCTGCTTTGGGCTGGCAGTTGAACTAGATGACCTTCTGAAGTTCCTTCCAGCCCTACCTTTCTATGGTTCTGTATTTATGTAAGGCTATATCTATATCTCTATATTGCTCTATATAACAATGAGCATTCCTTTTTGTGTGTCTGCATTTCTTTGTTCTGGTTCCTCATGCCTCTACCACGATTTCTTCGGCAGACATGAGGAGCCTGTTTAGTCCTTTTAAATACCCTTCCCCACAAACTCTAAAGATTCTGATGAGCATATAAAATTCTCAGCTGTGAATCTGAACTGATCTGGAGCTCCAGTTCTTTTAAAGTTCACACCGTGTGAATTTAGAAATGCTTAATATAACTTTGGATACAATTGGGTATCCTATGGTTTCTTTCTGTAGGCTGTTCAGTTAGAGACCCCTATAGTGATGCCTTTACTTTGCCTTTCCTGTCAATTATTGAGGATTTTTTTTATCAATAAAAATAAGCACGCCACTGTTTATTATTACAGTAGCCATCTGTCAGAAAAAGTGTGACCAAACACCCTCTACTAAAGTGTTCAAGATTAACTTTCCTATAAGACAAACAAATGTTTATTTTCAGCTTAATTTTCTAGTCACAATTTCCTTTACAATGTCAAGGATTTCTGATGATTCAAGTAGCCAGGCTTATAGGGAAGCTCCATGCATGTGCTAGCTGAACAAGAGACATGACAATACCAATATGTTATCTCCTTTGCTTATACCACATCTTCACACCCAGTAACTCAGTAACACACTGAATGAAATGTGCTTGAACGTGCTTGAATGCTAGCAAAGGAATGAAAATAACATCCATTCAAAGAAAATGAAGATTTTTGTGCTTTTGTAGAAGCAGTCATTTTTTTTCATTGTTCTTCTAGCACACACAAAATGATTTAATCTTTTTGCTTTATAAGCCTGTGTTGAAGAAGAGGGATCTAGTCAGGAAAAAAGTACTCTCGGTGCATACTCTGTTACAATCTTCTACTCAAGTATAACTAAATTAGGGATTGGTTACAATGCACTTGTTCCCTGATGCATATATAAGCTGACTAAAATGTATAGTTTTCCTGTAATTAGGCAAATCGCAGCATATGCATACATCCTTCTGGTTTGAGTATTAAAAGCCTTTCAAAGGCAGGCAGATATTTTGTGAAACAATGTTGTGATCGACTACCTGCTTTATTGTGATAGTTCTGTGTGAACCGTGTTCACATTTTTGTTGTAGTATTGTTTACCTCCTTATCCTGTGCACAGGGAAGGAGGAGTTGTGTGCCACGGCTGTCTACCTGGTACAGGATGAGACCAGGTGGCACTTGAGCATCTGCAGAGCTTTAAGTGGCTTTGTTGACATATCAACAAAGGTGAGAAGGCTGACAAGAGGTGTCCACAGGAGATGAGCATGACAGTGGGAGAGCAGGATGGTAGCTCCTGGCCAGAGGAGTCTGGTGCACAGAGAGAAGCTGAGAAGCTTTTTGGAGCTGGAGAGATTCTAAAGGGAACAGCTGAGTATATTGGGAGGTGCTCAGGGCTGTGCAGGCTGGACCAGGAGGGACTGCTTAACCCCTTCAGAGGAGACAGAAAACCTCTACCCAGCTGGCTTTTGCCCTAGTAAATACCTTTACTGAAAAGACTGTGCTGTGCTGCGCTGCGCTGCGCTGCGCTGTGCCGTGCCGTGCCGTGCCACGCTGCGCCATGTGGTTTGGAACTGTGGGTTGCACTGGGTCAGCCCAAAAGGAAGTGAAGCAGAACCAGATGTTAGCTCCATGAATCAGGGCCACAGAGAACCAAGGTGGGTGAGGGAACAAAAGTACCATATTTCCATATTACCATATTTCCAGTTTCAAAAAAGAGAAGACCAGTTGGGGGGGAGGGGAGTAATATGATTTCAGGGGGGGTGTGCAGTGTTATACCTGTGCCCTGCTCCTGCCCCTCACTGCCAAGCCACAGCCCCCACAGCCCTGCCAGTGCCTCTCACTCTCGACCCACAGCCCTTTGCCCCCCCAGCCCTGCTGCCCACACAGCTCCCTGCTGCCCCCAACCCCTTCCCCCACTGGAGGGGCAGGCACCTCCCCAGCCTCCCTACCCTGCTGCAGCCCCAGTGTTGGCAGGTACCCACCCCCCTCACATGCCCATCCACACACACCCCTAAGACAGTCCCCAGCCCTGCCCCTCCAATCCCTACCCCCCACAGACTTACCTGCCTGCAGCTGCCAGGGCCGCACACAAGTGCTCATGATGGCCCTGCCTCCAATCGCCCTCTCTTGGTCCCCACAGTCCCAAGCAGCTCATTGCTGGGGCAAGCTGGGAAGTACTAGGAAAAAGATGGTGAGCAGAGCAAAATCCTGGACATCTGTTGATATTTTTAAAAGCTGACTGGATGGAGATGGGAGGACCCCAAAAAGAGGACATGTCCAGGAAAACCCAGACATATGTTAACCCGAACCAAAAGGCTGGGGTATCAAAGTGGGAAGGTCAGGTTCCCCCCTTACTTTGGAAGCCAAGCCTGGACTGGTTTCAAGTGCACGCTCTCAGAGACAAAACAACAGCAGTCCCAAGCAAGCACCCCCCTGGAGGGCACTCTCTGACACGTCAGTGCTAAAATGGTCTGTTGGTATTACTATACCAGCAAACCTTCCTAGTATAAATACAATTTACACCTTTAAGAAATACTTTTGATAATAGAGCTTACATGAGTTTCTCAAACTAAATAAGCTACATTGGCCAAAACTGTTTATGCTGCTGTAAATGCATCTATGATTCAGCTTTTGCTAGAATAATAATTTTTGGGAGAAAAAAAAATCACACTTATAACCAACATTGCAATAAGACAAAGTTTCAAAAGTAGACTTGGACTTATTCTGGTATGGATGTAATTGAAATCTCACAAAATTAGTGATTATCAGAGATTTAAGCCCAAGCTGAATAAATTGAGAATGGTAGTGTTAGAGTGATGTTGTAGCCACGATGCTCCAGGAATTATGCAAGAACCAAGGATTTTTTTGATGGGGGGAGGTGTGATATCTTTTGGTTGAAATAAAGTTAGACGAGTTTTTGACTGCAAGACTTATTAACTAGCCAACATGTGACACAAGACTTGCATTTGAAAACTTGTCTAACTTTTCCAATCATACAGTTGGTCCAATAAACGATATCAGACCCCCAAAAATCCTGGTCTCATATAAATTGAGAATAATTTAAATGGTTTCCATTTGTTAGAGTCTAAATTGAACAGGGACAGCTTGTGATACTTTTACACTATGAGCACCATGATTTATAGGCAAACTAAACTTTAACCTTTCCATCATACTCAGATTCTAATCTAAATCTAATTTGAAGCTAAAAGCATTTCTTTAGCTCTTCTTCATGGTTAGTTTTATCTCTTTTTAATATATGTGTGTGTATGTGCAATGTTTCCCTCATATAAATATATATTTTAACTTTTTTACCTTTCAGTTCTTAAAAGAATTTTCACAGTTCATGTGCAGCCCTTCACCCTCAGCCTTAGTTATAGAACATCTTATGTGCTACCTGTTTAGCAATATTCACTATCCAGCAATGCTTATAAACCCCCATCTGACCCATTAATTTGTATAATGATGTTACAAAGATGCTTTACAGAAGTTCAGAATAGCTGCAGGTATCAGTTTTTATAACAGATGGCTCTAATGTGGGTACCTGTGGACATTTTTAATTGTGGGGAAGGGGTTAGAAGAAGATGAAAGAGCTATGGTATGGGGCCGTTTTTTTAAAAACTTTACTTTTGCCCGTATTTAGTACCCACCTTTAGGGCCAGATATCCAGCCATTATATCAAAAAAGGCCATGTTTGTCACAGTGATAAGTAACCAGCAGCTGCTGTTGGATGGTCAGATTTTCCAAAGACCTGAGTGTTGAGTTGAGTCCTTGAAATCCAGCCACTTTTTTTGGAACAGAAATGGAAGGTGATCTCTGAAAATCTGGGCACTGCACTGAGAAACACATAATTCTAACATCACTTCAGACAACAATCCCACATTGTGCCCATCCCAAATGGCAGCTGTGGGAATGACAGCCTTAAGCGAGCAGCATTTTTTTTTAATTTTCAAGATTGGAAGTGTTGTTGTGTTATTTTCCCAGTCTGTTTGGTTCGCACAACTGCATATAGACTCCATTGTGTTAGGACTTTGACCACAATGATTCAGTAAAATGTTAGTCAGATATTTTAGCTCATCAGAGAATCACTCCCTCTCTGACGGCTACAATTTCTATCTAGACTCCAGCTTCATCTGCACCAATAACAATCTTATTTTAATATTCCATCTGTTTCATAAAAACATAAATGTGGTTAGATGTAAATTGAGCTTTGTCAAGGATATAATTTATGCTTGGTGTTACCCACACCAGTGATGCAGCTTGTTGATTTTTACCTGCCTTGCAGAGTCCTACAGAACAACTTCAAGCCCATCTTATCAATGTTCTTTTCCTTATGAGGGGATAGTCCTTAACATAATATTTTACCCTCCCACTAAATGGAAACTGGTGATGGAAATATTATTGTGTTAGAGGTCTGACTGAAAGCATGAAGAATCTTCATAGATTTCATAGACATTAGGATTGAAAGGGACCTCATAAGATCATTGGGTCCAGTCCCCTGCCCTAGCGGCAGGAATTCAGCTGGGGTGAAAGTTTCATAGTTTCAGGGTCGGAAGGGACCTAATAGATCTTCTAGCCCGACCCCCCGCCAGGGCGGGAGAACAACCCAAAAACACAAACAAAACCACTCACCCTAAAAACAAAAACGGGACTCAAATGAGTCCAGCCAGGTAAGTATCCAGCCTCTTCTTAAAGATCCCCAGGGTAGGGGCCAGCACCACCTCCCTTGGAAGTTGGTTCCAGCTCCTAGCCGCCCTGACTGTGAAGTAGTTTTTTCGGATGTCCAATCTGTACCTCCTCTCCATCAACTTGTGCCCATTATTCCTTGTTATGCCAGCAGGGGCTAGGGGAAACAGCGTCTCCCCCAAACCCTTCTGGTTCCCCCTAGTGAGTTTATAGACGGTCACCAGGTCCCCCCTCAGCCTTCTCTTGTGGAGGCTGAATAGGTTCAAGTCCCGCAGTCTCTCACTGTAGGGTCTGCCCTGTTGTCCCCGGATCATGCGGGTGGCCCTCCTCTGGACCCTCTCCATGTTGTCCACATCCCTCCTGAAATGGGGCGCACAGAACTGGACACAATACTCCAGCTGCGGCCTGACCAGCGTCGCATAGAGGGGGAGGATCACCTCCCTGGCTCTACTCGAGATGCACCTGTGGATGCACGACAAGGTCCGGTTAGCCCTGCCAACCATGACCTCGCATTGTCGGCCCATGTTCATCTTGGAGTCAATAATGACACCAAGATCCCTTTCCGCCTCCGTGCTCTCAAGTAGGGAGTTCCCCATCGTATAAGTGTGCTGCTGGTTCCTACTACCCAAGTGCAGCACCCTGCACTTGTCCGTATTGAAACGCATCCTGTTCCTGTCTGCCCACCCCTGTAACCTATCCAGATCCTTCTGCAATCTCTCTCTCCCTGCTAGCGTGCTCACCTCCCCCCAAATTTTGGTGTCATCAGCGAATTTAAACAGGTTGCTCTCCACCCCAACATCAAGATCGCTGATGAAGACATTGAACAGCGCAGGGCCCAGGACCGAGCCCTGAGGGACTCCACTACCCACCTCCCCCCAAGTCGAATATGATCCATCCACCACCACCCTCTGAGTGCGACCCTTCAGCCAATCTGCAATCCATCTGACCGTGTAGGCGTCTATGCCACAGTCGCCTAGTTTATTAATTAGGATGGGGTGAGAGACGGTGTCAAAGGCCTTGCTGAAGTCCAGAAAGACTACATCCACCGCGACACCTGCATCCATGGCCTTTGTGACCTGATCATAAAAGGCAATCAGGTTGGTCTGACATGATCTCCCCCTAATAAATCCATGCTGATTGCCCCTGAGCATCATCTCGGATGCCGGCCCATCACAAATGTGCTCCTTGATGATCTTCTCAAAGAGCTTCCCCAGGATTGAGGTAAGACTGACGGGCCTATAATTGCCCGGGTCCTCCCTTTTCCCTTTTTTGAAGATGGGGACCACATTAGCTACCTTCCAATCGTCTGGCACCTGGCCCAAGCACCACGATCGCTCGTAGAGCCGTGCCAGGGGCCCTGCAATAACCCCAGCCAGCTCCCTCAGCACCCTGGGGTGGAGAGCATCCGGACCCGCTGACTTGAACGCGTCCAGCCCCTCCAGAAGTTCTCTAACCCGGTCCTCCCCAACCTGAGGTCTGAAGGCGATCCCCTCGCGTCCGGCTTCTATCAAAGGATCCCAGCAAGATAAGCGTCCATGTTTCTTAAAAATGTCCGGAGGAGGTGCTTGTACCACTTCTGGGGAGAGTCTATTCCAGGCCTTAGGGGCTCAGACAGTAAAGAAGTTTTTCCTTATGTCCAGCCTAAAACGGTCTTGCAGGAGTTTGTGACTGTTGGACCTTGTCATCTCTTGGGGTGCTCTGGTGAACAGGTGTTCCCCCAGGTCCTGATGCACACTCCTTGTGTACTTATCGGCTGCCACTAAGTCACCTCTGACCCTGCACTTCTCCAGGCTGAAGAGTCCCGCAGCTTGCAGCCTCTCCTCATAAGGCCTGTTCTCTTGTCCTCTGATCATGTGCATGGCTCTCCCTTGGACTCTTTCAAGCTTCTCCATGTCCTTCCTAAATTGTGCAGCCCAGAGTTGGATGCAGTACTCCAGCTGCAGCCACACCAAGGCTGAATACAGCAGGAGGATGACATCCTGGGTCTTACATGAGATTCATCGGTAGATGCAAGCCAGAGTTTTGTTCACTTTGCCAGCTGCAGTATCGCATTGGTGGCTCATGTTCATTTACTGTGCAGTCATGGCCCCCAAGTCTCTTTCAGTCTTGGTGCTAGCGAATGTAGCATTGCCGAGCCTGTAAGTGTGATGCAGGATTTTTTTTCCCCAAGTTGGAGTACCTTGCACTTCTCCATATTAAATGCCATCAGGTTTTCATCCACCCACCTTGCAAGCCTGTCAAGGTCAGCCTGGATCCCCAGCCTGTCCTCAAGTGAAGATATTCTTCCCCAAAGTTTGGTGTTGTCAGCAAACTTAGCCAGTCTGACACCACAGTCCAGATCATTTATAAAGGCATTAAAGAGTACAGATCCGAGAAAGGAGCCTTGGGGGACACCACTGGTCATGGAACGCCGTGATGATTCGGTTCCATCAACTACCATTCTCTGGGTCCGACCTCGGAGCCAGTTCCCCAGCCATCGGACTGTAGTATAGTCGAGGCTGCAGTTGCCCAGGTCAGAGGCTTTTTTAAAGTCCAAATATATGATATCAACCTCTTCCCTTTTGTCCCAGTGACACATTACCTGGTCATAGAAGGAAAACAGATTAGTCAAGCAAGACCTACCCACAACAAACCTGTGCTGGCTATCCCTCAGGATGTTGCCTTCTGTTAGCTTGTCTAGAATGGTTTCTTTGACAATTTTTCCAAGATCTTCCATGGGATTGAGGTCAGACTGATTGGCCTGTAGTTTCCTGGATCATCTTTCCTCTTTTTCTTGAAGATAGGCACCACAATGGCCCTCTTCCAGTCTTCAGGTACCAAGCGCCACATGTTTTCAAATGTTTTTGCCAGTGGCTGCACTATGATGTCTGCCAGTTCCTTTAGTCTTTACACAAAGGCATTTGCCAAATATTTTAAATGACCATTTTTTTATCAGTTGCATTATGATTAATGACAATCCATGTGTTGTGTTAGTGTATTTCATTAAGATTCTATGTTTTATTTGGAAAAGCCTCTTTATATTTTGCTTTTGAATTTGAATCCAATGGCTGAAAAGCTTGAAATTGCCTCAAAGGCAAAAAAAGACTAAACCCCCCAAAATAATAGAAAATACAGATGTTAAAATTTCTGGCACCTTATTTACAAGGGGAAAAATTGAGTTTCTTGAAATGCACATCTTTGTATAAATATTTTAACATCTTCCTTAGGTTTAAATCAGCAGTCTGATTAGCTGAATCTTGCGGTATTTTGTGCTGTGACTGTGCAAGATATTTTCAGCACATCTCACTGCCAACTTGTCTACTAAACTTGAAAGTCAGACCTACCCTCCACGCTGTGCATCTCCTGTGTAATGTGAATGCAGGAAGTGGAGCTGACTTTGTAATCACTGATAGCTCATACGTTAAAGGAGGCCAGTTGTTATTAAAATGCAGTGTGATTCTGGAAAAATTGGAATCTGAAATCTGAGAATGCTGAAGCCTCTTCCCAGATCCATTGTGCTAGATGCTGTGAAAACAGAGAGTAAGAGAGATTTTTTTGCCTGAAAGAGCTCATGGTTTAAAGGCAGAAGGCAGGCAAAAGGGTTGAAAAATGGGAGTATTATCATCCTTATTTAAGGGAACTGAGGGTAAAATCTCAAGGAAGTCCTGAATGTTGCATGCAGTTTGGATACAGGCTTCTTGAATCATAGATTTGCCTGTCCAGGTCCTTAATCATAAGACCTCTTTTCCTCCCTTGGTTAACATTTAAAAAAAATACAGTTATAGAGTGACTTGCAAGAAAAAGGAAGCACCTTTAGAGCTTTGTCATGAATCTGTGATTGCACAGAATCAAATAATTATATGCAGCAATTTGTGGGCACTGTACCTGCTTTTATAGCCACACTCCAATTTGTTTATGTATTTTGCATTCATGCACCAATGGCTCTGGTTACTGATGGCCTCTCTGTATCCTCAAAAAACTACAGTACAGCTACCAGCAAGGTGGGATTTCTCATGATGCCTTGCTGGGTGACTCACATTGACCTGAATGGAGTGCTCGCAGGGTGAGATCGGTATTCATCTTCCATGGCCCTTTAATGTGTGGCTTTTCCTCTGATGCTGCCAACAATAGTGTGAACACTCATGGAAAAATACCAGGGAATTTAACATAAAATGATAACTTCTCTGTATGTTTTCTGAGCTATCCTCTTTAACAAGAGCCTATATCCCAGTTACCAAACTTTATAGAATCTTTAAAAAAAAGTATAGAAATTTTACTAAAGATTTTTTTTGGAGTAGTTTCCATCTGTATACAATTACAATTGTAGGGATGCAAATGTAGGCGTGGCCTGAGACTATCAAACTGACATACCACTAAAGAGCAGTCATGGTGACAAATGGATGAACATATATTTCATTGAACAAATCATGGGCGAAAGGCACCTACTTCACCTCCAGCTTCCTGAGTCACAGGTTTCTTTCCTACATATGCTATTTTAATGTCAAATTGGGTTTTAAAATGGGGTTGAATGTGTTACAAAGATGACGATAGAAGTCTGCACTGAGAAAATTCTTCATGTGCCAGTTACAACACATTATTCATAGCAAATGATCCCAAATTTTGTTACAAAAGCAATTAATCTGTCAGTGCACCCTTCTACTCCTCTGTGTCGAGATGAAACTCACAGAAGGCTTGTATTTTTGCAGTTAAATTTGTGAATGTAAAAGTATTAAAGATGTTGTGATCATCTTGAAGGAAGCATGCCCTTCTGGGTTGCACACAGGCGAAAACAACAATCAAGCAGAAACCTAAGCTGAATTTTCAGTGCCATCAGCCTTAGTTAATGCCACATTTAGAGTCAGCTGTAGACTTTGAAATGGATTAACCATGTCAGAATACATATTTTTGTGGCAACCTTATGTTTTAAGATGGTCATAAATGATTATTGAATTATGAGACGGTGGAATGTTTTATTTTAGTTACCTGCACCTGCTGTGAATTTTATTCTTTCAGGTTTGGAATTGTGTGGTTACAGTTTCAGCACATTACTGTAGTGGTCTCTCTTGGTAGACACACCGTTCCCTTCTACAGTACGGTGCTGCACTTGTTAGGGCCACTCTGGAATCCCAAGGTCAGTGTCAGAGAATAACAGAGAGTACTTTATATTCCTTATTTCAGTTGTGGATGTACAGATGCCATGGTTTCTTTACAGCCTAGCAATTGCAGTCTTGCTATTTTTAAGCAGTATTTGATTCCAAAGGGGTACAATCTGTACAAGCATATATATCCTAACGCAGTTATATGGATGGCCATAAAATGATGATCATTGTTATAGAGTACAGGAATCGAGTAGTATCTCTTATTATCCATGGCCCTCTGATATCACTCTGTTTTTCATAATGTAGTAACTAGCTAGAACTGTGGTATGTATGTAACTTGGTTTGAATTTCTGTATAGAGTTAGTAAACATGGTTACACGAAGGCCAAGTGTGCCAGTGTGGTTTCTTTATACTACTGTTGCTTTATGAAAACTAAAAGATGCAACAGTCTGCAGATGCTCTGAACCAGTGCGAGGGTTCTAGAACCTTGTGATTCTTTCAGTATTTCTTGTCAATCCAGGAAGTTGAAAGATACATGAAAATTAATAGGAATGGGCTTTTCTAGTTTTTTAAGGATTGTGTGTGTGGGAGGGGCAGGGCAGGTGGTCATTTTGGGTATTTGAATGAAGGTATTATTTCAATCTTTATTTCACCAGAACACATTTCTGGTAGTAGAAGAAAAATGTTGAAAGCATACTACCAAGGATTGTTAGGCAAAAACAAGGACTGAACCTGGGATCTCTGGATTTGGGGTGAGCTAGAGGACCAGATCTCAAGTCTGGTTACATGAAAGCCACAACACCAGAGACATGGTTGCAAGTGGTGCCAAGGAATTAGATGGAGGTAGATCGCTGCACATCCTGAGTGGAACACACTAATCACATATTCTTTTTGTTTCCCTTTTGGAGTGGGACCACATAAATAATTTGATTTTGCTGTTGCTTCCAGTCTAAAGACCAACAGGACACAATAAAAGATGGCGAGAGAACCCATGTGGCCCACCCAAATATTCAAAAATCGTCCATCAGACTCTCAAACGTATAAGATCAAAAAGAAAAGAAAAAAGGGTTGGAATATTTTATTTGTCTTCTGTGTTTGGAGGTTTTGGGGTTTCTACTTCCAAGTTATTCACTACAACCATGAGAACTAGATTTTTTTTTACTGAAAGTTAAGATACATGCAAAATAGACTCCAGAAGCTGGAGCTTTAGTAAAAAGGAACAAAAAAGCAAGAACAACAGGCTAAAGTCCTAAGGCTGTAAAGGTTGGCAGAAGAGGAGGAAGGGCAAAAGATGACTGGAGAAGAATAAATTACCAATACCAGCAGGGGAGAAGATGATCAGGGTAGAAAAGAGCTCAGCACCATGCAATGGGCTAAAGGTAGGAAAAAATGGTGCAAAAACTTCATTAGTATTCCTAGTTCTTTTCCATTTAGACTTGATAAGACTGCCCTAACCCTCTCACATTGGGAGCAGAAGTACTCTGAAGGCAGTATGGGAACAATTAAGTTTTCCTTCCCTTAGACTTCCCTAGCTGTTCCTTCTAAAAGACCTGAATTTGTCTGTACTTTTTCCCCTATCTCCTAGTGTCCTGTAAACTGAAGTGTGCCATCAGTAGCTGTGCCCACAGCAGCAGCTAGCAGCACACACAAATTGCAGGCCAACTCGGAAAGTGTCTACACATGTCTGCCCATTTCTGAGTGTGGTCTGTGGTTTTGGGTTTTTTGCTCTTTTCATTTTTCCTGTTTGTTGCTTTCAGTTTATAATCCCAGACTCCTCTAAAACTCAGAAATACCAATGAGCTGATTTTTTTTCTAAGCTGAGTGTTCACACCGTATGTGCACAGCAGAAGAAAGAAGACTCAACTGCATATCTAAGGCGGCGGAATGAGTTAAGTCTTTCAAAGCTTAAAACAACCCTGCAATGGCACAGTGGTTAACAAGTTAGGAAATGAATTTTCCCCTCACTATCTACAAAGACAAAGATCGTTAATGAATCATTTTACATTTGGTAAGCCTCTGTTCTTTTTCTCTCCCCCCCCTTTATTTTTGGTCTTAAAATGTGTTAGATTTTCTTTGAACTTTGGATAGTGTTACAAATTCACATAGGTGGGTTCTTGTCTCTTGAGTAGTATGGCAGAGCAAAGATGATTATCTTCATTCTTACATTCACTGCAGTGCCAGCTGTTAGCAGTGTTCTCAAAAGATAAAACCACCACCTCTAGCTAGTGGTGTGTGATTAATTGGACCTCTACACAGGTTGGCAAGTTCATCTTCCATGTTTGGAACAGGGGTTGTACTTTTCCTTCTTTTTTTGTATAGTATCTGTCAGTGCTGGAGACAAATAATAATCACAGTCAGACTCCTATGTTGATTTAAAAATGGATGAGTATGGGACATGTTTTTAAAAAACACCTGAAAAGTGAGAGATAGTTAACATCACTGTTTTGAACTGAATACAGCATAAGTCCCTTCCTCACCTATGACTGTATACTGCTTTAAATTGGGCTATGCCAGAAAGGGGGCATGTTGTGGGGGGCCACTCAGCAGGGGGAGTCTGACAGATATATTATGCTAGATTCAGCTATAATTCCTGACTGCTGCCAAAAAGTACATGCTGCAGTAATAATCTCCTCATTTTGTGTGAATATGTAGCATGTGCTCCCTGTTCTCGGCTGGGGCAGAGAATGGGCTAGTACCAGAGACCCAAGACCATCACACTCCTCTCTGTACCTAGTGAAAAGCATAGTGCAGATACAGATGCCTACCTGAAATTTCCATATAACATTTTTTAACTTGTTTCAGTGGAAATGTAAGATTTTGGAAGAGTGGTTAGCAGAGCTATGTCTGCTTGCAGTAAAACCATCTAGGAACAGCTAAAGGATTTGAAAGGAGTTTCCTTCTAAAAGCATTTATATATCCTGTGGTAGGATATAAGGGATGAGAAAAGCTATTTTGTCTATCCCTCCTGTGCATTTCTGTTCTAAATCTGATTAATAACCTATTAGTCAAATAGCACCATGCATGTGTGTTATACATGCTGGACTTGACTGTTTTAGAGTACCTCCACTAAAGTCAAAATATAATCCCAGGTTCATAGTGGTGTAACTGAGAGTAAAATTAGACTTCTGTGGTTTTAGCAGCTTGATTATTTTTAATGGCTGGTTCTTTAAATAGGCTTCCTCACATTATTCTTTAATCTTAATGTGGTTTGATGCCCAGAAAAGTTATTCTTCTAGTAAGATAACTGATTGAAAGTAAATTTTTTTATCATAATTGAATTTCATAATTCAATGTTTTCAGCGCTTAAACTATTTTGCTTTAGTAGCCATTCATTTTAGATGACTGGTTTTTATTAATTTGCCTGCTCTTGTAGAGTTAGTGCAGACAGACCATTATGATTCTATCCTTCAAGCAGTTTCCATTTATATGTTCATTCTTGTTTAGGTACTATAGATTGAGACATAGGAGATGGCCTTTGGTAGTCTGCAGTATGCACCCACAGTAACAGTGTTAACTCTAAACATGTGACTGGTTTCCTAGAAGTGAGTGTGACTACTTGTATCCATGCTTTTCTAGATGGGAACCCAGCACCCTGCTGAGCCCTGTGTATTTTATAGCCAGGATCTGATTCTACTTTTGCCAGCACTGAAGTGATTCAAGTAAAGAGTGGAAATTGCATATACACTTTTTATGCATTGTAGCAGGTCACACCCTGGGGCTGCTAAATCACCCCTTAGCAGTCACTTAGCTTTTGCCTTGCTAGTCCTGTCTGGCTTCACAAGGACCTACCCTGTTGCTCCACCTGCCACGACTTGATGTTATAATTGGGCTAGGCAGCTAGCCTTAGAGGTCAAGAGGTTTCACTTCAGATCCTAGATCTTTGTCAGTACCAAGGTCCCCCTGGCCATGGCCCAATTTACTTTGCCTGGGCCCTTCACCTGAGGCCTACTATCCTAGGACTGTAGGCTCCTGGGCCTCAGCTCCAGCCTCAGCCTCATGGGCTCTGGTTCTCTTGGCCCCTGTTTCATCCTTTGTAGGCTCTGTGCCCCTCAACCCTGGTCTTGCCCTTTGTGAGCTCTGGGCTTGTGCCCTGTCTTTTCTACCGCACACTACAGTCCTTCAGCTGATAGCAGCACTCCCCACAGGTACTATTTGTGGTGTCCAAACTTCTCAGGACTCATGACTGGGCCTTGGCTGTCTCAGTCTTAGCCCCCTTATATGGCTTGCCCCAGGTGCCCCCGGCATCTTTCTCAGTGGCCTCCTCTTCTACAGCCACAACCCAGTCCGATGGTACAAACTTCAATACAACAAAGAACACAAGTTTCTGCTCCCAGACAAAAGGTTTCCCTCCCCCCAGCTCTGGGTCAGCATCACACCATGGTAAAAAGCTGCAACCTAAGGCCAAAATACTTGGCTCTGCTACCCAGTGGTGCAGGGGCTTCCTTGCAGCTCCCCGCAGTTTGGAGTCCTTCCTCCTTGGCCTCTCCCCTGGCCTCAGCCACAGTCCTGATTTTATGAGGCCTTTAACCCCCTCTCTGGGCCACCTGATCCACTAATGCCACCCCAGGGGGGGGAGAGTGGGGCGGGGGCATTTATATTAAGGGGTCCTCTGCCACTGTTAGTCTCTCCAGGGGCCTGGAGCCAGCCAACTGCTCCCTGGTTCTCCCTCTCCTTCAGTGATGGGGTAGGGGTCCCTTTACAGCATACCATTATACCAGTAGAGTTCCAGTTTCAGGCATTACACCATGTACTTAGCTGATTTCCACAAGCGTGTGTGAATGATGTATCCTAAGCATGAAATCCCCACCCTGTAACTAGGCACCACTCACATTGGTACGTAGCGGTGCTAGTATTTTAAACTCTTATTTTTATGGCTTAATGACTCAGGTTTAAGAAATCGCCCTGGGCTGAAAACCATTGGTCACAATGTGATTAAATACTTGTGTGCCAGAGTCTGATTGCATGTACACTGTCATGTAGGGAATGACACCACACTTCATGAAGGATTTAGTGGAACAAAGAATCTGACCTGTTTGTGGTGGTGCAATTATAGAACAGTGTAATGGGTCAGTGTTCAGGCAGCAAGGCCCCTTTCTGGCCACTGCCCAGGCCCTGCTTTGTTGCCCCGCTTTAGCCTCTCAGGATCCTCCACCCTGTTGTCTCACCTGCCATGTCTTGATGTTACAAATTGACAGGGAGGCTGCCCGTACAGAGCAAAAGAGGTTTTCGATGGTAGGCTAGAGTGACCACCTTTTTAAAATGTAAAGGCAGGACACATGCCTGCCTCTCCCTGCCACCGGCAGCATGGCCAGAGCAGAGCTAAGCAGTATGGGGTTGGATGCGGGCTCCCCACCCTGCTGCCCTTCCCCCAGGAGCCCCGTGCCTGCCACACACACCCTGCCCACCTGGCAGCAGCTGGGGGCAGTACTCCATGGTGACACCACCCTGGATGCTGCCAGGCATGCCGGAGGTCCCTTGCCACGGAGATGCGGGGCACCCAGGGGAAGGGCAGCAGGGCAGGGAGCCCTGAGCCTGCAGCAGGCAACCTGCATCCACCACCACCCTGCACACAAATCTGGAGGACAAACGCCCTGCTTCCCCCTCTCCCTGGGGGTATATGTGCAGCAGCATGGAGATGCCCTGTCCTGTACCCCATGAACAAGCCACCTGTGGCTCAGTCCCGCTCCCTGCCCTGGATCCCAGGCTCCATGCACCGTCCTGGCTAGGCAGCATCCCCAGCCCCAGTCCCTGCCCCACTCTCTCCCTCATCATAAGGGCCTCGATCTGCCCTCCATGCTCCCTCCACCCCCCATAGACTTACCTGCAAGCAGCTGCTCTCCACGCTGTCTGGCTCTTTCCTGGCCATGTGCATGTGTGCAGGCATGCATGTGCACGTGGTGCCCCCTGTGTGTCCCACTCATGGCAGCCCCTTGCAGGCTGGAATGCTGCCCGCCCGCAAGAAGAAAACTGAATCCCTGCACAGTGCTGGGAATCTGAGACAAATGCTGTCCCGGAGTCATGCAGCCTGCGACCGGAACTTGATAATCCCATTCCAGGACTGTCCTACCCAATTATGGATGGCAGGTCGCCCTATGGTAGGCCCTTGTCTGGGCTGGGGACTCTCTGGCCTTGTCCCACTTTACTCTGGCTGGGCCCCTCAGCCTGGAGTCCACTGTCCCAGGACCCCATGATCCTGGGTCCCAGCTCTGACTACACCCTCACAGTTCTGAGTCCCCTGGCCCCCTGTTTACATCCTCACAGTTCTGGGCTTACACCCTCAGTCCCTGCTGTGTCTCACCCCATGGCAGGCTCTGATCTTGAGTCCTCGTCCCTACTGTGCTCACCCCTCAGCTGGCTCTGAGCTTGCGCTCTCGGTCCCTGCTGTGCCCCACTCCATGGCAGGCTCTGGGCTTGCATCCTGAGTCCCTGCTGTGCTTTGACCCACAGAGGGCTGGGCTTGCATCCTCAGTCCCTGCTTCACTCCCCCCACCCCCCCAGTCCTTGCTGTGCTTCGTCCCATGGCAGGCTCTGGGGTTGTGTCCTCAGTGCCTACTGTGCCCTCAATCCCTGTTGTCTGTGTCCTCAGTCCTTCTGTCAGCAACAGCGCCTAGGATCTGGGGTGCCCCTGGGCACCCTGCTCAGCAGCCTCATTTGCTCCTACATCTATAATCCAGTCCTCTGGTAAAAATACAAACCAAAACTGTGAGTACCTGCTTCAAACCCAAAGGTTCCCCTGCCAGGGTTAAAATTGCCTTATGGAAGCCCTTGCCCAAAGAGTCAAAGGTACTTATCTGCTCCTGGTTCAGGATGTGGGGTTTTCTTCACCCCCACCACAGCTCCCAAGTCCTTCCTCTGCAGCCCAGAGTCCATCCTCTGGGCTCCCTGGCCTGGCTCCTACCTGAATCTCTGCTCCCTTCAGCTTCTATAGCCAGGCTGCTCCTCTGGCTTGGGGCTTCTGCTTATAAGACCCTTTCTGCTTCTGCCCCAGGCCTGTCAGTCACTGCTTGCACCTGGGTCAAGTAGCCATTTTATTTTAGAGCTCCCCATTAGCTTATCTCAGGGGTTGGAGAAGGTCAGTCACCCCTGGGCTCCCTCCCTCCACAAGCAGAAATGAAGGTCAGGACTTCTACGTGTTGCTTCTTGCCCAAATGCTGGCATACGGTCCAATATTGAGGGATTACTTAAACTCTTGATGCTTCAGTATTGCCATTGTAAAATAAGAATAATAAAATAATACTGCTAAGTAAGCCTCAGAAGAATATTCCAAGTTTATGCTAATTAATATATGAAGTACCTTTTTAGATCCATAGATCAAAAATGCTATTTACATATGTTCATGTTACTTATATTTAGGGAAATGAGTAATACCTGTGCATGTAATAAAACACAAAGATGATAGTATCTCTTTAAAAGGTATCAGGTAAAATTATGTCCTCAGGCAAGGAAAGTACCAGTCAGTTTTGGATAAATTATACCCTCCCCCTCCTTCTTGGGAAAAAAAATTGTACTCCCTGTTAACTGTCCCTTTGGCACTCTTGTCAAATGAGTTTTAGTAACAGGAGCTGCTAAAAATATAAGCCAATTTCTTTCTTCATTTAAATGCAGTGCTTACAAAAAGTGTCCTTTAGCACATCCAGCTGGTTCAGAGATCCTCACACCAGCATGTTGATCCATCTTGGACTCTGAATATTAGGAGTTAACATACTAGCATCCTTAGTATATCTCGGTAATCTGCACCACTGTAACCAAGAGTTTGCACTTGTCATCCTCATAATAGAAGATGAGTCTAGAGGGAATTCCTTTCCCAGGTTTCCTCCCTGAGAGGTTAGGGCAAAAAAATTAAACAAATCTCCAGGTAGATGTGGTGTCATGATCAGTGTTCTGCAGTTATTTCCACCTGTCAGGCATTATTTGAGTCTCACAGTTTTGAACCCTAAGCTTTTGCTTCATAAGTGTTTAGGCATCAGGAGTGTTAGAGAGTGATGAGTGAGTGATTATAAGTTTGGCCTCAGATTTGCATGAGAGCTGGGGCTGGGGAAGCCAAAGCTTTTGTTATTTTAAAGGATAACATCAAGCATTACATATATTGACCAAAGGAATATACAGGAAAAATACAATAATAAAGTTGTAGATATAGGCATCATTGAAGAAGGAATTGGAAAACTTCGTTAACAAGTTAGTCAAATCACTTAATGTGGTCTGAACTGCTAAACTTTCTGTCTCTTCTGATGCTGAACTCTTTGCATCTTAACCCTAATAATTATTTCAGAAGTGTGCCATCATCTCACTTATAACTGATTTGATTTTTTTTCATTCCCATATATATGCATGTGCACACACACACAAAACTAACTGAAGAGCATTGCCTGTCCCAGCATAAAAAATACAACCTAGTCCAAGGCACTCATCTTGGATGCAGGAGATCCAGGTTTAAGTTCTTGATCTACCCGATTCACACCACACTGACATCCCATAGATGTATCCAAACCAACCAGCTCTTCTCTCGTCAGTCTCTTCTTCAGTATTACCTCTTGGAGTTATTCTTTGTAGAAATAAATGTTTATGAAGCTGAATAGACCTCAGCAGTAAGACAGCCACTGTTCAGTAGGAGTTGTGATTCTTTAGTGTTTTAAACCTTTCTATGAAATAACACCTTTTGTATATAAAGTGTCCAGGCAGTCATAGTTCTTCTTTTACTGACATTTTTTTGTGGTGAAACTGAGCTTGGCTGCTGAGATGCTTGCTGGGGTACTATTGATCGGAGACAGTTTCTGTCTTTCAGTAGTTGTGTGTCCATATAGTTATGCATAAATCAGTGCCATGGTTCCTTCCTACAGTGTTTCATCAGAATGACTGTAAGTAAGGAGGTGTATCTATACAAGTATTAGAATGTGATTACATAGTTTACCATTGATTTTAACTGCAGCAAAAATGTAAAAAGCCAATCTATTTTGCAAAACTGTTTGGCGGCCAAAGCATGCTGATTTCATGTTGTGTGTAAACCTTTCTGCTTAGTCTGCGGCAGTATCTGGTTTTTGAGTGCTGAAGAGAACCTGACATATCTTTGAAAATTAACACACCTCCCATATAAATTGCTCTACAGGGGTACAGCGAGAAAGTTTACTAATCTTAATAGAACCAGCCTATCCTTCCATTTTTAGGAACGGTTTCTTAGATGCTCAGTCTAATTCTCAGCTAAGTTCATCTGGCTCCTACGAAAGAGCTTGACAGCTGGAGTATACATTGGGATCTTAACAGCTTCCCAAAATGAGTGATGTCGCAGCAATTTCCATGGAAACAGAAGGAAGGAAAGGTGCAGGGGAAGGATTAGAGACAAGTAAACGGGGAGAATATTTCATATCCCTCCCTCAATCTAGACACAGAGTCAGTTTCCATTTGGACTGTAAATAAAAGGAAAGAAAGCAGCCTCTGATCAATAATGAAAAAGCAGCTGCATCAACCATAATTTTAAGTTTGACATAAAGTTGTTGTTTAAGTTTGACTACTGACATTTGTTTGTCAGACTAATACTGGTTTGGAAGGCTAAATATAAGAAACAGTAATATCATTATTTCCCAAAGCTCAACCTACTTTGAGGTATTCAAAATGAAATTTTAAAAAAGCCTATTTGTGTGCAGCACCAAAAACAAAGTCAGTGACTCAAGAAAATACCTCTATGCCAGGACATTTTCTAAATTTCTCTAGGGAAATCCCACAGCCCTTCAAAAAACTTGACCTCATTTGCATGTTTTGATTAAGTTGCTGTCAGCCTTTTTCTGACTATGTATAGGAAATGAAGAAAAAGTAGTTTTCCAGAAAGTCCCAGGAACTTTTTCATGCTGCAGTGTTCCTCTTTATGAATAACTTAATCCTTGACAAGTAGTATTTATGTACCTTGTTCAGTTCCATAGAGGATACATGTCCAGAACACATTATATTAAAGAGGAACATACTCCATGTACAGCCCAGTTTAAAAAGTTCATCAACATCCAGAGTAAATTCCTGAAGGATTTATTAGTTAACTAAACCTTTGGCCTCATTACAGCTGGGATGATATTTCTTTCAAGGACCACAGTTCAAGTAGCAGCATAAATCACAAGCATGGAGTATTGAGATACCATGTGCTAGAGAGTCATTTTTTTTAATCTTATGCCCCCAAGGGAGGGGAAATCTAGAGGTAGAAAAATGAAGTGTGAAGCCACCAGTATATTTAGGCATGAGATAATGATCTTCACGGCAGGACTTAGCCATGGGGAAGGCTGCAGTGTTCACTATCCATTAATTGGTGTCATGAGGGGCTTGAATAAAGATAACAAAAGTGTGTACATGTAAATATGCAACACACACACAAGCAGCGAGATAAAGAGCAGCCTCTATCCCAAACTAAACTGTCACTACTTGCAGTGCCCTTTGTTTCAGATGTTTTCCCTTGTAGAAATAGCAGTGAATATAACCTTAGGAAGACGCTTGTGACTATAGCCATAGAAGATGGATGAACAAGCTAACAAAATCCTTTGTCCTTTGCAACAGGCAGCAAAAAGCTTAAAAAAACCAACCAATGGCCACTACTACCCTCATACATGTATGTCAGCTATCAGGAACTACATAAATTGTATAATAAACCCTGATTGTCATTTCAGTCCTATACAAGATCTAGATCTAATAGATATATCATCCTACAGGGATAAACTGCATAGCCAGAAGGATAATTCAGGAGGAGCAGGGCAAGGAGAGTGACTTCAGAAGAGCTAATTTTTATGAAAGTAACCACAACACCAAATCCCTCTTCTTATTTTTGGACCATGTGTTCAAGGTAACTAACACAAGCACATAGCTGGGATGGTCCCATTACCAAATACTGAGAAGTTCCAAAGAACACTTCATGCCTCTCCACATATAAAGATTGTTTTATTAAAGAAGAGTTTGTCCTTGCAAGCATTTTACCTGTTGGTTTGGTTTAGGTTTTTTTTAATAGTGCTAGAAATTCACCCCATTTAGATTGGACGAGTGAAGCAAGTTATAGTCAAAGCTAGTCTAGATACTTGTTAAATACATGAATACCCTTTTCCCCCATGGTAATCTAGATTGATTACCTGCTTCTGCAAACTGATTTTGTTGGGGGGGAGGGGGGGGAGAGTAGAGGAAAAGATATTATTTAACCTGTCTTTAAAAATGGTTAGCTTTGAAAAGCTTTAACATCTCAATGCTTTGGAGCAGTTATTCAGAATTTGTTTTGGGGCAGAGTGCATCTTTTGCCATCCCTGTGAAAATCCACCTGAGTCTGGCCTAGTTACAAGTCCTTGAACATTGCAGTTTTGCACCTGCTCTTTGGAGGCTTCTTGAGAATTAAGCTGCTAAATTCCTCTAAGTTTCCTTCTGCACTGGGCATGTTCCAGTCTGGGACTGTCCCTGCAATTGCAGTGCTAGGCTGCTATAGGCTATGCTGGATCTGGCCCCCTGGACATAGATCAGAGATCCTGCCTCTCTTGTGTTCTCGGTGTTCACCAGCTAGGCCCATGCAACACAGAGGAGGAATCTGATTCAAATGCAAAGGGACAACAGCTGAGCATGCAGGAAGCATGACTGATTGGACATTGAGTATGAGGGGAAACTGGCAGGGGAAGAAAAAACTGGAACTGGGGGGGTTGGGATAGAAGGAGTCTGGGATGGATCAGAAGCCTGAGAGTAAAGCAGAGACGGTTCTGAGGAAAAAGGGAGGAGAACTGTGATTGACTAGGAAAAAGGCTTGGCCCAGGAGCTGCTGGAGTTGGACATTGCAACTTGACAAGGAGCTGGGTGAGGAGTGAAAGCCTGAATTGATTCAATCTTCACAGGCTAGTCTAACCTGGCTAGGCTAAACCAGCTTGTAAGTGTGTAGACATCCCAGAAGCTCAGGCTAGAAGCTGGGCAGCGGGGGGTGGGGGGGTGCTAGAGCAGCCCTCTCTTCCCTTCCATAGTGCTGAGCTTAGCGAGGGGCATGGCCAGGCCACAGCAGGATGCTCTGATTAGGGAGCACCCCCCTCTCCCCCTTCTGAGGAGCCTAGCATGGAGTTGATAACCATCAAAAAACAAAGCCTCTCTCCATTAGTTCAAGCTCCTCTTAAACAGCTTTTCCAAGGAAGGAATGGAGGGACATTACCAGCTACCTGTTCATTTGCTCCAAAAAGCCCTTCTCTGACACAGCCCTGCTTAGCAGGGAGTGGAGGGGGGAGGGGGGGAGGGTAGGGGGGAGCCAGGCAGACCCCGCTGTACATGCGTCTCTGCTGGAGCTGCAGCTAGGGAACAGAAGGGAAGGGCCAGCCAAGCTCTCTGGAGCAGAGAGCCCTGTCCAGCCCAGAGAGCCTGTCAGGAGGCTGGGGGAGTCTGATTTAACTTAAACCAGGAAGGGCTCTGGGACAGCTATTGCATAAACCGGTTTGACCCAAATCAGTTAAGCCTGGTACTACATTCAACCAGGTTTATCTCAAACTGGTTTCTGCAATTTTCAAACTGGTTTATGTGCACTAAACATCTGTTCTGTTACAGGTTTAAACCAGTTTCTGATCACTTAAACCGGTTTATATGTAATGTCTGTCCCCAGCCCAGGAGACTAGACTGAGGGAGAGAGAAACTCAGTGAGGAGCTAGGACTGAAACAGGGAATCATGAGAGTCTAGAGTAGGATTTTCACAACGATGAAACTAAAACAAGAGTTGGAAGCCTAAGAAGCAGAGGCTGGAGTAGAGGAGGCAAGATGAATAAAACTGGGTCTGGGCCATAATTGAGGGGTAGGCAAGATTGAACAGCAGTCAACAGTGCAGACAGGGGCATGCATGAAGGGGTAGAGAGAGTGCAACAGAACTCTGTGACCACTAAGGAACACTCCTGTCCAAGGCAAGGAAAGGACCCTCAGATCCTGAGTCTCCCCATTCCTTGTCTATCAGCACTTATCCATGAAACCTATGGGCAATGTTTTACCATCTGCAGTACTGATCTGCATGAAGGATGATAACCTAGTATTGCAATTTATTTAGTTATCTCATATGGCAGAAGGCCTTGTGGCAGATTTGAATGTCCCAACCCTGATACCCTGTATAAGTGGCAGTATGATGAAATCAGCTTCCCACTATTTTTTTTAAATGTAGGCAATTATGTATGAGCAAAGCAACTGCATTGAAAGAATGTTACTATCATTAGGAAGTGTGACCTTCATTTGGCTTCCTCATATGTATACATTGTGACGCAGTCTTTAATTACATGGTCATTTGCTATTTTTACCTTATGACCCCTGCCTCAATCACAGGATGGTAGCAGTCACTTAGGGAGCAGATATTCAATATTTTGTGTTAAACCCATATTGACTGGTTGGCCTCACCATGCTTATTTAGTCCATGGTAGTCCTACCCTGCCCTGAAACTGGAAGTATTCATTTCATCATAGGCTTTTCTTTGGTGCTCATCGCTAGAGTATGTGAGTACTTCATAAGTATTAATTTATTTATTTACACCACAGCCCTGTGAGGTAAGTGGGTATGGACACCCGTTTACATATGGGAACTGATGCACAGAGAGATTAGAGACAAATGCATTCTTTAATTTAGATTGCCTGATTTGAGACACCTAGAACCTGATTTTTCAGAATGCTTTGCATTACATTGCACTTAATATATTCAAGGCAGATCACCCACTGGCTTGAGTTGCACCTGAGGGTTCTCAGCCATTTCTATTAACCAGGCCCCATGGTCTCAAGTCAGGCACCTAGAAAATAAGAAATGTGTAGGTACTGACCATCTTAAAAAGTTTAAGGAACTTGCCTGGCATCACAGAGGAATTCCATGTCAGAGGCAGTGATAGTATCAAGTTTTCTGGGGGCTGCCTTCACCATGAGCCCAGCCGTCCTTTTCCTATAGTCTCCTGCATTGTTCACTCCAAGCCCTGTAAATTCTAGAGTGTATATAAGTGAAGGATCCTATGGAAAACAGCATTATTCAAAGTATAGCCTGGCTTTATTCTTTTACCCATGTCCAGTTTGTGCACTTAACAAGCTGGAGGTCATGAAAAATAGTATGGGCATATACCATTGGAGTATATCATAATATGTATGTTCAAGGGGAACAAATTAAGATTTTAAGGGCAGTCTTAATAGCAGCATTTTCTACTTTTTGAATATTTGAATTTGCAACCTGAATAATATTCTTGTGATAATTCTGAATGGTTAGAATAAATATATAATATAATAGGTGTATTTTTCAGCTGCAGTATGCAGCTTTGCATTTTTTTCTTCTTTTTCTCCTTTTACTGAAAAAAATCAAGAGCAAAAGATTTAGGCTGCTGACAGTTTTGACTTTTAGAAAAAGGAAATGTTCAAAACCACTTTTCCTTGACGAAAACACTCACTAAACTTGCATTGGCAGCAACCTAGGCTCTTTGGAGTATCGTTGTAAAAGTGGAAGCTTCTTCATGAGTAAAAGTGGAGGAGTTAGGATTAGAGGTGTGCTGACGCATCGGTCCGATATCAGATCAGTACCAATATGAAGAAAGTTGTCTATATTGGATATCGGCCCTATGGGGCTGGTAATTTGGCCAATAAATGCCCATGCTGCACACAGTTGCAGCGCAGCACAGAGCAGAGCTGGCAGCATGGAGAGCTGCCTCCAGCTGGTAAGTCAGAAGAGGAAGGGGAGGGAAGAGGCGTAGCAGAGGCAGATCAGTGCCCCCTGCAGTGAAGGAGAGGGCAGGGGCAGGATTAGATGCTGCCCAGCTGGGCTGGGAGGCGGTATGGGATGGAGGCATGGCTCGTGGGGTGGGGGTGGCTCCCACTGCTGCTTGCACCCCAGAAGGGCAGGGGCAGAGTTGGGGTGCCCCCGGATCTGCACAGGGCAGGGTGGGCTGCAGCTGCAGGGTGGAACTGGAGCTGGTGCTGCATGGGGCTCGTCTCGCCAGGGGCTGGGATCAGAGCAAGCTCTAGTGGCACCCCAGATTTTGCTGCAGCTCCACTCCCAGCCCTGTACCATCACACGCCGCCCAGTGCGGCCCCAACTAAGTGCCCTACCTCCACCCAAACACTGGGAAAAGCCAGGGCTCTCATCATTGAAGGGCTTACGTTGTCTCCTAGCTTCACAGAAGGAGAGTGAATACAATGCAGGATTGACCTGTCCATTTAGCCTATTTTACCGACATAGCATTTTTTTAATGGTGTTAGTCGGGTCTTAGTTTATACAGTGTAATTGCAGATGCTGGATGGGTGTGGGAAATGGGTGTCTAGTTACCATTGGAGTCACTGATGCTTATTTAGAGATGAGGTATCTTTTATTTGGGTTGTTGTCAAAGTTACTGTGTATAGTGAAGTAATCTATGTAGTGGAGGGTGTTTCTTTGGCTAGGGAAGGAAGAATTTAATTACTGTGTGAGGGGAAATCAGTAGATCAGAATCTCATGAGTTGGACAGCCTCACTTGCATGTTAAGCGGTAGATTACGTTGAAGTAATAATTCATCATTTTGGATGAGGTCACAAGTTGAACTGTGCAACTCTTCTCATACCCAAAGCAAATCCAGCAGGGGTTGGGGAGGTGGCAGAAACAATTGCTTGCCTGCGAATAGTGTCATTCTCCCATTTTCTCTAACACATCTGGAAGAAAAGACTCAAAGAGATTTGAGTCCAAAAGGAAGCTGGTTACTTTTCCAAATGTTCTGAGTTAGAAGGGGCAGAAGCTACAAAGTTAAGAATAAGCTTGAACTTTCCCCAGACGTTAGAGGTGTTTGATTCTTGGGGCTTGGTTTGGGACCCCATCTCAATTTTAATGATGTGCAATGAATGTTGAGGAACATGCAAAACATCCTATAGGCAATGATTGACGAAAAGGAATAAAACAAGGGGGTCTTCCACTGTGGGAGTGACTAAGACCAGCTATTCAGAGTGTGATGTTCTGCATTATCCCTTATGAATGTGGGATAGAATCATCTGTGTTTTGCATTCGGCCTCAGGTCAGCACTGGGTGGTGAGATGCAGGAGACTGGAGCACAGGCCTTAATGAGGAATCAGGTTAAACCTGAGCAGTATATGACTTCCCTTTCTGTTTCACTCAGAATTTCTTCGGCCTTTTGGCCTTGAATAGATTTGGTTACAGGTAGGAACTGGTCTGTTTTCCTTGACCATCTTAAGCAGTCACATCATAAGTACCTTTAAGATATACCACAGCAATTAGACATGGCCTTGAGGGAAGTTTTGATCTGGATTCAAACTATTTGGCTTGGGTCCAACTCTAATAAAAATGATAAATTACCAGCAGTGCAGACCACTGTATTCATGAGTAAAATTTATTGGCTTCCTCTGGGATGGATTGAGAGAGAGGGAGATTAAAATGATATAATTGTAAAGATACGCTCTCGACTTTGTTGTTGTTAAAAATGTTGGGAACCAATTGCTTCTATTCTCTGCTAACCTCAGTGATCATCCTGCCATTAATCAAAATAAAAACACCATTGTTAAAAGCAACAGGCAAAGAATACCAAGAGCGAGTTATACATTTAACACACAATAGCTTCTGAGAGCTGAGGTCTGCTCCTTTCTCCTGCAAAAGTAAAACTGAATTACACTACTAGAAATTTTTATCTGTCTCCACTCCGTGTGCCTTTTCACACCAAGTGTCTGTAGCGGAAAAGAAGGAAGGAAACCTTGACAGATTTCTTGCCACCCTCTGAAATGCTGCCAGTACCCAGCAACCCCCTCTCATAAACATTTTTCTGGAAAGGTCTTAAACACAGCTTTATCAGCAGCAGGTGAATGGAACCTAAAATGTTAGTGGTCAAAGGGACAATGAGGAAAAAGAAAGAGAGGCATGTTGTAGAACAGGGGTAGGCAACCTCCAGCACGCATGCCAGTGTGGCATGCGGAGGCATTTTGCTTGGCACATGCACCTCAGGGTGGACAGGAAGGAAGGGGCTGGGGCTGTGCTGCCACAACAAAGATCAGGCCCCTTGCAGCTCCCCCGCCTTCTGCTCCTGGTATGCTAACATCTTACAAGTCAAGATTGCAGGTGTTTTTGGCAGTCAGCCCAAAAACGTTGTCGACCCTGTTGTAGAATATTGTCATATTCCAAAGAGGATATTGATTTATTTATGGCTTTTCCTCCTGAAATGCTGAATGTCATGAGAGGTATTTGCGATTGATAGGAATTCATGTGTCTGTAACACACACGTTATCACTTCCAACCGGTCAGGTTAGGAAAGGTTAAAAAAAAAAAAGTAAAGCCCGGCCCTTTAAATAGACTGAGAATAGGGGCATTTGAGGTCAGTCTGCTTCACATCTTTATACCATTAGTCTTTAAAGGCATCTGTAATTCAGACGCAGTCCAAATATCCTTTGTGTTTTTCATTTTTACATTTTGGCACAGTATTCTGAGCAATTTTCCAGAATGTTTTAAAGAGGGAAAAATAGTATTTCTGAGCCCCAGGGTTTCATTTGCATTCAGAAATATTTAAACAGCTAAAGTTGTTTTCCTTCTTAATGGCTTAATTCATTTTTAGAAACAAACCAAGGAGGTGTTTTGTGCACTTATATAACATTCTTAACTCTTACCTCCCTTGGATCAGGAGAGGTCTGTTCTTTTTATTGCTTGTAATGTACCTAGCAAAAGGTATACACAGGATGCTATTAGCAGGTAAAGAGAGAATAACCTACTTAATCTTCATTAGTCTTGCATAATCACAGATAAGGCAGTTTTCTTTCCACCTGAAATATCTGAAGTTTGAGAAGCTGAAGAAATATTTAGCTTCTGGGAGGAGTGCATTGAGTGGATTATTTTACATTTTTTCCCAAGAGAAGGCTGATAAAGTATCAGCCCCTTTTAACCATAATTCTTCCACTTCCTTACATAATGAAAAGTCTTCCTTTCTCTTTGGTTCTTCTAATTTACTTCCTTACCTATCCAACGTATTGTACTGTGTTTTACAACACCTACCATAGCATCAGAGTGCCTCCATTTTCTTGACAGAGTGCAGTAAATTAAGGCAAATCTCTTTCACTGAAGAATATACCTGTTTTCTGTAACTCAGAATATCAGTCCTTCAGTGTGGCCTCACTAGTAAATATCTGGCAAATGATGAGTATTTTACACATGGCCTTTCCAACATGCTACAAGTAAATTTAACAAATTAGAGCTCTCACTCAGTGGAAGTTCCAGGTGATTTTTTTTTTTTGCTCCAGGCAATTATTAGGGTAACTGCAATTTCTGCTACTCAAGAAAGCTGAGATTGCAAGTATGTGCTTTACACAGACCCTGCTGTGTCCTAACAGTCAGTCACATGAATTCTCCCCAGGAGAAAGCTTTACCTCTATGAACCTCAAATGCTTAGTTTTATAGCCAATAGTTTTATTTTCCTTCTAGTGTTTCTTTTAAAGACTATCAAAAATTGTCAAGAGAAAGCTAGCTTCTCTTGAGATTTCCAAGCTACTTTTCCAGTTCCTTGTGGCTCGGATAGTTGAGGTTAGTATCCCAACTTTTGAGGGCCTTTCCAAACCAACCTTTGCTGCTACCCATTTTCCTGTTACTCTTCCACCTACAGCATGTGATCCATAAAAGCTCTTAGCAGTGGCAATTCCAAGATCTATGTACATTTCCACAGCAGGGAAGGGCCATTTTTTTACACTAGGAAAAATTAGGCCTTTTCAAAGTGTCAGCTTGAGCACCCATAAACTGAGTGCCATGACTTGAATTGTAAAAAGTGACTAGTAATTTTGAGACGTTATTTTCTAAATGAAGGGTGCTGAGTTCCGCTATATGTGAAGAGATTAACATGTCACATAATGGATGTATTATTTTTTTTCTGCTCTCTCAAAGGCTAGAAACCTGCTGCTGCTGGTTACAAAGGATGCGATCTTTGGACGGATATGTGCTCCTCACTAAAGAGTCCAAGCCAAATCACTCCGTTTTGGGCTAGTTTTCTGAGGCAGCTGTGTTCTAGTAATGATATGACATTTATTAGTGATTTAAAATATCTGATGTGTTTTGAAAAGCTTTCAGCATGCCACACAGAAGGGTCAATTTACTTGTCAGCAAAGACACCTCTAACTGAACCAGTTTCGAGATACTGTAAACTGCTTTAATTGATACCAGGCATGTGTTGCATGACAGCTATTTGGACATCCAAAGAATCAAGGGAGGAAAACTAGGCTTCTCTTTGCCAAACATAGATATGGAAATGTTTATACATTCTGTGAGAGAGAGAAAAAGGAAGAGGCAAGTTTCTTTCATATACTGCACAAATATTTCCAAGTATAAGGAGTCTGGATTACGACCATAAAGAGTTAACCTTATGTGAATGTGTGGAAACCTTACATAACTCATTCAGTCTCATCTCATGGGTGTTCCTCTGTACACTCTGCCAGAACTAATTTCACGGTTTTAAAACAACTCATGGTACAAAAAGAATACGTAATGAGTTGCCGTAAGATATGATTGTTTCCCGTTTGTAGGAGAGACAGACCTGTAGCTCTGCAGGAATTATTAAGAATCATTTCTCAATTAATGTATGGCTATGTATGGCTATGCCCCCCAACTACATCAGAGCATGGTTGTGAAAAGCTTACCTATTGCAAGAGGAACTTTTTCCCCCCACAGCATCTTTTACTCAGCTAGTTTATAAATTCAAAGAGACCGTAAGGTTGTGTAGACAAAAACACTGACCTGGCATAGTCTTTCTCATCCTGCATACTGAGCCCTTGTCATATTTCAGAGTTTGAAAGCAGGCAAAGCTTTCTGGTGCTGTCAAAAAAGTCATCTCTAAGAAAAGAAGCAGCATCCAAACTGTCAAGACCAATACTTGCTCCCTCTCAGCCAGTGACGTTTTACTCCTGAAGCCTGCATAGCAATAAACTACCTATTTCAGTTATCAAAAGACAGGAGCCAGATGAAGTGCTAGCAAAACTAGAGCTCAGGGAAAGAAAATGGGGGAAAGGAACCTGCCAATCTGTAGCTGAGAAATTCACTGACAGATAAGCTGGGTTTTCACAGCCTGGAAGGCTTCAGCTGGGCAGAAGATAAATCATCCATCCCAGGAAGGGAAGGAAGCTCAGGTCACTTCCAAACCAATTTGAGAAAGCCACAATCCCTTAAATCAATGGAACTGAAAGGCACATGCAAACAAATTTAATTTAACTTGTTTATCCATTGCTCTATAGAGGTGGTCCTAAAACCAACTACAGAATCCGAATCCCCATCCCACAATGTCAAGAGCAGTTTGAAGTCCCATTCTGATCTCCATGCATGGGCTAGTCCTCTTCAAGATATGGGTACAAATTAATAAATTAACCAAGCTTTGCCAAAGCATAAGGCAAGATTTAGTTCAGAGGAATGGAGCCATTTCTGGTCCATTTTTAATGTATTTGAATTAGGTACTGAGGATAGGAAAATGCTCTGTCTCTAAAGGATTTTAAGTAGCACTTAGGAAACTGAGTCTGTGCAGCATTGAGAGTGAAATTTCATTTACACAAGCCCATAATAATCTCTATGCAGTTATGTAATAATCTCTATGCAGTCTATAATGATCTCTATGCAGTTGAAGTCTGAAAGGATGAGGGAGGTGTTGTTCCCAACATATAGGTTCTAGGGCTGCTGTGCAGCTATCGTGAGCTGTAGGGTCCACAGCCTGACTTACTCATTGCTTTCACCATATGGTGAAACAATGGAAATAGGGCTGTTGGGGGAGGGGCGGGGATAAATGAAATGACTGATTATAAGTCTGCATGGCACAAATTTGCATCCAAACTAATTAGTCTTACTGAAAAGCTGGTTATAGTAGCCAGGCAGAGTGAAGCACTGTAGCTGCAGTGTTTCCAGTACTCAAGTTAACTCATTTAGAGCTAGTGCTGGTATCTCTGCAAGGCAGTGCATTGTGCTATGTAGACATACTCTGAGATGCACTTCTAAAATTATCTCTGACAGCCACACCAGAATGCTTTTGAGTTCTCAGAAGAATTCAAGAGGCAAATTTCCATCTTTGCTACCACCAAATACAATGTTTGCAATGAAAACACTCTGCTTTGGCACAAATCACATTTGCCCCAGTGAAAAGTAATGCCTCTTTTGTGAAGCAAAATGTTTTGGTCTCTTATTTTCCCACCTGCAGCAACTGCCTTTTTATGTGGGAAAGAAGAAAAGATGTGAGGCAGAGCCACACGTTGATTCTGCTTTTAGAAAACCAGTGAGAATAAGGATGCAAATTAGTTCATTGTATAGCTGTAATTAGTACCAGCATTTTTTTCTTTCAGTTACCTTGAGTTAGAAGTCATGTTATCCTTTGGGCTACCGGTGACTGATTGTTTCAGAATCCGGCCAAGTACTGATCTGAGGAGGATGCAATGGGGGGTTAATAACCTATGTTTTGTGGTTACTCCAAAGCAGTTGCTGATTTTAGTTAGAATGGTATTTCCCTTCTTGTATATTAAAGGGCAGCTGAAAATAAAGTGAATGTACCCGGAGACATTTACTGTGACATATGTTAAAAGAACGTTTTGTAAAGATAAACCGAGCAATTCATTAGTGTTAGAAAGATGCCAGGTTTGGATCCAGATACGATTGTGATTCCCAACACCTACAAAATTCAGCACCTGAATTTTTGTTTGGATTTGAATTTTTTGTTTGTGTGTCAAGTAGTAAAAAGAGAAAGGGAGGGAAGAATGTGGTAGGGTAAGCAGAAAATTAGTTAGCATTTCCCTGTTATGTTCATTAAGAAGGCAATGTTAGGCGTTAAACTGCTGTTACATTGAAATCTTCATTTCATTTGTGCCAGTATTTGTAAATAATTAATCTGACATTTTAAATTGACTTTTCTCCAAACGTAATTATGCTCAATGACTGCTTAAATACAATAATGAACTGCACTGCAGACAAGAGAGAAAAGGGTTTTAATGCCATGTCTTGATTTGAAATGATTTTTCACTTACCAATCAAGGTGAACATCAGTGTTACTTGGTGGGAGGTTACCAACTATACCTGCTCACTGGACAGAGAAAACTCCTTAGGAGGTGAGTTCTCATAGCAAAGAAAGACTTCACAGTAGAAGCCAAATTCCTCAGGGTGCAATTCCATGATTGCCCAGTGCCATGCAGATTCACTCTTCTGCCCACTTAGATCTTGTGAGCAGGGAGGCACAAGTTATGGGGAGGGAATTCAAATGTCACAGAGCATTTTAACTATAAAACCACCAGTAGCAATTTTTCAGAATACTTTAGCCAGCAAGCCATGCAATTAAACTGGGCCTACATTCCATCTCTTTAGCAAATCACTGAAAACCCCCTTGAAATCTTATAAAACCTCCTTCAGGAAAAAAAAGGTAACACTGATACTAACAATGTAGTCATCCTCTAGGGTTTGTGTGCTTGCTTGCTTGCTTGCTCACACAGGAGTTACCTTGTGCCAGTGACCTCATGCATTTTGTGAGCTAAATCCTCTTTATTTTAGCAAAGCTCTTTCCTCATGGTTCAGATGGCTGGAGAACTGGGAAAAAAAATCTTCATAAAAAGAACACTCGGAAAGACAAGGACACTGGAACAGAAAATTAAAAACATTATAATGAATGCACAGGTGTACTTAGAAGTAAAAAAAAATGGCTTTCTGTCTTGTTTGCTTAAAGAATTGTGGGAATTTTGCAAGACAGTCATGTTAAACTCATTTGGGCTTTAGTTTAGTTCTGAACTTCAAACTCATTTCAGCTTCACATGTGTCACCATCACTGTCCTCTGGACTTGTCTAAACTGCAACACTGAAAGTGTATTCAGTTCATAGGGTCAGTGGATTTTGTCATGAGTTTGATTCTCGACAGTTGAGGGGAAGACAGGAGTCAGTGCTTTTATAGCTCATATCTTCATGTGGTTAAACTGGTACATTTACTTGGAAAAAGTTTGGACTGGTTGACCTTGATGGTCACATTTATATATTTAGCTTGATCCAGTAGCTATCAAGTGCTCTGGATAGACAGTCATAAAAGAGACCACCAGATAGAGTTACAAGACCTGAGATCTTCAGCTAAGCATTGAGTGCAGGCTTGAGCCCATTGGATCTTTCTCCAGCATATTTGTTCACATACTAGACTTTCAGGATTTTACACACAACTCTTCAGGTTTGTTTTCTGATCAGATCTTGGAGAGGACACTGTCAGACACAGTTGCTGCCAAATTAAATTTAGGCAATATAGGTCTCCACGTTGCAGAGCAGAGAGAAGGGAGATTACCTCCAGTGTACCCCCTGATATACTGTAATTATTTATTTATTTATTTATGTTTACTGAAAAATTAGAAATGTTACCATAACTTTTTTCAGCCAGTCAAAGCACCAGCTTTAATTTTACCATTCTTCTTGAACTATGGCATTTCTGGGACTATTGGTTACGACATACAAGACTTTTCTAAGGCTGAGAGAATTAATTTCTCATTCTCTCCCTTTTTACTTTTTCTTTCTTTTCTCTTACTCTTTTTTGGACTGCCAGCCTGCAAATCAATATTTCATTTTGAAGGAGCCATGTTTGATGCCAGTTCTACTTATTTGCTTTGCAGTCACTGCAGTAATGCTTTGTAGCTCTGTCAGTATGTAAATTAAACCAAGCATAGATAGCTTTGTGTTGCTTAATGTTCAGCTGATAAAAATTAATGTGGTGTGAAATGAGCATTTTATCTGACTGCAGATACAGTGACGGAGTTAATTAGACTGGCAGAGCAAAATGTTATTAAACACACAGGGCCCTGATCATCAAGAGCTGGGTGAACCTCAAAAATGTGGGTTTGGGTGGACAGTGTAATGTAAATTGACTGAGGCAGGCTCAGAGCACACACACTGAGAATGGGGCACTAGTTAAGCAATGAGACGTGACAGACTGAGCAGTAGTGCTGATGAATGCATGCCTTGGGTGCATAGTCTTAGGTACAAGGCAAGCCAAGTGCTTCCAGCATGCTTGGGAAGTGCATTAATCAGCATTAACACATGATCCACACTGTCTTATTGTCATTAAACATTGCCATTTCTAAAGTTCAGTACTCGGTGGCAGCCAAATGATCAGTAAGCCAAATAAGATAAAGTGGGAAAACATTTAATTTAGTACAGTTATTTTAATGAAAATTGTAAAATGACAACTTTTCCTCCTCACTGGTCATCTTGTGGCAACAGTATAGCATGTAGTTGCTTCTCATAAGAAAATAGTTTGCGCTTAAAATGGGACATTTCATTCTCGGACCTTGGCATGGTCCATCAACATGAATTCAGCCTTGGTTTTGCTGTGAACTTGCAGATGGATAAACTCCTATTCAGAATCAAAGAAATGCAGCAGAACCTTGTTTCTGGGTGTGTCTACACGTGTGCCCAACTGCGCAGCTGTTACTGCACTTAGCGAGTACTAAATGACTGTGCAGTAACTGCTGTTACTGCGGAGTCCCAGCGGTGCACAGGTCATTTCTGACCCTACAGCGCAGTAGCAACAAGTTACTGTGCTTGCTACTACTGCACAGTAGCCTCAGTGTCACAGTTTTTTCCTGCCAATACTACATCGCCATAGCGATGAGATACATTGCCATAGCTCGTCACAACAGCAACATTGCATCTCATGTAGATGCGGCCCCTGAGAAGCCGGTTGACCTAAGCAGAATCGTGCACACATACTGATTGTGGGTGCTGCATGTAAATGACATTTAAAAGGCTGCTCTGCAGCTTCTCCAAGATGGTTCTTTAAGCAGGATGCAGCAGGCCCAGCCACACGTACACTGTAAAGCCCAGAACAGATGACGGATTCCTGAAAACAGCTTTCTTCTTAGGCCTAACTTCCAGTAGTTTCAGAGATAACTTTGAAACTTATAGGGCTAACACCAAAGTTTCAGGTGTCCCTGGAGATGTCTAGCAAATCAAGTTTGAAGGAGTGGCTAAACTCTTCCATAGGCAGAACAAAAGTTCACCTATGTGGGAGAAAGGTTCCTCTCAGGAATCAGTTGGAATTATTTGGTGTATTATAGAGAGGTGTATGGTGTACAGTGCTGTTCAGTTCAGACTCAGACACTGAATGAAGTAGACCTCTATCAGATTCCTCTGCTCTGCTAATCCCTGTCTTTCCTCATTGTTTTGGCCCCTTACCCCTGCAAGGAGTACACCTTCTTGATGAAATCAAGTGCCTAACATTTATTTTAATCCAGTAATAGGTACTTTTCCCTCAGTACTGTTACAAGTTATATCTCTCCAGTTTTGTTATTAACAACTACATCTACTTTGCATTCCCCTTAGTGAAAATAAACTAATCATTGTAAGTCCTGTGTTTTACCTGTCATGTTCTGCTGCCTGTGGCATCTGGCAGTGTTAACGTCAGAGTTTCTGGCACCATATTGGCTTGAATGCCAGTATACAACTTAAAATAACTCAATAAATGCCCACTTGCTTCCAGAATGATGCTTTCTCTATTCATAGTGTGCTGCAACCTTGCCCAAGAACTGCTCCAATCCAATGGTGCTGTTATCATCCTTTTGTCCATACTGTGCACGTTCTGCTGGTGCCTGCAAATTCCTGTAAAATAATGCTGTTTGTTTAGCTGGGAAAGAACGATTTGGAGGAACAATATTTTTTTTAAGCAGGGATGTCAAAGGTACAGCCCAGAGACCAGATCTGGCCCATGGAAACCCTATGGTCCAGCCTATGGATCTTGGACTGACCTGGAGCATAGAGCCAGTCTGGTGCACACTACATGTAGTCATGAGGCTGGATCTGGCATTGTGGGTTGGGCCCACAAACTGTCCCTGCACACCAGAACCAATGTGCAGAGTCAGTCGGGCACAGGTGCTGCATGCAGCATGTACTCTGTGCCAGCCCCACACTCTACATGCAGCACAAGTGCTGGACCAGGGCTGGCGCATGCTGCAAGCCGTGCATTGGGTTGGATGGGGTCCACGTGCTGCATGTAGATGGACCAGCCCTTTATGCTGGCTCCAAGGCCAGTCCATGCACCAACCCTGTGCACTGGAACTAATCTGGGCCAGTATCTCATGCAGTGCATGCCCTGTGACAGTTATGTATGCAACCTATGGTCTAAAACTTGTTTGCACTACACACAGTGCATAGGGCTGGTCCGGGCTCCAGTTCAGCATGTGGGGCCAGTCTCTGGGTTAAATCCAGCCTGCAGACTGGCCCCATACCCTTCATCTGGCCCACTGGGTGAGATGGGTTTGATACCCTCATTATAAGAGTTTCCCACAAAGGCTAGTTGGAAGCATGTCTTGTGTCATGCAGAGGTTCATGTTTCCTAAGGCTGATCAGTTAGGACTCAGGCACTGGAAGAAACAGACCTCTCTCGGACTCATTGGTTCCGAGTGTTTCTGAACAACGCAGCCTAGGAAGACAAACATTCAATACCTCTTCATTTAGGTAGCCATGCATAAGAGCAACAGAACCCACTGAGATGATTATTACTGATACCAAGTTGCTAATTTGGCATTGGCCATTAATACCTCTGTCTATGATGACAGAAACTTGCAGCCACAGTTCAGAGAAGATAACCTTTTCAACTCCACCTGTGTCTGCGTAAGTGACCAAGGGACTACTAAATGTCTGCTTAATGTAAGGTTATTGTGTGCTTGTCACAGTATTATTTTAGTATTCCTTTCATTCAGACCTCTGGGGCTTTGTAAGCCAGAGGAGAAGCTTGTCTCATGATTTGAATATGCTGCAATGGCCTCTTCATGCCTCAGTAGTTTTCAGGTAAAATCCAAATCCCTAGTACATTTACTTATTCATTTATTTTAAATATTTACCACATTAAAAACACTGAAAATCCTTACCGTGTTTTCAACAGAGACTCGATAAAAGAAACAGCAAGATTGTATTGGTTTCAAAACCTACACTCTTCTTGAATATGTCACAGTTATCACCACCTGGACTAGATCCTTCAGAAAGATGCACATTGGTGTTTACTTTCTCATGTGCATGCAGCTAAATACAAACTCTTCCCTGAAAAGTCTTGGGTTCATGCAAACTTCCCAAAACTCCCTCACTGCAACAGATGGATATGCAGCAGAGGGTGAAGTTAACTAATACACCAGCCATGCATATTGTTAACTTGCAAAATCAGTGATGCCTGAATAGTGATGTGATATACTGTATTTCCCCAAATACAAGACAACTTCAAATGTAAGCTAACACCCCAATAATTAGATTCTGTACATGGAAAATGTATCAGTGTGTTATAATTTTCCATGTATAGAATCTAATTATTGGAGGTTCATCTTGAACTCATCCCTACCACTTACTCCCTGGCACCTGCCCTCCCCAGTACCTGAGCTCCCTGGTAGCTGCCCCGCCTTTACCACCATTGATGCTTTGTAGCGGGGCAGGTGCTGGAGCCACCATGTACTTCATACCCTAGGCTAGAACTGAAGCCAGAGCACAAGGATAAGTGGCAGTGGGCAGGATGGAAACAAGGTGAAGTGGCAGGGGTGACAGAGGCTTTGGAGGGGGCAGTGGCTGCAGCTCCGACTCTAACCCTAAGCCCAGTTGTGGGCAGAACCACAGCCACCAGATATATCTGCCTTGTATTTTAATCCAAGACAAGGGTTTTTTTTTCCTATTTAAATGGGGGAAAAATCTTATCTTGGATTTGAGTAAATATAGTACAGACACCCTCTCTTCCCTTTGGGAATCAAAGGTACTTAAGCCTTTGCACTTACTAGGAGGTACATTATATTGTGTTCTTTACAGTTTATTCTGACAGGTGCATATATGTCTCCAATTTTAGCCTAATTAATTAAACCCAGAAACTGCCTTTCCATGATATTCAGTCTCCTGGTCAAAAGCATGCCAACAGTGAAGAAAATGTTACCTTTTTAACATGAATGTTCAGATTTAATCACTGTTTTAAATTATAATCTGGGCCACTTGAAATTTTATTTGAAATGAATGATCTATTCTCTACAAACTTTTTCTGGGGATTGCAGATTAGATCATTGTGAAATAAAATTTAATCTTCATATTGAAGGCTCTGACCACCTCCCATTTGGAAGAGAAAAACCACATACCTTTAATTAAACTAGCTAATGTTAAAGTGACACTGTATCTCACTTGGTCAGCTCATAGTATTCCATGTATTTGGCAACTGAGAAAAGGTGGCTGGAAAATTTTGCCTTTGTATGAAGCTATGTGCATCCCTTCAGTGTCCAAAATTACAGAAATGAATCCATCTGAAAAAGCTGCTTCCAGTGATTCCCCACAATGTTTTACACAGCCCATAGCTTCAGGATGCTCACACTAACATCCAGGATTTCTGTATCCTCATGGTTTAGAAAGGACCTCACAAAATCCCATTAAGATACTTTGGTTGCTGGATAGAATGTACTCCTCCCCTCCTCCATCTTTCCTACAAAATAAAATATGCCAAACTGGCATGGAAGCAAAATGGGTCACCTGCATTCCAGATTGGAAGTGACAGAACTTGTTACAGTATAACACTTGTTATGAAATAAATCGCTTGTCTTAGTTCAATTACTAGGAGTCCAGTAACCACCATCCAAAACTTTGCAATTTATGGCAAGTTTAGTAATGAGGCTGCAAAATTTAAAAAATGTGATGGGCTAAAAGATGGCTAGGAGCAGCTTTTGAGGTGGTTATACATCAGCATGGTGTCATTAATGTTGGTAGTGTTAAGATAATTTAGACAAGCTAAGGATTTGACCCTATGTAACATTGACATTACTGGGCATCTCTGAGCAAAGCTTTATTGGTCTGTATCAGCAGACGAGGTATTTAGATGATGTTCTGTTGCTCACTGCTCTTAAAATCATAGGCAAACTGTTGCAAGAAGCTACCCATGTAACATAAATCCTCAAAGCCTTCATTTAATTTCTTTTATTCATGCATGCCAAAGCCTCTAAGTGAATGACAGTTGTTCTATACCATTCAAGGCTTTCTTCAGTAAGTTAGATGCCTGTGATTTGGGCTGGCTATGATAATACTTTAATTCACACACTCCTAATCATCAAGCTCAGTTGAGTGAATGCAGATAATTGTTCTGTGTTGTATATTTTTAGACTATGGCCTACTGTATCCAAGTAGCTGAGATTAGCTCATTTTCCTTGTTTCCACTGGCTGCCTAGCTGACTCAAAATACAGGGTTGAAAACAAAAAACAAACTTAAAAAAATCCATTAGAAGATTTCAAAATCTGTTTTCTTAGCATTACGTTAATAATGACTTTGAAACATGGGTTCCTGCTTTCTTTTTTTTTTTTTTCCCTTTGTGTGCTCTCCTTCCCCCTCCGGGGAGGCATTCAGCTCAGTGGGTTATATAACTGTGACTTGACACTGCCGCCAAGTTACCAGTAGCTCTAGAGTTCAGCTTACTGAACTGTAGCAAAGTGTGAATTCTCCTTAGTACACTTGCCAGTGGTGCTAACTGCTTGAAGAAGCACAGTTAGAGGATAAATAGATGAGTTAGTGTTACAGAGCAGTTACATTTAATGCACTAAGCTGTCGGTTAGTGACTTCACGCCGCTTGGAGTATTGGTAAACATGCTGAGCAGAGTACAGAACCTGATCAGGAAAATGAATAGCCTTGTTTTGCCAAACTGCATTTAGACCTTGCCACATTAACGTGGGGTTACTGTACTCAGTATTCGTCTCAGGGAAGCAGCAGACTCTCTTCTAACAATGGAATTGCCGACAGCATGTGGCCATAGTGATTGAATTGCAGAGTGTTTCTCCCCCTCTGCCCCCCCCCCGCCAAAGCCCTAAACCTTAAATTCCGAGGTTATTTAGTTCAGCCTCATTCACTTAATTTCTCTGAGCAGAAAATTATTTCAGCAAGCCATACTGTGGCAAAAATAGATATGAATGGTTTGGCTTTAAAAGACATTTTAATAACCGTAGGCTTGTATTGGCTGAGTGTTTGATACCAGTTCATGTGATAAATCTTTATACTGTGTATTTTGAAAAGGAACATGTTGATTGATCTAATTAAGAAGTGGATGTGTTTCTTTTTTTCTCTAAAAATGTCTGACATAAAATGAATGAAGAGATGAACAAGTCTATTGCAGTGATATTTTTTCTGAGAATAGAAGCAGTTTCTTTACTTTAGTTGTAGTAGTAAGGAGGCGGAGGACTTACGAACCCAGAAATCTGGGTTCTGTGCCTATTTCTTTTCCAGATGACCTTGAGGGGAACACTTGACTTTCTTGTGCTTTGCTTTGCTTATCTGTAACATCATAGCACAATTATTTCCCCAATTCATATTTCTACTCATTTGATACTCTACAGCCAAACTTTATATAAATGTGCATATATGTGTATTATGTATACTTGTGTGCATCTATATACACATATATATGTTTATGTGTGTGTGTGATACACACACATGCATATATACCCCCCTAAACACTGGAGGGGTATATTACTGGATGGTGAAAATCTAAATAGAAAACATTTCATTTAATAGGAAATATATATATCCAGATGCATATTTGTGAAAAGAAAATGGGTTTGTAGTTCAATAAGGCATGGGTAAAATTTTTCTGACTGTTTTGCAGTACGAAGCCTATAATCTAGTACCTGTATTAATTTGTACATGTTTGAAATCTTAGAGAAGTAATACACTGGTACGAAGTAATTGTATGTGATGGCATCAAACCCACAAAAAGAATGCTCTAGATAATGGAGTCTAAATCAAAGGATTTGATTATTTCAAAGCTAAACTGAGATTCAGTAATCTGGGTAAAGATATTGGAGACACGGTTTTAATGCTATGAAAAAAACATGTATTTGGGTTATGCTACTGTGTTAGAGATGAGATTCACTGTTATGTTAGTATTTTTCTGGTTTGTCTTATGTACATTATTTAAATGCAATTTTCTGGAAATAAGTTAAACAGAAGCCGAGACATTCAGAGGTAAAATCTGATCCTCATGAACATGTTCCCATCATCTTACACCTTCTGATAATAATTTATTCCTATGCAAAGTGAATATACAATTATTATACAAGCTTTAAAATCAGAGTAAAAAAAAACAGGGAGTTTTGTTGTGAAAGGTAGCAGAGAGAGTTTGGGCATGCATTCTAACTATAGTTGTGTGGGAATTTTCTAGCAAAATGGGTTCTCATCAGAAAATCCTGCTTTGCCAACACCAAACCTTTGTGCAGAATCATGCATTTTGATATCTATAAGAGTGGTGCAGGTTAAAACCAGAGACAGGCTGCCAGTGACAACTGCAAGATTCAGACCAGAAACTTGAACCTGTGTTTCCTACATCCTCGATGAGTGCCCTGACCAGCAGACTAGTGGTTGTTCTGATGTAGATCTTTCTCTCTGGCTGGGGCTGTTTTAGTTTATATTAATTAGTAAATATCCATTGGGCAAAGATGAGAGAAAGTGCCCTTAATTCTACCTTAACAAGCTATGGACAATCTAAAATAGGCTAATTCTGTGAGGATCCTTCATCTATTAATTTCATTCAGCATGCAGGTGCCTGGAACATCCAGGAGGCACTCACAGCTTGCAGGGTAAAGCACAGACTAAGGAAATATGGGTTCAATTAGAATAAGCCCCCAGATATTTGGATACTGATCCAAAGGACTTGGATGTGCAAACCAAAGCTGTAAATCTCACAGAAACAGGCTTTATTATAAGATTTCTAGTACATCCTGCTTCAGGTCAGACTAAAAATGCTGAGAACAACCTTTCCCATGGTGGGGTTCTTTTGTTTTCCTTACTTTCAGCCTGGTCAAATCCAGGAAGTGCAGAGGCAGGCAAAAGTGAGGGATATGTTTTGAATAATAAGATTTTTTGGTTTAACCCTTAAGTAAATGTTTAGCTCAGGATTGCTAACAATTTTTAGTGAATGTAGGGGTTCAACTTTTTTACTTGCTTGAGAAGCTGTTCTGTACTCCCCTTGCACAGATTCTTGAACACCCTTTTGTAAGTGTTAGTCTCACAGGAACTGTGTGTGTATGTACGTAAAGAGCATGCTAGGTCTGTGCAATCCACAAAGCATTAGCATTAACAATGGAAATTTGATGATGGAGGAATATCCACAAATGTGACAGGAAACAGGGAACTCCTTCAGCAGACCTCTGAAATGGAAGAAAATTGCCTAACGTTTAGTTCAACTCTGTAGCTCTTACCAAAGTAGAAATAGGGCCTTTCATATGTGCAGAAGTGAGGGTAATTTAATGACTAGGGAAAGGGAAGGCTGACTTGATTTTATGTTAGTAATGTATTTGTGTGGTGTCACCTTCTTTTGGAAAGCATACGATTATTTCTAGGTCAGCTAAGGCTCTATTTCTTGAGATGTTTTTGTAACAAATCTTGTACCGCTTCAAACAAAGTGAACAACCAGCTTTGTCCTCCTAAGCAGCTTGCGGATTAGTGATATCAGCCAACAGGTTTTATGATGAAAGGTTACACAATTTGTTGGCCTGTTAATCTTTCCTCCTTTTTTCCTAAAAATTGCACTTGACGTTGTCCACTCTACAGTCTTCCTGCCTTCTGTGGCTGATTGCCTCAGCTTGTGGTAAACAGAGAGATTTACCACTCTTTTCTCAGGAGAGCTAAGCTAGTGAAACACAAACCTGCGGTTCATGGATCCTTTTTAGACAAGAAATGTGTCTGACAGGTTTTAATGTTTACATATCCCATCAGGTGAGCTTCCCTTTTGCTATTTCTTATTTTAAAGGAATATAGTACCAGTAATGAAACTGCAAATATACTAAGATATTACGTGAGATTAGTAAGGTGACTGGATGGGGAAGAATCAGTAGTCTGTCGCAATACAATAAAATAGCATTACGGTCATGACAGTGTTGACTTTAGAGCATGACATGGAGATGGAGTCCCTTCACTTTTCTGAACAGCCTGGCTTTGCAGTCTTTTCCTCTTCCTAAAGCTTCTGCCATCATAAAATCCCAGGGGAGACAAACTCTGGGAATAATAATGTTTGTCTGATATAAATTCTGTACAGCAGAGGTTCATGTCTGAAGCTTTAGAGTACTTAGTGGCTAAGTACAGATAGTCAAAAAGCCCATCGATTCAGTCTTTGCAGGTTAGTCTAAACTGCAGAAGTTAAACTAAGAAACAACGGGACAGACATTCACTTTTGTTTCAGGAAATGCAGCCACATACCTGCAGTGGCTCAGGCCAGAAGTTGGGAGGTGCTAAAGCATGGTTCTCTGGCATGTAGCCAGCATGGGCTGTGTGTTCACTTCCTCTTCCTGTTGCCCCTGAGGTCTTTAGTATTTTCAGTCCAGAATCACAGCAGCAGGACTCTCCAGAGTTGCTCATCACTTCCTCTTCCTATTTCCAGATGCCTCTGGGATTTGTTGTCCACAGTTGCAGCCCGCAGTAAGTTTTTAGCAGAGCAGGGCAAGGCAGGGCAGCTCTGTACTCAGGGGAAGGGAATTTTAACCCCCATCCCTGGCTCCTGGCCCCAAGCCCCAGCCTACTCCTTCCCACCCCTCCACCCCCCAACCCTCCTTTGCTGGAACAGACAACACAGCCCAGGCCAGGGCTGGAAAGCATGCTGAGATGCTGGGGACTGTGATTTACCTTGAACCAGGAAGGGGTCTGAGACAGAAGTTTCATAAACCAGTTTGACCCAAATCAGTTAAGTCTGATATACTACATCAACCAGGTTTATCTTAAACCTCTTTCAGTCATTTTGAAACTGGTTTATGTGCACTGAACTTCTGTTCTGTTATAAGTTTAAAGAGTTTCTGATTACTTAAACTGGTTTATGTGTAACTTCTGTCCCTAGCCCTTGTAACTTAAATTCTGCCTAATTTCTAATTTTATCCTGTTGTCACTCTTCGTACAATGGCAAAATGCAGACAGATGTTGCAATGAGGCAACTAGATATACTATACTACAGAGTACAGTTTGACTTAGCAAAGTCATAAATTTGTTCTGCAGTTATTGTTCTGACAGACCTGCTAGCAAAGATGAAAGAAGATGTTAAAGGCAGCTGGATTGGGCCCCTAATGAGGAGAGCCTCCTTTGAGCTTGGGAAAGTGTAGTGTTCCTGTTTGATTTTTTTTAAATCATTTTCCTAGAAAAACATATAACATAATAGCATAAAATTTCATAAAACACTTAGGTTAACAACCCTGTGTTTTATAAGATATAGCAAATCCTTGAAAAATCCAGGTCTGCTTGCATTAACGGAATTGATCCCTGGATTACATTCATTCTCACAAAATGCAGTTCTTGATAATTGTTTCGTATTGGAGGAACAAACATCTGTGATACCCATCAATACAGGTTCACAGCATGATGTGCATGTTTGTGTTAGACTTCTTGCTGGAGGCTGTACTTACTTGAGCTTCAAGTCAATAGCATCCACACAACAAAAACTTGTATTGACTATTGGATTAAACTCAGGTCAATTTATATTTCTGAGCTCAGTATTCAAGGATGTATAAGAGTGATGTGACATGCCAGGTGTGGTTTTGCAAAACTGCAATAAAGCATCCCTATTGTATTTTAAGCCATTCCACTAGGGGAATATTTAAATATCTTGTTGTGCTGTGAGATTGCTCTGATTCTTACGGTTCCAAGCTGTTAAAAGAAACTATTAGAAATAAGTCTTCGGACATTGATGCCCCTTCCCCCCACTGTCTTCCTACTCCCTTTCACCTTTGAGGTGTAGTGTGACATCATTTAAAGCAAAGTAGCATACAACAAGGATGTCAAAGTGTAAAAGAGAGATTTAAAAGCTACAAATTAATAAAGAACTCTCAGTTTGGTGGATATATTTTTGGCTTAGATATCAAACTATTATCTGAATTTCTAACCTTTTTTTGTTCATGAGAAGAGATGAGAATTCTGTTCCAGCCTGGATTAAAAATACTGAAAGAATAGCTCTCTTTTTGTATTGTCAAGGTTTTGGCTTCTCCTTCTAATAAGGAGATGTGAGAAAATGTAATAACTCAAATGAACAAACCAAGGCTTCAGTTTTGCGAAGAGTTCAATGAGAGCTGACATTCATTGACCTTGTTGGGCTTAAATAAAGTATACTTTTGTGAAGTTAGTCACAGAACTGGGCCCAAGTTAACCTAACCTTTTCTGAATCTCTCAGAAATTTTCTGTCCAAGTTCCATTTTTGCCAAACCGATTCATTTTATATTGAGAATAGATATGTGCAGGACACAATGCTTTCCCCAAGCTACATTCTATGCAAAAGCATCAAGCTCAACAAAAGAACAAGGGTTAGTCATAAAATTAAATCCAGGCTATTTTCCTTTTTTGTTGTTGTTTCAGTGTAGCTATAATGAGCAAGCTTTGAAAGGCTAGGGAGTACCACTGAATTCACTCAAGTGTGACAATTCTTCTATTTCAGTAATTTCAAGCCTAAAGGGGATGACATCCCATAAGCACATTCATCTATTTGTGTTTATTAAATTAAAGCTAACATGAATTTGCAACAACATACTGTTCATTAATAGGAAAAGAGACTATTGTTTTCCCCTTGGGAACACTTTGGCTCTGATCCATTGATCCATTCCTATGTTGACATAAATGTTATGGTTTCTGTTTGGTTTTATTTTTTTTCTCCCTGTAGTTTGGAAAATAAAACAAAAAATAGTTTTATGATGGTTACATTTTTCTACTTCATCCTTATGTCACACTTGGCAAAGTTGAGTATTTGTGGAGAAAAAGAAAATAAAAATCAGTATGTAATGCCATGCCTGAAAAAAGTAAGAAATGAAAATCCTTCTCTTCTCAGGTACCGCCATTAGCATGTTAAAACTTCCTGGATGTATAAATACTATAGAATTTCCTGTCAGCATCAGTTAGGCAGTTTTATCTGAAGGCTAGATGGAGCTGAGGATAAGGATAATGATGTTTAATGTTTATATTGCTGTAGCAACCAAAGACTCCTGGTCAGGATCGGTGCCTTATTGTACCAGGCTTGACTGACAAATATGTATGAAGGGAAGAGCCATTGTGTAAGCTAGTTGAGCATCAACATAAAGGAAAAGCTAAATCAAATCTTTAGAGTCATTTTTCATTCATATCCAATTTCTTCCTCCCCCAAACTACCTCCATTATCAAATCATTACTAACTACTTGATTCTGTAAGTATTATGGAAGAAGTGCATCATGGTGAATGGGTAAATCACCTTTTGGATCAGTTTATGGAGGGTATGACATAAGAGGGGGAGGAAGGGAGGAAAGAAGCATCCAGATGGTTGCAGAAGCTACATAAAGCAAATGAGAAGCATTAGTTGGCATAGGAATGTGTTAGATTGGGAGAACTTTTTGGCAAGAAAAATTCAGAAGTAAAAGAAGAGAGAACAGATGTATGGTGAAGGCCATTCACATGATCACCCAGATCTCCCCAGAGGTACTCAGCAGCATGCGTGAATCATCAGTAGAAATGGATATTGGGGGAGGGTGAAGACTGGGATCGAAGGGTAAGAGAACGAAGAAATGAGAAGGGGAGAAAAGTAGGATAGGAGTGGCAGAGAAGTTGTGGACATCAGTGGTTTTAGGTTGTGATACTGCTGGGACATACGAGATAGTAAATATGAAAAGGTCAGAAACAGGTCTACACTTAGCAACATGAGCTGTAATGAGTGAATATTTTGCTGAGTGAAGGAGCTGATTCAGTGTAAGATCCAACAAGAGCTGTTACTGTGGACGTTGAGTTGGCTGAGAAGTGTATAGGATTATGTAACCTCTGCCCCTGGGTTGAGCAGAGATGAGTGGGGCCCCAGACCCAGAGACCTGCAACCCCCAGACTGCTTTGAGGGCTAGCAGGAGGGGAAGTGGGAAAGAGGAGCTGCAAAGTGGGAACCATTTTGCCCAGAGCTGTGTGGAAGGAGCAGGGGAGAGGCCTTGCTCCCTAATATGTCCCATGCACCATTGAGAGGCCCAGGGAGACTGTGGAGGAGCTGGTCCGAGTGCATCTGGGAGAAGGACCAAAGCTCCCCACTGAGCAGACCACAGCAGAGAGAGAACCAGAGTGCTGCAACAGGGCAGGGCCTCAGTTGCACTTAAAAGGCCACAGAAAGTAGTGCGGTGAGCATGATTGTGGAGCAGTGAAAGTCCTTGTGCCATCTGGGACAGCACAAGGGGAAGAGTCTCACCCCAAAGGGCTCTTGTGAGACTGTTGGAGTCAGGGTTTTAAGCTGTACTGTTGAAAGGGGTAATCTTGTTATCAGGCTTCCATGCTGGGCATTGTGGGTTGTATTACAGATTGCAGCTCTAATACTTATGGATACAAATAAATCCGACGTATACCCTCTTGTTAAACTGAGGTACTCGTGGGAGAAACTGAGTCACCGCAGCCACGCACCAGCACCCCCTTGCAAGAGAGGTTACATTTGTAATAACATGTATCGTATATTTTATCTCCCCTTAATGCATGCTTCATTGCAAAAGCATGTTTCTGTCCTTGAATGCTCAAGCCTTTCAAAGTATCTCATTTTAAATCTCGGTCTTGTACCCAAATACTCACCCTGATATTTTTTCTAACTTTTTCCACCTGTTTTTAGATTTTCTAGTTTCACCATTAACAGAAACACTTACTCATATTGATGAGCCTTCAGTGTTTTTCCAGTTTACTTTAAACAACCCAAGAAGCTCTATTAAACCCGAATGAATTAAGTTATCTATTGTCAGACTACTCTCCTTATGTGGCTTTCACTTCCTATCTCTTGGCTCCTCCCTCCTCTCTGACTCACACCTGGCTCTTATTTTCATTCTAATTGTAACCCCTCTTGCAGGGGGAGCAGGTGTGTGGCTGTGTATGTGTGACTCAGTTTCCCCCAAGAGTACCTTAGTTTAACAACTCAGATTTATTTATAGCCATAGGTAGGGACCTACTTAATTCACAGCCAGACAAAGGAATTTTGGTGGCTTGGTCATGGCACAAAGGGTTGATTTCATGGGCATTTGCCGGCGGCCCCACCCCTCACTGCTGATTGGCAGAGAGGACAAGGGGTCAGCCACCATCTTGGCTACTGGCTGCCCTTTGTGCCACCCTGCTCCTCACTGCTGATTGGCAGAGAAGCACCAAAGACAAAGGGAGGGAGAGACAAGGGTGCGACTGCCATCTCGAAATTGTGATTTATGTAGGTCCCTACTCATAGGCATTAGAACTGGAGTTACACACATATATAAGAGTGAGTAAATGTTCATTGAAAATCACCGGCCCACCCTCAGATTGAATTGCCTCACATCTCTTTTAACATATAATAGCATTTTTCAATTTTGTCCTTTACTTTTTGGTTTTGGCTCTGAGCAGATGTTGAAGTACAAAAAGTGTTTGAACCTGGAAATACTAAAACCAGGAAATAATAAAAATCTCTGGGCAAAAGAAGATCAAATAAACATCAAAACTTCAATGTTTTTTAGATCCAAGTTTAACCTCCAAAGTGTAAGTTTGCCCCTTACCTATAACATAATTTAACACATCATAGCCAACTCCAAACATTCAGAAATTAAGAATAAAATTGTCCCCCCCTCAAAACAAATCATATTTATAGAAGATATACCTCCATGTTGCTTTTGTTTAGTTTTGCATGATTTTTTAACCTTTAGGAAGAAGTCACATACTTCCCCACAAATTATTTGGGATTCAACCTCCAATAAATACAAAAATGTTGATAGTCCTGTACCAACATTTGAAGGGTACTTCACTTGTGCTCTCCTTTCCATTCAGAGACAAAAACCTGTTCATGGAAGGGATGGCATAAGGGAGGAGCAAGGAAGGAAGCATCTCTAAGTTCAGTGCTGAATGCTGTGTCTTGGTATTAATATTGTTTTCCACAGCTAGATAAGATAGGCAGCTGCTCCATTCCTATTCTCTCTGCTTACCTTACAGTCATCAACTGTACCCCATATTTTCCATTTTTTCTGTGACCTCCAATAAATCCTAGTCTTCCTTTCGGCCATACTGCAAACTCCTGTGCTTCGCAAATTCCTGAGAACCTAGAAACAATAAACTCTAATGACGTTGTTTATAAGGCTTTAATAATAAATTAGTTCAAGGTGGCTGAGATCCAAACATATAAAGCCACAATCACAAACTGCTCTGCTAAAGTGCTAATGTAAACTGTAGTTAACACACAAACGTAGGATGTGCTAATTAATGACTAATTGGGGCCATTGTCATGCTCACTTTGTGACACAAAATTGTCTGTTTAATCTGTACGAGTCCATGAGCAGGTGAAGATTTTAATGCAGTGTACAAATAGTACGTGTTTTTATGAGAAAGTAAAGGAAATAAATCTAAGATTCTACTAAAGACTAAAAGACTGAAGATGTTTAGGGATAGGCTCTTGGCACCGATATAGAACATTTGTGGCACTTCGGCAGTATTAATGGCAACACAACTGCTCTAGCCAGGCAACTGAGATTTCTCAAGCTTGGGAGCACTTCCTAGAACAACACTGAGAAGTACTCTGCACATATTAGACCAGTATATGAGGCAGTGAAGCTGTCCTGAAGGGAACCCACTTTTTCCTCACTGCTGTTAAGCATGGCAAAAACAAAGATCTGAAGTTTCTGCTAAGGGAATGCCCTCAGAGCATCTTTAGTACTTAATTTCCAGGATTGGAGCATTCACAGCAGGACCTGGTGGGCAGACAGCATTTCTTAACAGTGGTTTTAGGAGTGCCCTGAACCAGACAGAGACATACCCAGATAGTTGGCTCAGTCTTCCACTGTACAGGAGTGGCAAATATTCCTCTGTGTTAATCCCCAGCTGGCTCAGTCCTTGGGAACTGTTAACAATCCAGCTAAATTAGAACAACTGTGTAGCTCCTTTAACTTATTCCTCAATGGATGTGTCAACATGTCTCCCTAGGTTGCCGTAGCGATACATTATGTCGCTGTACAGGGTGCTACAGCGACATAGTGATCATTTGAGTCTACATGTGACTGGCAGCTACTTTGCTGTAGTGGCATGCTCCCCCGTTTTAGCATGCCGCTACAGTGAAGTAGTGGAAAAATCTAACTGCATGCTGCATGCACAGTGCAGTATGGGCAGTTACTGCACTGTGCATTAGTACTTCCTACAGGAAGTACTAAAGCATGACGCCATAGCAACATCGCCATATGCGATATGTAGATGCATCCAGTGTGTTAACCCCTGTGGTCACTCAGGGTTTTTTGCTGTTCTTCAGAAGGTCCTGCAGTGGGAGAGAGTAAATGTGGTGGCAGATTACATTATCTCTTTCTATTCAGGACATGCCCAGGGAATGATTCTTCCAGGACACCTTGCATTTGAGAATTTGGTTTTGTAGATTGGATGTAAAGATTGGTGTTCATACTGTGGAGAATTAGGAATCTCCAGACTGAGTATTTTAGTGTTCAACCCAGGTGTCTCAACCTGAAGTTCAGGATGATTGATCTGTGGCTTCCTCACTCTGTTCTTCTGAGATAGACCCATGCCAGTACATTTTGAAAGCGTTGAAAAAGGTTTTAGCAGTGAGTTACTATACCTTTACTCAATAGAGCCTTGTCTTTCGACCTCTTAAGAACACTACATTTCAATTCCTATTAAATGTAACAAAGAAGCCCTGAGACACAGGACTCAAAGCAGTCTGCACATGGCCCATGATTAGGACTCAGTGCAAAGATGCTTATCAAATAGATACCAGAGTAACAGGTGCAAATGGCTATTATCAGATGTTGAATGTGTAGAGCATTGAACAAGATAGGCACTGGCAGCTAATAGGTAGTCCCAAAATCTGCCTAGCAAAGTGATTTTTCTCCCATGGAGTTTGGAAATTTCAAGTTACAGAAAAGCTCACTCCCTTCAAGGAGACCAGCCACACTGGCTTGTTATTTAGTAACCACTCTTAGGTTAGGTTGAACAGAACCAGGGACCTGGAAAAATTACCCTCTTCTCTTTTACAGGGTAAAAAGGTAGCCTCCAATTTTGTAACAAAAATCTTCTTACTTGGAGATGAGAATGTAACTTTACTTCACGCCCTTAGCTGGATCGGACACCACTTCCTCTACCCACTGTGCAAAGTTAGCTTGCCCTGCCTGTATAGATAGGTCAGTACTGAGAAGGATACATTTTCCTCATGCTCTGTAATTACAGAGTGTTAACCTGTATGGCTACTCAGGGATTTTTATTATTCTTCAATGATATTTCTTAGTGTATTAATGAAGCAATCATTTCATCGTTCTCAGTTTTCATTGTGCTAATTTGCTATCTAAAGTAAGAATATGTTGTTTCATACTATTTTTCTTATATATTGATGTTACATGTTTGCCTTTGACTTCAATTTTGCAATCCATGCGCATAAAAAAAATGCTAATTCCTGTGCATTCTTCTTTACAGCACAGGTGTCAGACTTGCCCCACACCCTGGGCCAGATCCAGGTAATGTGGCTCTGTGGGACAGTCCCTGGGACAGATCCCTGGGGCAAGCAGCAGAGCCAGCGGTTGTGGTGGCAGTGGGGCAAGCAACAGATGTGGCAGGGCCAGCGGCAGAAGCACTGGGGCAAGAAGCCTCAGGCCAAGCCACCGCATGCCATGGTAGAGGCAGAATAAGCAGTGGTGGCCATGGGGCAAGTAGCGCCAGGCCAAGTCCCTGAGTACCAGATTCTGCCCCCTCCTGGCCACGCCTCAAAAGTCTTTGGCCTATCTGTATGTAGCCTGACAGGCCAGATTAAGTTATCATATATTTGACACCCCTGCTTTAGAGTAAAATGTAAGAACCAGCCTTCCACAGTAGAAAGTTAAGATCTGGGACAGTATTTCCACTCCTCTTATCACTGGTTTGAAATGCGAGGGTGTTTTGAGAGTGGCTGGTTTAGCCCTTAGGAGCTAGATATAAAATATAGATCTAGACGTCCCCTAAAATTCAGAGGGGTTTGGATCTAAGAGATTCGGGTCTGTCTCTAATAAATAATTTTGAAACCCTTGGGTCAGAAACAGCAGAACTGTCTCCTGTGAAAGTTTCTATTAGTACACCCATCATCGAAGCATCGCCATTGTAGTGTGTCCTGCTAAAAGAGTAGTTGAATGAAATACCAAAGAACCCAACCAAATAAACTAGCACAATGGAAATCAATGCTGTAGGTGTGAGGTGGAGGGGGGGCACATAATTATGTAGAGGTAAAAATTGGTTTAGAAAGATTGTAATAAGCTAGTGCATTGAATCTCCAGTGATTTCTTGAATGTTGATCTTTTGACTGCACTAAAATAGGAAAAAAAGATATATGGAATATATATGAAATATGTTTTTGGTTTAATAATTTTTTTTCAGAGACTGTTGCAACTTAAAAGTTTGCAGTCATTATTTAAAATTAATAATGTGGAAAAATAAACATGAGATAGCTAACAGTGTTCTTACCCCAGTACCCGTAGTAAAGCATACTTCTACCCAATCAAACTATGAAAACAAAATTGATGCTGTGTCAGCATCTTCACTGCAAATAAAACTCAAAACAGATTATAGCACATGCTAGGAATACAAAATAAGGTTAGAAATAATGCTTCAGCTGTGAGTTCTTCAGGCTGTGGAAATAATAGAGCATAATTTAGTAGAAGAGGAACTAGGGAGTCAGCACACACAGGAAAAAATGAAAGGAGCAAGAAAAATGCAGGGAAGTGGAAATAGATATAGGAGAAGTTTGGTGAATACTGTGTGTGGTAAATTATCGCACTGACTGTCTGGAAGGAGCAGAAGGGATTTAAAGAAGAGGGCAGTGATTGATTTTTTTTTTTATAAAGGACACACTACAAGGCCTGAAGAGGATACCAAAAGGACAACCAACTCAGATTGCTAAGTACATTTGTTAGCTACTTATGATTGAACTCAAAACTATTCAGGCAAGTTCCAGAAGCTTTTTACAGTTCTCTCACAGCAAAATTGGTATCATAAGGTCACATAAAATCATATTGCCGTTTTGTCATTTATGATGTACTGCTCTTAGTTGTATTCTATTGTTTCTCATATGTGTATTTCGTAAATTAATTTTAATTTCCTGTTAAATTATTATTTTTGAGTTTATTTAATAATAGATTGAGGACTCACATCACTATAGCTTTCCTCACTATTGAGGGCGGTTTTGTGGAAAGCAGTACGGTATTGAGTGTTTCTGCTTTCTGTAAAAGTACTGATTTCCCAGGGCAAGAGCTGCCAAGCACCTCATTTT
>NW_005841944.1:3152783-3159691 GCF_000455745.1 Alligator sinensis | reverse complement strand
TTCAGCAGGCTGTTGCAGACGCATCTTTGGGTGCTGCACATTTTGCAAGACAGGGACTGGATGCAGCTCACCAGAGCACAGCGCACATTAATCCCTGTAGTACTCTTCCTCAGCACCAGCAACCCCGTTCAGCAAGATCCTTTAGTACATTTGAGTGTAAGCTAGTTACTTAAGTAAGTACCTTGTGGAAATGGGGCTTGAAGGATGAAGCCCAATGCATAAAAATGAATCATGAGAAGGCAATTTAAACTTTTAGCTAAGAAAACTGTTTGGAGGCATAATGACTTTCTTCATCAGAGTATCTGACAAACATTTAACTGAGCTCAAAACAACTATTATTGACAGATAAAGATTTATTGGGGCCCTGGACAAACAGAAAAGTGGAGGCCCCCCACAAGGAAGGGCCCTGATCCGCACCGCCACACCTATTCCCAGCCCCCAGCTGCACTCGGGCTGGGGCAGACAGCTTTCAGCCCCCTGTATGCCGCCTGGCCCTTCCTCCCCAAGGGGGACGCGGATGCAGGTAGCTGCTGCTACAGGTAGGCATAGGTGGCTGCAAGGGCATGGCTCTCCCCGCCCATGGCCAGGCAGAGCTGGGGGGCAGGCCCCAGCCAAGGCTTCCCTGGGAGAAAGCAGCAGCAGCAGGGAGTTGGAGCCAGCCCAAGGGTGCAGGTGCAGGCGGCAGTGCCTGCTGAGAATGACCCCTCCCCTTCCTCTCCAAGCAGCTGCCAGGAGCTGCAGGACACTGCCCTTTGGCAGCAGCAGGCACACCTGGGCTGGGAGAGGGGCAGCGTGGGGGCACCGGAGCTGAGCGGAGTGGAGAGTTCTCCTCGGCTGCCCAAGTTCACCTATTTCCTCAAGGATTTACCTTCTCCTCCTCTGAGCTTACACCGTTGCCACCACTCCTGCCATACCCCCTGGGTGGAAAGCAGCCTTCACATCCCCACACCCTGCTGTGCCAACAGCAAGATTCAGAAAAGTTTGGGCAGATTATTTCTCCCAGAGCCTAGCATGGCAATTAGGATCCCAGCCACGCGTACACATGTACATACACAAACGTGCATAGTAGCATTAGAAATTTTTTTCCAGGGGGCCCCTGATTGGCAGGGATCCCTGAGCCCAGGCCCACAGGCCCATACATTAATCCACCCCTGACAACCATGCTTGGCATTAGGTACTTTCATAAGAGCACCGGCTTTTAAATAGGCATAGTTTATCTTAATTTGCCCCTTGTTATATAAAAATTAAAATTAAGATTAAACTAATCACTGGGGGAGTGGCAAAGATGAGAAACTGAATCCAAAGCGCTACCCTTTCTTCTTCCCACTCTCTAGATTTGTTAGCTGGCAAATCTTTAGTACTTCAATTCCAGTACAGTAAAATAGAGAGCGATAGGGAAGAAAACAAATTGAAAGAGAGGTGTACATTCAGCCTTCAAACGGTGTAATCTCTCAGCAACCATCGTGTTAAGTTTCTAAAACTCAGATTCAGTGAGAAGCCTGGCGGGAGCAGTGACATTTCTGAATAGGGTTCAGTCTGTGAAGAGCAGAGACTTGCAATCCATTAAACAATGAGTTACAATAGTCAAGTCGAGATATCATAAGACAGGGATTAATGTACACACATCCACACAGGAAACTTTGATGCTTTCAAATGCTTCCTCGTCATCTGAAAATCAGTCAGCAGGCATCGCCTACATATTTCACAGCAGTCTACCTATCTGGGCATTTCAGTATGACAGTAGGAAGCCCTTTGAAATGATAGTGAGACATTTCTGTGTAGCTCACATTGAAAGTTTTAATATCTAGATGTTTTCTCTTTTCTTTCTTTTTCCTTTCCTTCCCCCTCCCCCCAGGTTTTTTTCTTTTTTTTTTACATAAACTGCAGTGATCAGGCCAATGCCAGCTAATTCTGGAACCATTTATTAAGTTAATGTCATAAAAGTAAATAATGTGGGTAAGATCCGTACCACAGTCTATGTGCTAACAGTCCTCTTCAGCAATAATTGTGTAATAGGCAGGCAGAGGAAATGATTTATTCACAGATAATAACAATTACTAGCTATAGCCCATCTTAAGTGTCCTAAAGACTTTGACTGCATATTTTCTATCCAGATTATTTCACAAATCCTTCAAAAGGGTTTGGTTGACAATTGTTCTGAAATATCGACTATTTTGGAAGAAGTGAAAAAAAAAGTTTTACTTGGATAGTATGTAGAGCACATGGGAAATGCTGCTCAGAATTGCCAAGTTTTATCTTTGCTGTTTAATGCACAGTGAGGAATGGAAAACATGGCCCCAGCTGCATGAGATCAAATAAACATGAAGGAAAATCTTATTTGGAAAAAATTTGGGTTTGTGTCAAACTTATAACTGGCGGCATTTCCAGCACTGGATGATGTCAGAGGTGGGAACACATTTGTTTGAAAATGCAAGCACTTCCCAGTTTTCAGGTGCTTTGTGACAACTGTATTGAGAATTTTGAATTATGCCTGACCCAAACTAGTCCTTCATGCTCATATGCTAGTAGTAACTAATGCTTTTAGCCCCATGTCCTTTCTGAGTGCTCAAGTTATATACAAAGCGTACAGAAATCTCCCATTAATTTCAATGAGTCTACTCTCATAAGAAAGGCAAGCATACTTTATCCCTTAAATGAGGCTTGGCATTGATCCATATTTATACAAGTAATGATTAGATGACAGTTTTAGTGAGTTGGCATATTGCTGAAAAATCTTTAAATGTATAGGACAGTAAGTATATGCCTTGCTTGTCACTCCTGGGGGCTTTGGTTCTATGCTTCCTACCCTTCTCAGCACATATGCACATTACCCACTGATATCAGGGGTGCCGCACAGTATCTGGTCTTCCAACTCTTTCTTTATGTAGAAAATGCCATTTCATTAAAATGTGAAACTTTGTTTTATCAAAAGCTCTGCAGTGAACTATAATATGAAAAAGGAGCATGTGATTGTAACAGACGGTAATGCTACCAAATATAATGTAGATGGAAGTCCAGTTGATGTAACTTACATCAGGGAAACAAACACATTCTTGTAGACGGAATAAGTGTGCCTCCATGAAATATAAGTAAATAAGTTAGTAATTCAAAGAAAGTCCTTTAAAAATTCTTTTTCAAATAAAAACTTTAAGTGAGTTTGATTGCTTTTAGCCAATGAAGTGTGGTCTCTAATTAAGGTTTCTATTCATACAGTGTGGAACATGAAATGCATTACTGAATCTAGTTGACCTTTTCAGCCTGGGGAACAAAATTATTTCCATGCTCTTTAATTTCAGAGGAATTTCACATTTGTTGCTGCTGGTAACTTTCACAAACAAGGAAGAAAGTTTAAATGATCCAGAGACCTGCTTAACCCCCTGACTAAGCACAGGCTTTATTATTGCTAGTTTGCCTGTGGAGCTCTTCTGCCCTGTGAATCTTTTTTGGCATGTATGCCATCTCTCTGAATTGGATTCTGTAGCTACACACAGGGATCCTCCGTGCTTGCATCTTTCCTATGCATTTCTTAATTTCGTTTGGAAATTCTCTATTCTCTCACCTTATTAATGTTAAAACAAGAAAAGATTTTTTTTCCTTTATTGCTAAAGGCAGAAAAGTGAACTTCTTGGTGAAGTAATGTGTCTTCCCCAGCGAGTGAAAGCTAAATTAGATCTGAGGTACTTTCACTCACTGGAAGCGTAATGAGAGACACCAGCCACCTCCTCATTAATAACATGCCAGTCACAGAGGGAGCGGCACACAAAGCCTACTGGGGGAGCAGCAGCACCATTGCAAGCAAGTAGGCAACAGAAAATAAAAAAAGGCTCAAGAGCTGGGAAAATAGAGATAGGATCTCATGGCTTTGAGGCAACAGGATGTGAAGTCATTCTAGTTGAAAGGACAGAGCCAATGCTAACTAATAGGCACAGGCATTTAGGGCATAGACTAGTTGTTCTATATGCTGTTCTATTTCCACAACCTGTTCACAGGTCATAAATGGTCTCCTCTTAAGTCCCTCATGCTTAGCAAAACTGGGTTATGTGACCCACCTTTAGTGTTTGGCTGCTACTGCCTGCCTGACTCCTTTTCATCTGTGGCACAGTGGACAGGAAAAACAAGACATATGATGATCTCTCAGCTCTGATGTTCTCCCAATAATGAATCTGGTCGGTCTGGTCCGTTGGTTTACTTTTGCTTACTTTGTTACCATTAAGAGTGAAGTTCCTCCTTAACTATGCTGAGGGTAGGGAAGGGAAGGAAAGGAAGAGAAGTGGGTCTAGGCGATTTGTTAACCTCCTCTTCCTGACTCACTCCAGGCAAGCTGCTGAGCCAGATCTTAGTAGCAAGCAATAATAAATGTTTTGCCAGCTTAATACTTGGACCTTTATGTAATGTCCCAAGGAGGCATGACCTGTTGGTGAGAAGAATGCTTCACCTCCCATCAACCAAGCTAGTGGACCTGCTGAGAGGGGGCAGTTACTTACTCCAGTTCAAATTCTAATGGGTCAGCTTGAAACATTTTTCTGGTGAGATCTCATAGCTGAGAGGCATATTTACCCTTTTAGACCTCTGCCTAGGAGCTGAAGCTCTATTTAGTATGTGCTTAGTTTACATTATAATATTTGAAGGAAGACAGTCTGGATCAGTATAGAGATGCAGTAGTTCCACAGAAAAAAATGGCTTTCACTTTTGTTTCTTTTTGCTCTCAAAGTCATAATTTTGTGAAACTCTGTCCTTAATCTTCAAACCTTCTGAAATTCCTTTGCCTACCACTTTAGCTGCCTGTTGTGCAAATACTCTGCACAGTGTAGTATGTCTTAGTAAGTAGAGGGTTTGATAAGGTATGTAGAGGTTTTTTGGACTGCTTTTCAAAGACTGGGGACCAGAGTCTCATTTAAGTTGGTCAGAATCATATGCAGACTGTAATTGGCTGCCTCTTTGTCTGTTAATGCTTTTTCTATTTTGCTTTTTTTTGTTACCAGGTACTTTTTTTCTAAACCATTTTATGACTCTGAAGGTTAAGGAACTTGCAGTGCAAGAAAGAAAGAACAACTTAATAAAATATCTGAGCATGCAATTAGGCATGGCTATGTCCTTCAAGAATCAGGTAACTGCAGTTCTAATTGGCAAAACAGCATCTTGAATGTCATTTTCTAAAATCATTAGACCATGTCTAACAGAGAAAGAAGAAATAGGAGTAGTTTACAACACTCTAATATTGTCCCTCTTGGAGGCATAATCTTGGGTCAGCTGTTACAGAAATTGCAGACACTATGGAATGAAGCAAGGTGTACTATTATAAACAGCAAAAATATCAGACAAAATGACATTCATTAGGTTCATTTGGCTCCTGCTGTCTGAGGAAATGAATAGACTGAACCCCACAATGGCAATAAATGTATGCACAAATTAAGGGACCAGTGCTGCATCTCTACTCAGGTAAATGTCAGTTGAAGTCTCCAGGAGACTGAACTGTGGTGTTTGAGCAGAATCAAACTCTAGGATTGGGCAAGTTGTTGAGCAAATAAATTTAATTTAAAGTGATATGTTTTCCCCTTCACTCATTTTTTAATTCTATTTTTAAACATCACTAGTTGGATTAGGATTAGGTAAAATAAAACAACATACTCTTTTCTGGATATAAAAGGTTTAACTCTTCCACATTTATGGGACCATTTTTCCACATTGGTTGTAGTTGGTGGGAGTTTAGGCTGTATGAGGACTACAAGACTCAGATCCTGATATCATATTTGTAAAATCTTTGCCTCTGCTGGTGATCGTCTGGACCTGTTACTATCTCATGTCTGTTGGATTCTTGCTGTGATATCTCTGTCCTGCTGCTGAGTTCCATGAAAACATCAAATCCTGAGAGTAACACTAAGAATGTTATGTTTCTGCAGCACTTAGTCTCAGAACATTTTATAAACCTAAATTGGACTTTTCTTCCTGGTTCCATCAGCCACCACCTCAGAGTATTATTATCTGCATTTTACAGGTAGGGGAAATGACTTCTGGAGGGACTGGACGTATTTAAATCAGCTGGTCCTGATGACCCCCAGAGTGCTGAGGGAATTAGCAGAGGTCATTGCGGGACCCCTGGCACAGCTTTATGAGCACTTGTGGTGCTCTGGTGTGGTACCAGAGGACTGGAAAAGGGCCAATGTGGTTCCCATTTTTAAGAAAGGGAGGAAGGTGGACCCAGGAAACTATAGGGCAGTTAGTCTTACCTCGATCCTGGGTAAGCTTTTTGAGAGAATTATCCTGGCGCATGTCCACGAGGGGCCAGCAGGGGAGGTTATGCTTAGGAGCAACCAACATGGGTTCATTAGAGGCAGGTCCTGTCAGACCAACCTGGTGGCCTTCTATGACCAGGTCACAAAATCATTAGACGCAGGGGTAGCAGTGGACGTAGTCTTTCTGGACTTCAGGAAGGCCTTCGACACTGTCTCTCACCCCGTTCTCATTAAAAAACTAGGGGACTGTGGCGTCGACACCTACACAGTCAAGTGGGTCGCTAATTCGCTAGAGGGCCACACCCAGAGAGTGGTGGTGGATGGGTCATTTTCGACCTGGCGGGATGTGGGCAGTGGGGTCCCCCAGGGCTTGGTCCTTGGACCCACACTGTTCAACATCTTCATCAGTGACTTGGACGAGGGGGTAAAAAGCACCCTATTCAAATTTGCTGATGACACTAAGATGTGGGGGGATGTGGGCACACTAGAAGGGAGGAATAGGCTGCAATTGGACCTAGACAGGTTACAGGGGTGGGCAGATGAGAACAGGATGGGTTTCAACACTGACAAGTGCAAGGTGCTACACCTGGGGAGGAAGAACCAGCAGCATACCTACAGGCTGGGGAACTCCCTTCTTGTCAGTGCAGAGGCAGAAAAGGATCTTGGAATCATTAT
>NW_005841944.1:3148918-3152507 GCF_000455745.1 Alligator sinensis | reverse complement strand
GCAGGCCTTATGAGGAGAGGCTAAGGGACCTGAACCTGTTCAGCCTCCACAAGAGAAGGCTGAGGGGGGGGATCTAGTGGCCTGTTACAAACTAGTCAGAGGGGACCAGCAGGCATTGGGGGAGCCCCTGTTCCCCCGAGCACTACCAGGAGTGACTAGAAGTAATGGTCACAAGCTGGCAGAGGGTACATTCAGACTAGACATCAGGAAGCACTACTTCACAGTCAGGGCAGCTAGAACCTGGAACCAACTTCTAAGTGAAGTGGTGCTGGCTCCTACCCTGGGGGTCTTTAAGAGGAGGTTAGATGAACACCTTGCTGGGGTCGTTTGACCCCAGTACTTTTTTCTGCCATGGGAGGGGATCGGACTTGATGATCTGCTCAGGTCCCTTCCAACCCTACCATCTATGAAACTATGAAACCCTGCACAGTTCTGACTTCCTTGTGTTAAGAAGAAGAAAAATGCATTCCATGCAAATTTACAATGTTTGTTACTAAGTGTCAAGTCTCCGCGCTGGAGGCTCTAGTCTCACAAGTGCCTCTCCACTCCCGAGCAGGGCTCCCCTGCTCACCTACCACGTCTTGATGGAAACTTACTTCAAGGAGGGGTTAGTACTCATGTTTCCAGTGCACCAAATTTGGGGCTCCACCTCCCCTACACCCTTTCCACTCACCAACCGTACATGTGGAGATTTTGCAGCCAGCTGCCACCTCCTCTGACCTATAGGCCAGCTCAATGGAGCTTGAATGTACGTTGTCCTTTTTCCAGACAGGTTCACAGCCTGTCGTCCATACTACAATATGGAGGTTGCACTCCGCTCCTCGGGTTGGTCACAGTCCCTGCATCAGTGTATTAACTAATAATAATGATAGTAATCAATTAAGAAAGAAAACTTCTCAAGGCTCATTCTTTCTGGACCCCGTCAACTCGGCCGGAGATTGAGGCGCAAGTCTGGCTATGAGGCTTCAGCCAGCCCTTTTCAGCCCCACAGCCTTCCCTTTGCTTCAGCTTCAACACAAAACTGGAAACAAAAATGAAAGTAAAAGAAAGGAAGTATGCTGGGAGGAGCTGTGTTGTTGGGGAGCTCCCAGCTTCTTTATGCTGACCCCATTTCAGCTCTGCTGCTTCAGCGTTCTGGGCAGTTCTGTTTCCAGAGTCCCTCTGCTCTGCATCCTCTCCCCCTTTTTCTTGCCCATTGCCTGGCTTTTTAAATCCCCCACAGTGGCACCAGAGCCTGACATCAGTCCAGCACCGCCAAACTTGATAGACAGACTCTTTAAGAGTCTGTGAAGCATCAGGAAAGCGCCACTCCTGCCCTAGCTCCAGCTTTTTTTCGGTAAGTCTGCCATGGCTTCCTGGATCCCTGGGCCATGTCCCAGGGTACTCGGAGGTGCCCCCAAGGTCCAGTCACCACACTAAGCATTTGATGAATAACTGCAAATTAAAGGGATATTTAAGGAATTAGAGTTGCGTGCACAATCCTAATTAAAATATTGCTCCAAGATATTTTGTGGAAAATTGGCATTTCAGTTCAATCCATCCATGCATATGATACTCCAGGCTTTTCCTAAAGATAATCTATCATTTTTTTTCACTAATGGATGAAGGCACAATCTTGGCTAACACTTAATGATGTGAAATGGTGAGAAGGCTAATATCAGGTGGGCAGAATAAGTTATTGGAATAAAATCTTTCACCTATCCCTAGAATCCCCTCCATTAGTTTTGCACCTGTGCTTCTCTATCCATTGTATGGTAATTCAGCTAAACCTGCCATTGCTTGCCACTTACATCCTAAGGCTATCTATCAAGTGATTGTTTTACTCTAGTTCTATCAAGTAAAGGTGACTGTAGTATAGGTAGCTGTAATCTAGTACCCAATGCTCAGAAACACCAAGACGTCATAAACGTGAATTTCAGTCATCCCAAAAATCATGAGTAAAAAGCAGTACTACCACTTTGTTCTTTTTCATTTACCGTCTAATGCTCAAATTACAAAGTTTCATGTTTTCCTGTTTTTAAGACATCAGGGAGTCTTCGCCCCCCCTCATTTTAAGTTTTTTTTAACTAGATAAATGCCACATCTTACTCACATAATAGCTGCCTATTGCTTCAAAGGCATAGCATGCTAAATAAATTGAGCTGTGAACATTTGTGCCAAATGTGTGTCACTTTTCTAGGCATACTCTGCAGTGGTTTAAAAGAATGCAGTGACAGTTCTGCAATAGACCAAGGTAGGACAACCAGGTTTTTAGGTTTAAGACCTCAAGACACATCTTAAATGTGCTCTTGGAACAGGAAGACCAATATTTATTGTTATTAAAAATAGAGCTTGCTCATTATATCCTTCTGGGAATAGCAACTGCTATTGATTCAAGGGTTTTTTTTTCTCTTTTAGCACTGCATTAATTTCTGCAGTGGTAGCATCAGCCTTGACCCTCAACTAGCTTTGAGTCAAGGGGGGCCTTAAGAATAGTGTTAATGAGTCTGAGAATGAAAAGACTCTGCTGTAATGTTATCTTCAAGCTTAAGAAGTAAAATAGAGCAATCTGTAACATAGGCACATGGCAAGAGTCTTACATCATCTGCAGGCAAAGCTTGAGGAGCTTGTACATTCTTTCTGCAGGCCAGCTAATTCTGTAACAAGAAACTTATTAAGTTTATGGCCAAGATTTTCTAAAATGACTGCTAACTTAGGATGCCTCAGTTATAGGCTATCTAAACAGACAACTTAAAAAGGAAAGATTTTTAAAAGTCTGACCATCTTTCCTTTAGAAAATGACCATCTTTGTGCAAAAAAAAAAAAAAAAAAGTGTAGTGGGATGCCCAAAAATATTTGCACTGAGAAATCACTTGCAACTTTTTAAAAGTCTTGGCAATATACCAGCCAGTGTAGCACCTTTGTATCCAGGCTGAACTATTTCTAGTGTGGAAACTTCATTGAAAATTGCTAGGGCCAGGCACTAGGTCTGTGAAAAGCTTCAGGTACTGATTCGATTTGGCCCAATTCAGTGGCTGAATCTCTAAATCCAAATCAAATCAGGGGACCAATTAAAAGGTCCAAATCAATTCAAAGCTCTACGAATCAATTTGGAAAAGATTCAGAAAGTTTCAACAATTTGGGCAGTCCCTGCCGGCTGTAGCAGGGAGCTGGAGCTGAACTCGGCGCTGGTAAGTGGGAGGGGAGGGGACCATGGGGGGACTCCTGCCAGGCCCCATCCCTTGCCTGCTCCCCAGCCCCCCACCACTCCCTGAGTCCCACCCACTTCCCCAGCCCCACCCCATGCCTGCCCTGCCCTGCCCTGCCCACCCCAGTTCCCAGCTCTTTAAAAAAAAGCCCCCCTCACTGGGTGCTGCCCAGCAGGGGGGCAATCCCTGCTGCCCCCCACTGGCCCACACTGCATGGGGGGCTCTGCCATGAGCTCCACAACCCTGCAATCTCTCCCATCCCCCCCACATGGCTGCCCCACCTGGCCCCAACTCCCAGCTCTTAAAAAAAATATTTAAATAAATTCCCCACTCATCAGCTGCTGCAGCAGCCTTGGGGCTTCTGGGGGCTTGTGGGCGAGGCCCCCCTTCCGGTCCGGGGA
>NW_005841944.1:3132238-3148851 GCF_000455745.1 Alligator sinensis | reverse complement strand
CCCCCATGCAGTGTGGGACAGTGGGTGGCAGTGAGGATCACCCCTGTCAAGCAGCACCCAATGAGTCGTGGCTTTTCTTTTCAAAGTGCCAGGAGCTGGGGCAGGCAAGGCAGCCATTGCTGGGGCTGCAAGAGCAGACGGGGAATGGGCCTGTGAGATTCGGCCAAATCAATTCAGGACAGTGATTCGAATCACTGAATCGAATCACTGTCCCCTGAATCAGCTGAATCAGAATCCAAAGCGAATACTAGCCGCTTTGCACAGGTCTACCAGGTACCTATGAAATTCATGAACTCCACATGGGATAGGGTCTCCAGGTTCCAGGGTGACTTTAGCTGAGGCCCAAAATAAAGGTATGTGCAAGTTACTGTAGTGAATTTAGCAGTTTAAATTTCTCAAAATGAATATAATCCCCTTTCCTTCCCCTTCCCCCCCCCCCCCCCCCCTGCCCCCAAATCCTAGCTCCCACTCCTAGGAAAATTTCATGCAAAGCCATTATTAATGCATACTTAAGGTTAAAATATCAAGCACTGAAAATTATGGAAATCTCAAATGTTTAATACGTGTGGTTTGATCTATTCTTGTTTTTCTCTTCTTAGACCTTAATCAGTCATTGTTTTAACTCATGCATAGAAAACAATATAGATTTGTATGTGTTTTGTTATGGGATTATGATGATCAAATTTTTGGTTGTTTGGTGCTTCATTCTTAACATACCATACTTTTAAATAAGAAATGTGCATGTGGTCACAGAGTCGATTTAATAAAGGTGGTCACAAATTAGACTACCATCTTATAAATAATCCATCAATATGAAAGATGAATTTTATGAATACATGCTTATATGAACTGTGACTGCCTTGCTTTGAATACCCGCTCACGAGCAACCTTAGCATGAGCGTCTGGTGGTGGGCATGGCGAGGGTTCATGCAACCACTGAGAGGGACCTCAGTCACCCTGGAGAAGGCCCCTGAACTCACCTGCAACGACTTTGAATGTATTTTCAGTGAAGGGGTCTTCTGTTGAAGGTCCCTCAGGGTCAGTCGCTCCTCCCAGCAAATATTCATGGGGCTCCACCTCCCCTACACCCCTTCCTTATGCCAACCTCCAGCAGGCCACCTGATCTTAATGTGGCCATCCCTCCAGTCTAGATGGTCTTCGGTCTTCACACCCTCTCTGGGACTGGCTAATATCTTCATTTCTTTGATAGACTGCAGGCCTACTGGATTCACGTCTCTTGTCTATCTTTCCTGGTGCCGCTGGCTATTTGCCGAGCCTTGTGAGCACCCCCAGGTGTCGAGGTGTCGTTCAGATCCTCTTGAGGTGGACCTAACCACTGAACAACCAAAAGAACAAACCATAAAAACCAACAAAAGGAACTATATACAGGCAAGAGACAACTAAAGAAAAAAAGGACTTAAAGAAAAAGGAAGAGGGCGGATAGAAGAGGAGAGATTGGGCCAAGTTGCTCTTTCCCTCTCTCTGCCCTAGAACCTGAGCCAGGTAGCATTCCCCAACATTGCTCTGCTCTCTGCCTTCGCCAAGGGTATCTTCTATTCCTCTCCGGTTTAGTCTTTCTCCTTGGCTTTGTACCTGTGGGAACCCAGAGTGGGAACTCTCTGCCATCTCCAGGGTTTCTATAGCTCCTTCAGGAGCGGAGTCTTCCCCTGAACTCCAGTGCTGCCCATGACCAGTGTGGGGCTGTATTTTAATTGCTGCCACTTGGGATGCCTCTCCCCAAGTAGAATCGACCTTTTCTCGCCGGGGCTGCCTGCTCCCGGTGCGGAGAGCCTCTGCAGCCTCCGCTGCTTCTCCCTGAGCAGAATCCTCCTTTCCATGCTGGTGCTGCCTGCCGCCAGTGTGGAGAGCCTCCACTGCCTCTCCTGCTCTCCTTGTTTCTCCATTGGCATTTCTTTTTATCTCCATTGGCCGGTGATTGCTCCTGACATCACCTGCTGGCTCCTGTGGTATATATGTGTGGCTAAGGAACTGCATGGGCTTTGATGTTTGTTTCTCCTGCATCTGGCGTCTTGTGGCAGGTAAGTAGTTTTTGTTTTCAGGGGGTTTTTTCCCGGGGAGATAGAGCCCCTGTCCCGGGGTCCCCTGTGGGGAGGGTCTCTAGCCCCCTTGTGGTTGTGCCCCTGGGACATGAACCAAGTAACATATTTGTTATTATTATTTTTAATCTGATAAATACTAACAAGTTGTCTTAGTTGTGTAGAAATTAAAAATATGGGGAAAGGCAAAGCTCACAAAAAATTGCCAAGTATCTTCTATGTATTAAAATGTATTTTATCATTTATGATAAATGATACCATTTATATTTTATGATTATGAAGGTGATATAGGAAAAAAATTAACTTGGTTGAGCAGAAAAAGTAGGCCTGGAGATTATGCTTTCAGCCTGTGTAAACCTAGTGTGACCACCTTTTAAAAATCGAAAGGAGAGACAGATGCCTGCTCCTTTCCTTCCCCCTTTGCCCCCCAGTGGCAATGCATACAGGGTGCACAGGTGTGCATATGCACCCCCCCTGAGAGCGTTGGTGCACTCCTTGATAGCCAGCATTCCCCGATTAGGCGATGGGCAGAGGGGCAGGTGAGCACTGCTGCCCCCCCGAGAGTGCCAGCTGTGGAGTGGGGGCATGAGGAGAAGTGATCCCCATGGCCACCCTGTGGCCAATCATGCCAGCTGAGTCGGGTGTTCCCCGACGACCAATTGCGCTGACCCAGAAGTGCCAGCAGTGCATGATCAACTGCAGGGCAGTTCCCCCCCCAGTCAGCGCAATCAGTCCCCCCAGTTGCTGACTGGCCACTGGGAGGGCAAGTGCCCCCGCCATTTCAGGAGGCACCAGTCCCCCCCCCCCCACACACACACACTGCTGGCAGCACAGCCGGAGCAGAGTTGAGCAGAGCAGGAGTGGATGTGAGCTGCCTGCTGCAGGCTCAGGGCTCCTTGCCTTGCTGCCCTCCCTCTGTGGGCCCCACACCAGCCATGCACACCCTGCCTGCCTGGCAGCAGTGGAGGGCACAATTCCATGCTGCCACCACCCCCCCACCGCTGCCAGGTGGGCAGAGGGTGCAAACCAGCACAGGGCCCCCAGAGGGAAGGGCAGCAGTGTAGGGAGCCACGAGCTCATGCATCTGTCCTCTCCCTGTGCACAAATCAGGGGAGGCATCTGCCCCCGCCCCCATTTTCCCACCTCTGTGCCCCCTGATTGAGCTGCCCTTGGCTCTGTCCTGCTTCCCACCCTGGCTTTGGGCCCCATGCACCACCCTAGCTGGGGAACACCACCAACCCCTGCCCCACACCCTCCCTCACTGTGGGGGCCCCAATCTGCCCCCCCATTCCTCCTCCCTACCCATAGACTTACCTGCAGGGAGCTGCTCTCCACAATGTCTGGCTGTATTCCCAGCCACACACATGTGTGCGGGCACACACATACACATAGCGCTCCCCGTGTCCCACTCCTGGCAGCCCCAAGCAGCCTCCTGCAGGCTGGAACGCTACCAGCCTGCAAGGGGAAACCTACCATTTCCTGGTCCCTGCACAATACTGCGAATCCAGGACAAATGCTGTCCTGGCATCATGCAGCTTGGGACCCGGACTTGATGTTCCCATTCCAGGAATGTCCCACTTGATTAGGGATGGGTGGTCACCCTAATTAAACCTTATATATATTCTTTATAATATTTTAGGAAAAAAATACAAAAGTATTGTTGTTGACTGATTATCACTTTCCATCTCTGTGATCCTTCTATAAAATATACAGTAATGCTGCAGGCATCTCGATGTATTTTTTTTAAAAGTGTTGGGGAGTCCATTAACACATTCTCACAGAGACTAACTAACCAAATGGTTCTATAGTAAGTAGGTGCGCGATCAGTTGACTTCCAACTCTCCTATTGTTAATGGGTACTGAATTAATGGAAAGTTTTGCCCACTTGACAGTACTGAACTGGGACCAAATATTATTTTTAAAAATGTAATTAATTAAAATGCGTGAAGCGTTGAGTGGGCAAATAACATAAAGAAAAAATTAAAGTAGTGGATAGTGTTCACCTGGTATTTCACCTGTCCTAATATAATTTAGAAGTCTACCAGATTTCAAAGTCTATACAGACGCAAGTCTTGATGATCTGCAGCTGTAGCATGCTAATACTGTCTACTCCCAGCATTCTGCTGACCTCAGTTGATGAAGCTGGCAGTGCACAAGGAATGCTGTTTGGCATATCAGGATGCACTAAAGCTAAACTGGTGTTAAACTAATAAGAATTATGTTAATTTCAGCTCCATTTAAAAGTTTTGGGGAGAAGACGAAGAGGATGAATTAATGTCTGCAGGTGGAGAAGGCCCTAATGGGAAACAAAAGGTGTAATTTTCAGATTTCAAGCAGTGTTTTCAAGTGTCCTTTTAAAAAAGCATCTATCTTTAACTAAAAAGCCAATGTTTAGTCACTCTGGTATAAACAGGACCACTAAAGAACCCAAAACAACTATTTCTGGGCAGTTTAGTAAACACGGACAATTTAATACTTTCACGTATCTGTTAAATTTCAAAAGTTACAAATTACTAAAACACCACTATAAACAAGACTTTGTGTTTTGACCCTTATTGGAATGGTGCCCTAAGCACTCACAGGAATATGCTATTGTACTCCAGTGCTGTTATCCCTTGTGGTAAGAAGTGGTTTCTGCAGGAGCAGTAAAAAAATCATGTAAAGTTATCAAGCACATTCATTGACTTCTGGGGAACTGAAATGTAGAAGAAAAAGCTCCCTGGAAGTGTGCATGGTTGACTTTATACCTCTAGTTAAAAACTAGTGAAACAAGTCTTTATAAGAAGGACACTGGGATGAAAACTTGAAGTGTCCTGTCGTTAAAAATACATCTTCAAATGCTGCCCATGCCCCAAGTCCTTGCAAAGGGAAAAGGAACTCTTCCACTGAAAGACAGTTTGTTTTGTCTTGCCATGTCTTCTTAGCTTTCAGATGGAAATTTGTGTTTAGGAAGCTGATTCATCCCGATGGCTCTTTTAATAGAACCTAGTACAAACTCTTTTATTTATTTGCTGTCTCTCACTTTAGTTTACAAGGTCAGGTCTGATGTTTTGGTTGTTTTCCCAGCAGTGCTCTACTGACCCACTTTGCCTTAATCCCTTGATGTCACTTAAATGAACTGGGGAGGGGGAGATTTCAGTATTCAGACAATTTCCTTTGCCATTGTGCTCTGCTGCAAATTAATTTGATGCTGTTAGGTAAGCAAAATCATTCACATTACAGAATTGGCAGCTGGCATAAATAGCAGAAGTGAATATTCTGGATAGCAGATAGACAGCAAAATCGACTGTTTAGTTAAGCTGAAATGCTTTGGAAGCCCAATCCTGCCAAGTCTCATTCCTTCAGAGTCCATGCTCGCATCCATTGAAGGCAGTGTAATTGGTTAGTTGAGTAAAGGTTTGAGGCTTGGGCTCATTGTTCAATAATTTCATCTAAATTTTTTCTTCTCATTTCTTCTCATCCTGTAAGGCACTGAATCCTCAAGTCCTAAGTGAAATCACTGTGGACGCTGCACTTCACAGATTCTGCCCTTTATCTGGTTATTAACATCTATAAGAACTGAGAGCAAGATTACGATTCCATAAAATTCATGACTAAATACACAAAGGAGCCACATAAGCTCATTATAACTTACCTAGCCAAGTAAACAGAAAGGAAGAATTGACAGGACAGAGCAGTTGATTTAAAAGCCCAGTGAGACCTGGTCTGCCATGTCACCCCTACCATCTTTTACAACTTTGCTGATGTAGACCTGCATTGCAGCATCAAATACGTTTTTCTTCTGTATGCTGATTGATAGCCGCCTTCACCCTAAAAATTCCCTCAGTGAATAGCAACATACCATCCAGCCTACTGAGCTATTGTTACCATGTATAAAGATGAGTAAGAGATGTAGTGAGAGTGATGTTTGACCAGAACTTTATGCAATGCTTTGAATTTCTTCCTCAAATAACTCTCCCAGGGGCTAGGGACAGAAGTTGCACATAAACCAGATTAAGTCATCAGAAACTGGTTTTAACTTGTAACAGAACAGAAGTTCAGTGCACATAAACCAGTTTCAAAATGGGTGAAAGTAATTTAAGATAAACCTGGTTGAATGTAGTATCAGACTTAACTGATTTAGGTCAAAATAGTGTATGAAACTTCTGTCCCAGACCCCTTCCTGGTTCAAGTTAAATCCAAGTCCCCCAACATCTCAGCCTGTTTCGCAGCCCTGGGCTGGGCTGGGCTGGGCTGTCTGCTCCAGAGAACAGGGCTGGCCCTACCCTTCTTCTCCCTAGCTGGCTCACTGCCCTACCTAGGCAAACACAGGCTAGGGTCTGGGGCTAGGGAGGTGGGTTAAACACTCCTTCCCCCCACTCAAATTTACTGCTGGCTAGGACTGTGGACTTCAAATCTCAGAGGCACCTGGAAGCAGGAAGAGGAAATGATGAGCAACTCTGTAGAGTCCTGCTGCTATGATTGTAGACTGCAAATCCCAGAAACCTTGGGGGCAGCAGGAAGAGGAAGTGAACACACAGTCCATGCTGGGTATGTGCCAGAGAGCCATGCTCTAGCACCCCCGACTTCTGTCCTGAGCCACTGCAGGCATGTGGCTGCATTTCCTGAATCAAAGGTAAATGTCTGCCCAGTTGTTTTTCAGTTTAATCTCTGCAGTTTAGACTAACCTGCAAAGACTGAATCAATTCAGCCTTGGGTTTTTTGACTGTCTGTACTTAGCCCCAGAGGTCAAACAGCTGTTGCTACTGCTTTGCCTCTTATTGCCCACACCAGCAGCATGGTTGCTTATATCCTAATGCTACTTCCAAGTATGCAGTCTTATGTGTAAAACAAAACAAAAAAGTGACTTTCTGCTGTTACTCAGCAAGAACTTATATTAGGAGGGAAAAGGAGACTTGGTCTCTTGTAGGAAAAAGAAGCAGGTAGGAAATCAGAACTGCATGACTGAAATCCAGTTAAGTAATACTCAGCAAGAACTTGGAGAAGAAATGGTGAGAAGCCATAGATAGAAGGAAAGCCCATTGTTAAGACATGAGACACAGTCTATAAGACTTGTCAGAAAATTGCACACAAAAGAACAGTAGGCATTAACAAAACAGGGAAAATACCACCCAGAATCAGACTCTGAGTAAATACAAGGGACCTGGCTTACTGTGAAGAAAATGTCTCCACAACAGATGTGTGTCACTTCTGTTGGCTTGCATAATATCTGCATGGCAATCTGACAAGCTTCCAGGGTGGAAAAGGAAAAGTGGAAGCACCTGAGAATTTCAGAAAAGACATGGAGTAGAATGAAGGAGATTAAGTGGGGGAAAAGTTATGTAACTCAGCACTCCTTAGCAGCATAGGGATGGGAGCATGTATGTGCTGAACAGATACTGCTGTTCCCAAGACCCTGTAATGTTGCAATAAATTTTCTCTTTGCCAACATTTTCCCTTGTAGAAGACAATTTAGTGCAGCTAAGCCTGCAAGTTGAACCCTTTGTGTAGCACAACAACCTTTGTTGTGGTCTCGGCAGAACTATATGTTCATGTAACTAGCCAATGGGATGCTTCCTTAGTTAGTATTCCAAAGCTTCAGAAAAAAGTAGACCATTCAAAACTGCAAGTAATGTAAAATGGAATGAAGAGGCTAAAAGGCAACAACGATTCCACTCAGTGCTATGAATGCAGAAGCTGAAATTGCAATAAATGTTTCCACACATATGCCATTAATTTCTGCTGAATTAAAAAAAGAGTTCCTGGTGTCCTAGGTGATAAAAAGAGGACAGTCCTGAAAAAGAAGCCATTTAAATCTATTCAGGGGTCTAAATGATGCTAAAAAATAGAGATTGAGTTGAACTAACTGCTAATTGTCAACTTTTTTTTTTCAACTTCCCAAAAGTAGAACAATTGTGAAAGTGTTTTATTGAAGCCTCTAGCTTAGAACCAGAGAGAGAAGATCCAGATGCTGCCAGAGAAAGGAAGTGGCCTACAGAGCAGGCCTGCTGCCATTGAAAACAGAACATCTGTCCACCTGAATGCTTCATTTTGGGGCCTTGTTGCACATTACACTTAAGGACATGTTAACAACACCTAAAATAGGAGTGTCCATGGCTAAGAACAGATATTCAAAAAGCCCAAGCCTGAATTAATTCATTTTTTGCAGGTTAGTCTAACCTGTGTAGATTGCAGCAGCAAGAAAGTGAATAGATTTGGAAATTCAGGCACATGCATGCAGTGGCTCAGGCCAGAAGCTGGAAGGCACTAGAGTGAGCCCTCCCTTCTCTTCTGCAGTGGCCACAAGGCTGAAGGGAAACTGATCTGGGGGCAATGGGGGGAGGGGGCGTGGCCAGGCCCTGGCAGGCCTGTGTATGATTGGGGAGGGGTTTAAACTGCTACCCTGGCATGCAGGGACCCCAGCCAAGGTATGCCTCGATGGGGAAGAGGAAAGCAGCCCCTGAGAGGCTTTGGGGCAGTGGGGGAACATGACCAGACCCTGGCTCCTGGCTGGCACTGAAAGGTTGACCTCCTCCCCACCCCCCCCAGCCTTGCTGCAGGGGAGGAGGAGGAAGGGGAGAGCCCTGCCCACCACAGCAGTTCTGTGACAGTCCAGCTTGGCCTAGGCACAGGGAGCCAGGAGCAAACTGGGTGCACAGTTACCATGGCCCCACCCAGAGCTGCAGCCTGCTGGGAAGGGCCCTGCCCTCACGACCTGGCCTAGCCCAGCCCCTCTACACCTGCCCTCAGCAGCACCCACAGGCAGGCCTGGCTCAGCCCTACAGCTCCAGCTCCAGCTCCAGCCCCAGCCCCAGCCCTGGGTGAAGCAAGAGGAGCAATTATTGCTCATGCCAGCTAGTGTCTGGCCATGCCCCTGCCACTGGAAGGGCAAGGGTGGGGAGGGCCCTGACAGACAGCAGCCCATGTCATGGTGTCCTGGGGATCACAAGCCTCTTTCCAGTGGGGGGACTGCACTGTGGGTGGGAGGAGGTCAAGCATAGCTGCCACAGCCTGCATAGGGTGAGCAGCAGTGGCGGCACTGGGAGGGGTAGCTATGGGGGCTAAGGCAAATTTTGGGGTGGCCATAGCCCCCCAAATTCCCCTACTGCCACCACTGCTTAGCCTCCTGTAACCACCCCTTCCAGCACCGCTGCCACCCGCCCCATGAAGGCTGTGGCATCTGTGCCACCCCGCTTACACCCACAGTGCAGCCCCTGGTTTATTCCCCCTTTCCTCTCCTCTCCTCTCCTGCGGGGAAGCCCAACAGGGGTAGCAGGTGTAGCAGCCCCTGTCAGGGGGCATTCAGCCTATGCAGTGGAGGCGGCAGCCAGGGCTGGGAGATTTTGGCTACAGTCCCCTGGTGAGAAAAGGGAGGGAGGGGGGAATAAACCCCCTCCCTGCCCCCTTCGCCTTGTGGGGTCATGGCAGACTGGCATCTGGCCACACCCCCACCCCTACCCCTACCACTGGAGCAATGAGTGGTCAGGGACCCTGACATGGGTTCCTATGCCCCAGCCAGGCACACCTCAACTGGGGTTCCCCCTCCCTGTGGCAAAGCAGGCAGGGAGTGGGTTTATTCCCCTGTGAGGAATAACCCCCCTCCCTGCATCCTTCACCTTAGGGGGCCATGCCAGGTTGGCATCTGGCCACATCCCCATCCTGCTACTGGAGCAGCAAGGGGGGTGCACCCTGACAGAGGCTGGTACTCCCTGGCCAGGCAGACCCCAGCTGGAGTTCCCCAAGAAGAGGGAAGGATTAATCCCCACTCCCTCATCCTTTCACCTCAGGTAGCCATCTTGGGCCAGCATCTGGCATGCCCCCTGCCACTTGAGCAGTGAGGATGAGGGGGGAAATGCTTGGCATAGTCTGCTTTGCCCTGGCCAGGCAGACCTTGGCTGTGGTACCCCAGTGATAGAGGGGAAGGAATAAACCCTCTCCTTGCTCCATTCACCTAAGGGGGCCATGCCAGGCTGGTGTTTACCCACAACCCTCCCTTGCTCTGGCTAGAGAGCAGAGGAGCAGATGGAACAGCCTAGTCCAGGCTGCAAAGCATGCTGGGATGCTGGGGGACTCTGATTTAACATAAACCAGGAAGGGGTCTGGCATCGAAGTTCCATAAACTGGTTTGACCTCAATCAGTTAAGTCTGATACTACGTTCAACCAGGTTTATCGCAAACCAGTTTCGGCCATTTTAAAACTGGTTTATGTGCACTGAACTTCTGTTCTCTTACAGGTTTAAACCAGTTTCTGATCACTTAAACCAGTTTATGTGTAACTTCTGTCCCTAGCCTGTGTGTTCAAGCAGTGAAGCACATGCTAACTGTGATCATATCATAGCAGAGTTTGGATGTTTCGAAGGAGGAATGTCTCCATATTTTATTAAGTAATATATGTTCAGTTATCATCTGACTGCTCCATAAAGTTAATACCAGCACAGCTTTCTGGTTGTTGGTCTCAGCCTCAGCACTGCACTGGAGTCTTGAACCATCTCCAGTGCAGTCCTGGGACTGGTAGTCATCTCTACAGTGGTGCCAGGATGGGACTGATAATCAAGTGACTGCATATGAGTCTTGAACTAATTCTTGTGTGCTGCTGCACCATTTCACACCATGTTACACTCAGAGATCCTACTAACTGCTACTATGAGGCTGCACAAAACATGTTCTAACTTCTAATACGGCATGGTAATGTTTGCTGAGATCTAAATAAAACGTATGCCAGGCATCCCATATGACAGGGCCTTCGAATCCCTGTATAGAAGCCATCCACCACAGATGGTTCTTGTTACTCCTGAGGAACAGAATAAAATCCTGTGGCCTATTCCCAGGGTCACTCAGTGCGAGCAGCACCATCTCATGGATTATCTTCTAGGATGGGTGATTGCTCCTGCTGTGTTGCTTTATCTTTAAGTTACCTACATCCTTTTCAACTGCCTTGGGAAGTTGGGGTCAAAGACCAGAATAGAACACGGGAGGCGCTATTCCTACCCTACTTTTCCAGCACAGATGTGCTACTTCCATTATAAGATTCTTGCAAACAAAGAATAGACTCTTGCCTTTTTTAAACTTTTTAATTTTTAACAAGTGACGAATGCAATATAGATGATGTTTGAATCATTTATGATATTTTGAGGAAATCTATATCAATTATAAAACAAAAGGCAAAGCATTAGAACAAGAGTCTTTTTCTGTTGTTGTTTCAGAAAGTGATTGCTGAGAGCTGGGTGCCTAGATGTTTTAATAGAAAAAGAGAGAGAGAGACTTCTTATATTCTATTTTATTCTGCGTCTGAAAGAAATAGACTTAGCTGCTGTATATTGAACATAGTAGTTGCTGTTGAGTATAATGGCTTTTTCCTGGCATCCTGCTGCCAGAGGTACATGTGCTGTACTTTAGAGGGAGGTATAATTTTTGAAAAAATAGCCTCATTATAACTTTACAGTTAGCAATAACATTTCAGGCATCAGTGTCTTTGACTCTAAGGAGAGAAAACATGGTACTGAAGTCATTATGCACTCGTTTAATTATTGTGATTATTATGTATTTGAATATACAGTCATTGTAATTTAGGGTTGGATTTTGACTTTTCCTTTTTTGGGTCTACAGGGAGTAGGCGTAAATTGTCTACCAATATTCATATACAAGGGCTTTTCATAATGTGGCCTTTTGTTTGACATGTGCAGGGTCTGTTCACTCTGTACATCTCAGAGTCTAAATGCTATCAAAAGTTGCAAATAGGAGTGGATCATGGCCACACTTCTAACTCCCGAAGGCTGAGTGCACTGTGGGAACAGGGATGCACTATGTTATGGGAAGGATTTCTGCCCCTTCTTTGTTAGCTTAGGGAAACACTGTTGCTTTGAAAATAAAATTGCTGAATTCTAGGCACTTATACACCTGTTGAGAAATGTGGATTATCTGGGCTTGCCTGTTCAGGGAAATTATAAAATGATTTGGAATAACTGCATGCTCCCAGGCAGTTAAACAGGAATAGCTCTTCTGAAATACCTCCCCCTGTATACAAATCCTCAAGTAAAATGCCCTTCAGGATAAGCTTGTAGGATGGTCACTGGCTTGGCTGGTGCACTGAAGATTGAACCATGGACCTTCAGAGAAAAAAGCATGAACTGCTGCTATAGCCTGAGCTAAGAAATGACCCACAGGTCCATAGCTGGGGGCTGTAATAACTCAGATGCTCTGTGGATTGACCCAGAGGGTGAAAATGTAACAGTCACCAGCAAATCACGCTGATGGGCCAGTTGATATGTTCACATTTTTTACATTTTACCTGGATAGAGCTGATATTCTTATATTCACATTTTCTTTCTACCTTTCCTGTGTTTAGCTAAAAATAATTGCTCCTTGCTTTTTTCAGCCCCCAATATGAGTCCTTCTTAGTCCTAAAAGTGATGACCACAAAGTAGGGGTTAAGATGCATAGAATCAAAGACTTCATTCCAAGACAGACGACCATATTCTTCTTACTGCAAGTATATTCATCTAAACTATTTACAAGAAGTATAAGCCCTGCACTTCTTTCACCATTCCTGTATTTGTTAGCTAGACTTTACTAGCTGTCCTCTGATAATTGAGTTTGATGTCAGACCATGGCAGTTATTCAGAGTTGGTTTTTGGGAGATGTACATGCAATACTAGCTGCAAAGAGATGCAGAATAATATTTTGGAAAAGTGTGTGCTTTAAAAACACTCTCTGACATATGTTAGAATTCTTTGTTTGAAGTTGGAGATATTTTTAGGAGGGCTTTTGAACTGAGGATAGACATTTTTCAAATACTATACATTCTTCCTGGATGAACATTGACAGTACACAGGAAATGAGTGTCTTCAAACTGCTCAGAAGAAGATAGGCCAACAATTGAGTTGTTTAAACATGGCAAAAAGCTTCCAAATCAACAACAGGCAATAGAAAAAGTGCAGCAGGTTAACTGTGACTGAACTGTGGCAGCTATGATCTTATAGAGAGCAGATACTTTTGCTGTAATAGGAAAATTGTTAGGCCCTAACTGTTATAAAAAAATACTTATAGAGCCATTAGGTGGAGAATAGCTATGGGGTCTCAAGGGAAAGTTATTAACAACTGCTGATGGAAAAGAAATTTCCCAAATACAATAGAGACAGCGTGGCCAAAGACTAAATTCTGCTCTCACCTATCCACCAACCCCACTAAGATCAGTGGATTTGCTCAGCTGATTAAAAAGCACTCTGGGCTTAGCTTTGGTAGTGTCCAGAAATCATTTGCAAGGTCAGAAAGAGCTGGCCTCACAGGCATTTCCATTGCACCCCTGTGCTTAAGAAAAACATTTGTCATGAGCAAAGTACAGCAGGTGCGGACTGCAGTAGTTTGTAGCTACAATTAGATGTATTCATACTCTTCAAGTGCAAAAACCTGGTTTCCCAAGCATGTTAATCTAGTGATCAGAAGATGAAGGGAGGAGGGGTTGATGCAAAAGAGAGATTAAAAACATTGCGGGTAGATTATGTGAATAATATAAGGAAAAATCAAGCAATCTGCTATGACTTAATATGAAGTGTCTGATCCATCTGGGTCTAGATGACCTTGACAGAGGCAGGTTTTAATTTTTATTTGGTAGCCTGATGCCATAGGTACTTAGACACTAAGGGAGTGGTGAGGCTCAGGTGAGACAATGGAGCTCCCTTGAAAGCAAAGCTGTTAGAGGAAATAAGTGAATCTTTTTCAAGAATATAAATTTTGTGTGCAACAAGATTCTTCATTTACCAAGTTTCTGCTATAGTGAAGAGCATTACCATTTCAAAGGCCTGGGGAAACTTCTGGCTAGCAGAACCACCAGCATTATTTCATTACAAACTCTATGCTGAAAACTAGTCTTCCTGCCGTGGTTTTGACTTTTACTCTGCATAAATATAAAGGCCTTTATTTCTGGAATGCAGTCTAACAAAGCAATTACTGTTATTTACCCCTGTTCACTCAAAGAGAACCATTTCACAGAGGCTGCACTGCTTTTGACAAAGCTTAACAGTATTGTTACTGGTGCCTTTAATGATTTCTCAGGCTCCAGTTCACATCGAGGACCATGAATGGCTCTTCCAGACAAAACTGTAAGCCTTGAGTGAGCGAGAGTTTTTTGCATTTTAAATGGACAGTCAGAGTTCACGTAGTATATCAGTTTTCACTTTACATGCCCCTGGAGCTATTTTTCTTTATTAGTCTACTTTTGTGTAAGGTGATTTTTCTTTTGAATTGATAGTCTATGTGTTGTTGTGGTTTGCAGTCTCCTCTGGGAATCTAAGCATTTACCATTACAGAGAGAAAGAGTTTAGTGACCCCTGTTTGAATGCTTGATGGTAGTTTAAAAAATAGACTCTAAACAAGGGACCGCTTACATGGTCTCAAGTGTTCCCCTACCAAAAAAAAAAGCCTGTGGGTACAGTAGTTGATTCATTTTTTTTCCACCTTAACCTTTTTTCTCAGACAAAGTTTCACTTTCAGGTCTGTGTTTTGACTGAATGATCAATCAACAGTTAGGAATAAATTACACCTACCTGCAGAAAAACCTGGTTAATCTTAGGGCAGTGTAACCTGAAAGAGAAAAAAAAATCACTGAAAGAAGGCAGTCATAGAAATCTTGTAAAGAAAGGAGAGATGGTGGCTCTTCATCCAAACATGGGAAAGAGCTGGTGTCAAAGATGCCGCAAGGTGAATAACAGAACCCGCCTTTCACAGTGGAGAATACCCATGTGGGGAAACAATTGGGGAATGAGCAGTTTTCAGCAATGAATTGCATGGTAAAAACTGTTGGCAGATATGATAATTTCAGATGCAACCTCTTGGCTGCTTTCAGCAGAATGGGTGATGAACTCATGATGACATTAGATTAGGTAACCAACGGGAGTTGCCCAATTGCACAGTCTCAGTGCTTACACAGAGCAAGGTAAGCAGATAATTGTATACCAACCAGATCTGTATGAGCCCCACAGAGCTGTTTGTGATGCTTCCAGTTCAATGGACCCTGTGTGTGAGAAACTGGCCATAGCCAAACATTTGCATTATGTTAAGGGGCAAAGAACTTTTGTCTCCCTTCTTCTGCCTGCAGGGGTGTCTTGTCTTCCATGTGATTTGTGTTCTTGGGGTAGTTGTCTGCATCACTGTGCTCCCTCCATACAAGGACTGGAGCTAGACATCTCTTTACCCAAACACAGGAAAGAGCTGGAATGTAAATGAGCCTCCGTCCCACAAGAAGGTAATAGTGGAGCTGTGGTTGCATTTTTTTTGCACAAATTCTTTTCAACTTTTTTTTCTTAACTTCACCCTTCACAGCTGAAATTGTGCACCCATCTGCCAGATACTGTTACTTTGCCTGAAGTTAATGAGACCATACATTTTAATGGTGGTCTTACTATGTTGTGATCCATGTTTTTCTGGCATTAACTTTCTCCAGTACCCAGCAAAGGGGCAAATTTAAGAAGTCTAAGATATTCCCTACTCCTGCTGGCAAAGTGCCTCATCATTTCATAGTTTCATAGTTGGTAGGGTCGGAAGGGACTTGAGCAGATCATCAAGTCTGACCCCCTGCCATGGCAGGAAAGAGTACTGGGGTCAAACGACTCCAGCAAGGTATTTATCTAGCCTCCTTTTAAAGACCCCCAGGGTAGGAGCGAAAACCACTTCCCTTGGAAGTTGGTTCCAGATCCTAGCCGCCCTGACAGTGAAGTAGCACCTCCTGATGTCTAGTCTGAATCTACTCCCCGTCAACTTATGGCCATTATTCCTTGTACTCCCAGTAGTGCTCAGGGGAACAGGGACTCTCCCATTGCCTGGTGGTCCCCCTTGGCCAGTTTATAGACGGCCACCAGATCCCCTCTCAGCCTCCTCTTGTGGAGGCTGAACAGGTTCAGGTCTTGTAACCTGTCCTCGTAGGTCCTGCCCTGTTGCTCCCTGATCATGTGTGTGGCCCTAATCTGGACCCTCTCAATGCTGTCCACATCCCTTCTAAAGTGCGGCACCCAGAACTGGATGCAGTACTCCTATTGCAGCCTGACCAATGTCATATAGAGGGGGAGGATCACCTCCTTGGATCTGCTCGTGATGCATCTGTGGATGCATGACAAGGTGCAGTTAGCCTTCCTGACTGCATCCCCACATTGGCGGACCATGTTCATCTTCAAGTCTATAATGACTCCAAGATCCTTTTCTGCCTCCGTGCTGATGAGAAGGGAGCTCCCCAGCCCGTAGGTATGCTGCTGGTTCTTCCTCCCCAGGTGCAGTATCTTGCACTTGTCAGTGTTGAAACCCATCCTCTTCTCATCCGCCCACCCCTGTAACCTGTCCAGATCCAGTTGCAGCCTGTCCCTCCCTTCTAGTATGCCCACTTCTCCCCACATCTTAGTGTCATCCGCAAATTTGAACAAGGTGCTTTTCACCCCCTCGTCCAAGTCACTGATGACGATGTTGAACAGTGCAGGCCCAAGGACTCTGCCATGGGGGATCCCACTGCCCACATCCCTCCAGGTTGAAAATGACCCGTCCACCACCACTCTCTGGGTGCGGCCCTCCAGCCAATTGGCGACCCATCTGACT
>NW_005841944.1:3128409-3131359 GCF_000455745.1 Alligator sinensis | reverse complement strand
TGCCTTTGCCACCCTGCACTGGATGGTGAATTTCAATAGGCGATGATTGCTATTGCCCAGGTGATCAAGCACCCGCAGTCCCCTCACCAGGTCATTGCTGATGGCCAGGACCAGGTCTAACAAGGCATTTCCCCTGGTGGGACTGTGCACCTCCTGGGTTAGATGGAGGTCCTGTAACATGGCTAGGATCCTACGTGAGTGGTCAGACCTGGCTGACTGCTCTTCCCAGCAGATGTCCAGATAGTTTAGGTCACTCATGATGACTTAACTGCCTCCGCGAGCTGACCTGGGAGTTCCTGGTCTAGCTCTTCTCCCTGGTTGGGTGGTCTGTAGTAGACCACCACCGATAAGTCCCTTTCCCCCCAACCCCCTTGTATTCTGACCCAGAGCGCTTCATTCTGCCCCTCCTCTGACCCAGTGCTGCTCTTTGAGGATGTGAATTGTTCTTTGACATAGAGCACCACACCCGTGCATTTCCTCCCTGTTCTATCCTTCCTGTACAGCCTATAGCTCTTGATGTTCACCACCTAGTCATGTGTTGGATCTCACCGCGCCTCTCTTATTCCTGAAAGAATCACAAGGATAGAGACTTGATCATGGACCCCTCCCCGCTTCCATTGAGCCAATCAAGGCACAAAAGAAGTCCCTTATGATTAAGGGAGCTAGTCAGATGTCAGTAATATTGGATACTGAATATGCAACTGGAACAGAGTTGGCGAAATTATTTTCCATGAGACAGTCAAATACTTTCAACTCACAAGTGAAGTCATGAAAGTCAAAGTCTATTTATGGCCAGGAAAAAGGGTGAAATTTGTCAAATAAATTGTTCTCTATGAACAGTTCACTCAGCTCTAATTTACATATTTTTTGTTTCGCAGAGTCAGTGGCTCAAATTCTTTTCTCCTTATCCAGAGAGATTTAGATGATGCTCAATTGTTTTGTAAATCACACTGATTTGGTTCTGTAAACTGACTGACTAAAGAGCACACCTGATGACATTAAATAGCTCCCATCTTTAAATCCAGCAGTGCTGCCCAGCAGTCACCGGACTAAAAGTTAGGCTTGAAAGCATTTGCAAAAGATGAAACAATTACAGAAGGATTAGAAGCCAAATCTGATTAAATTGGAAATGCATGAAAACAATTTAGTCAGCTGTTGCAAGTGTGCTGAAAATGTGTTTAGGGTTGGGCAATTACTCTCATGGTGGGTGTAGAATTGCCATAAGTTTATACTGGATGCAGTTTGCCAATTTATGGGTCATAAAGCTTCAATATGGGGGACTGTTACTCATTAGTAATCCAGCAGCCTTTATCTTCCTGAGATGTCTTAGTTATTAATTTTACCTCAGTAGCCTAGTGTTGATTACTTATTCCCAATCCCACTTAATTTCATCAAATATTTAGGTATCTTCCTTCATCCAGCTTTGAGCTGTGTGCATAAAATATAAATATGAAAAGTAAATCTATATACAGTAGCTCCGTAAATCTGTGGTGTCATTCAAACACAGACACCATGCAGTGGGAAAACAACAAGAAAGGATAGTGGCAAATACTTTTTTCCCCTAACTTTCATAAAAAAACTTCCCAGAAAGTTAGAGATCGCTTGAATGAAAAAACCCCACAAAAAACCCAAACCTAAAAAGACAGAGCCTGAACCTGTCCTAGTCAGTGGTGGTATAGGTAGAGCAGTGTTTTAATGTGTATGACAACAATACAAGATAGACAAGCAGAGAGGTCCAAAGAGAATCTGTGACTTCTCTGAGCTCTTATAGTTACAAACAGAGCTGGCAGGGCTGCATTATAAAAGGTGTGGGCTTTGGTTTTTTGTTTGGTTTTTTGTGGGGTTTTTTTTTTTGCTTGTGACAGCTTTAGTAATTTTGACTCCTAAGAAAAGCTATTTTGTCTGAAGGATTAGCTGATAGTAGCCTCCGCTTCCCACAGCAGCAGGTGAACTATACTGTAATGAAAATTTAACAAGGAGAAATACAAGGTTTTAAAGTTAATTCTCATTGAGGAATGGCTTTATATCATGGATGTTTCCATTACTAACTTGTCACTAATTCAGATAAAAGACATAATACTGCTGATTTCTGCTTCATCAGGGATTATACTTAATTCTAGCTGGTGTGTAAATTGAAGATAAGCTTGAGTGATAAAACTTTTTAAGTGACATAAATGTCAAGGGTTCTAAATCCAAGGGTCTCCATGGATTTAGAATCTCAGAATTAAAGGAAATTAGGGTGGGAAGAAACCTCAGGAGGTTATCTCGTCCAACTCCTGCTCAAAGCATCCCCAACTAGATCATTCCAGCCAAGGCTTTGTCTAACCCACGTGTGTCCAACCTTTTTGAACGTGGGGCCAGATCATGAACTTTTTATCACCCAGTGGGCCGGCGAGCTACATTCAAAGACCTCACAGGAAGCAGTATCACATCAGGAAGTGATGTCACATGACCTTTGACACCAATGAAGTTGCAGGAAGTGACAACGGAATGGGTGTAACCAGTTCAAAACTCTCCCTCTATAGCATCCACCTCTGCCACTGTTCGGGACAGGATGCTGAGCTAGATGGACCATTGGGCTGACCAATCATGGCACTTTTTATGCTTTTATGTTCTTTGGCTGAGCTTCCAAACTATGGCTGAGATTTGCAAAAAGAGGTAGATAAGCATGTTACAAAGTTGTCATAAAAGATTTGGAGCCCTCTAAATCCCATTCATTTTAATGGAAGTTGTCCTTTTGACTCCGCTTTGAAAATCTCAGCCCAAGGTGCCAACCAAATAAGTCAAAATATATTTTGCATTTCTATGCAGTGCATGTATGTGGGGCTCTCCAAGCATTTTACAAACATTAAATTAACCTCAGGACATCCCTGCTTTTCAGAAGAAATGTGGTGGTGAGGACATTCTGGGAACATCTCTCACTCTGTGGGTGTGATCTGCTTCTACTCTC
>NW_005841944.1:3127820-3128262 GCF_000455745.1 Alligator sinensis | reverse complement strand
ACAGTTGTCCTCACTTATTAACATGGCTCCAAGGCCCTACACTATCTCTGCCTACATGTTGCTCTCATGTCCTCTTGCTTTCCTAAATCTCATGAGAGTAGAGGATTCCCATCATGCCTACTGGACTGCCGTCACCGGATAGCTGTCTTGGTTCTAAGGTTGTGCTTCTGACTCTTTCGTGGCCTCTTTTAGGGTGCACACTTAGAACTCCAGCTTTTTCTTCCCGCCCATTTTGCTGAATTGTGATTATTCCCATGGGGCATGAATTTAGTTCAGTGGCTATGATTCTGCTTTCTCATACAGAGGCCATGACTCTCACAAAGTATGGCATATTTTAGTAGGATAAAAACATTTTGAAGGCCACACAGAAAGCAATACCTCATGTGAGGTAAGATGAGCTTACCAGGTATCAACCACCTGCTACTTGGGTTCCTGGCAGGTA
>NW_005841944.1:3122634-3127086 GCF_000455745.1 Alligator sinensis | reverse complement strand
GGGGGATCCGTGGGCGGCACCCAGCTTCCCTGCCACTTCTGCTGGCTGGTGCTGACCCAGCCAGGCTCCTCCAGTCCCCAGCAGCATGTGGGAATCTGGCTTCAGCTGCATGCTACTCTGGATGGGACAGACCCGCCCGAGTCAGCACCAGCCAGCAGAAGCACCAGCGGAGCCGTGTGCCGCTCGGGACTGACCAGCGCAGGTAGGGGGAAAGTGCAGCTGAGCCCCTGCTGCTCCGACTGGGCTCATCCTGTCCTGAGCAGCACACGGCTACTCCTCTTCCCACACGCGCTGTGTTGGCAACACCAAGCTGACGCGGTGCGTGTGGGAACCTTGTCCCTTACCCAGCCCTTCAGCAGCCATTAGAAAGCTGCTGAGGGGCTGGGGGAGGGACAAGGGTTGGGAATGAAAGTAAACCATGTTTACCTTCGTTTCCCGTCACAGCACTGCAGGCCACAGAAAACGGTTTGGCGGGCCACATGACGGCCCGCGGGCCATTTGTTGGACAAGCCTGGTCTAGCCGGTCTTAAACACCTCTAAGGACAGAAATTCCACAACCTCTCTGGGTAGCTCATTCCAGCACTTTACTACCTTCCTAATAGCTATCCTAAACTTTCCTTGCTGCAGCTTGAGACTCCTTACCTTGTTATCTGCCACCACTGAGAACAGTATAGCTCTAGCCTCTTTGTAAACACCTTTCAAGGAGTTGAAGGCTACTATTAAATCTCCCTTTAGTCTTCTCTCCCCCAGTCTAAATAAACCCAGTTTCCTCAGCATCTTCTCATATGTCATGTTCCCCAGCCCTGTAACCATTTTCGTTGCCCTCAGCTAGACACATTCCAATTTGTCTACATCCTTGCTGTAGCAGGGCCCACAACTGGATGCAGTACTCCAGATGTGGCCTCACCAGCGCTGAATAGAGGGGAATAATCACTTCCTTCGATCCACTAGCAACACTCCTACTAATGCAGCCCACCATGCTATTAGCCTTCTTTGCAACAAGGGCACACTGTTGGCTCATGTTCCATTAATTCTCCACTGTAACCCCCGGGTCTCTTCTGCAGAGCTGCTGCCCAGCCAGTCAGCCCCCAGCCTGTACTGGTGCATGGGATTGTTTCGTCCTAAATTCAGGCCTTTGCACTTATCCTTATTGAACTTCATGAGATTTCTTTTGGTCCAATCCTCCAATTTGTTGAGGTCTTTCTGAATCCTAGCCCTACATTCTAGAGTATCTACTACTCCACCCAGCTTGGTATCATTTATTTGATTTGAACCCATCTGTACATGGGCTTATGAACATACTATAAGCATATAAGACATGACGATGCACACAAGGTTATGTATATATTCAAGTCACTGCTAAAGTGATTGTGGAAATGTCCATAATCTGAAGGACCTCCACGGTGACATGTAGTTTTAGAAACCTGTATTCTCTCCTTTACAAGTTTTCCTTAAACCGCTGCTGTGTTTAGTCCTCTGCTGGGTAGCCTTCACTTCATAGGAAGAGCTGGCATGGATGCTCATGTTTCAGTTGCCTACCACTTCATTAGAAAAGATTCCTTTAGCCTTGTTTTGAGACTGACATTTCCTTTGTTTTCAGAAGGCCTTTGATATTAAGCAAGAAGAAAAGCCCTTGAACTACAGAAATGTTCTGTTTGTATCCCATAATATTCCCAGCCACATTTGAGTTACAAACTGGCAAAAATCAGCATTTCTCTTTTTTTGCTTGTACTGTTCAGGGAAAACTTGGAAGCCTGTTGCAGTAATAACACAATGTGAATATTTGAAAGATCCAGGCCCAAGCTGTCTTCAGAGCAGCACCTGAAGCCATTGCACTGGGAGCTGCCAGAGCAGCCCATCTCTGTTGGAGAACTATGTGGGACAGGAAGAAGAGGACCAAGCCAGGCCCTACCTGTAGACGCATTTGAGGCTCTGGATAAATAGTTATCTTTTACTGGCAATTTAATATGCCACTTCTGTGGCTCAAGTGCCTCAAGTTTGTATTGTAGTGGGCAGCACTGTACCTAGACTCCTGGCAGCCCTGGGTAAACTTTTAGTATTGGCCCCCCTTTTGTCAGAGATAATGATAATAATAATCAGACAATGGAAAAAAATTACCATCTTCAGGCCCCCTTTCTGTCTGGGCCCCAGGCAGCCGCCCAGTTCAACCATGCCTGTGTCTGGGCCCAGTAGTGGGGAAAGTTCAGAGTTCAAACCCTGTTGTTGTCTTGTTATGCAAGCTGTCACAGTTGCATACAATAGTCTCAGTTCGTACCTTTTTTCTTAAAACCTGGAAGATACATGCAAAAAACAGTGACAAGATACTCTTATTGTGGGCGGGATGGCAGCAGTACCCCAGGGCCCAATCTCAGCAGAGGGTCCTGGTGCTTGGTGCAGCACCAGGCCTCCTGGGCCCAATCCCAGGGCACAAGACAGGGAGAAAGAGGTGCTGTGACTCGGAACCCAATTCTGGTGCACAGGGCTCCATCTGGTCTGTCTGTGTCACTCATCTGGTCTGTGGGGCTAAAAGGATGAGTGCCACTGCTCTAGAATAATTATGCTTTCTTTCTGCTCTAGCTTTCTAGTGTTAAAGGTAATTGCTATGCAGTAATCCCTCCAAATGGCCACCTTCTTCTTATTAGTTCTTGCATCACCTGCTGCTACAGAACAATCTGACTGTGCCCAGATAAAGGCCCCCCACCCATTTCATATCAGTTATGTATAGGAACACATAAAAGTGTTGCATGTTATCCCTTTTGCTTTGTTTCTTGACTTATACAAGTCAGTCTTCTAGCTATTCCCACATATATTTTATCTTCAGTTTCCTTAAATGGAAAGGAAGATTCCTTTTTTACAACTATGAAGAAAAAAAAATAAATAGCAAGCCCTTTTTATTGATGGCTACTGTCCTTCCAGCTGTTCATTTTACATTCATCAATGCGATGTTTCAAAGCAGCTGAAATCCTCCTTATTTTGTGTCAGTATGCCACTGTGTTGTACCCATCACAGCAAAAGATTTCAATGTCAGCTTTTAGTGATGGATAATAGAAGGGTTATATTTAGCCATAGGTACAGAAAATTCCCTGATGCTTAGACATAGAGCTCAAAGTATACAGAACCTTAAGTAAGCACCACCTTGAGTTACCTAGGGCAAGAGCATGATGCAAAGTGGTAATGTAACTTTAACTTTTAATAAGGCAAACTTTTAACATCATTAGCTGCATGTTATGAATGCACAGCTTAGGGAGGTATAATAGGGCATGCTCACCCAAGGTTCAAAGCTGACCAAAGCCCATTCTTGAGATCATATTTTTGTACTTATTCTTCCATTTCAGAATATCAGCTATTTACTATGGTTCTTCCTAGTTGTTTGTTCTATTATGACAAGAGGAAGACATTAAGAATGACAGGTTGTTAATGAGACCATTCGGTGCCTCACTTCATTGCTGTCTGCAGTGCTACCTCCTAAGATAACAGGCAAAGGGAAAAATCTGACAAGTGTGGCAATTTCCCACGACAAAATCACTTCAGCAGCAGTAAGTGTTTTTGAAGTGATACCTTAAATAGTAATTACTCTCAGAATAACCCTAATTTCATCTGCCTAATGGTGCAACTTCTATAGAAGTTTAATTATCTTCAATTCTGAGATGCTGTTTATTATATTTACCCTTATATGCCTTTATTAATTTTGAAGTGATAAAATACTGTATACATTAGAGTAATACAGGCTGTTTACCTGACTAAAAGGAGATTCAAAATATGCATGATGAAGGTGTTGCTACAGAATGTAAAAAAGAGGTTGGCATTTTTTAAATGGCCTTCAGCAGTTAGTTGCCCTTCTGCCATCGATTTTTGATGGGAGTTTAGTGCCTGATTCTCTTACCACCTTTCCTGCCCTTTATTTGCAAAAGTCTTACAGGGGTCAAGTCGGGTGTACACTATAAAATGTTACCATGCTTAGACACAGTTATTGGTAATGATAATAACTGATATGAGATTGACTTCTGCGGGAACTGCAGACCAAGATTAAAAGGTATTTAAAATTGTGCCATCCAATTGGGATTAAGCCCTTAGATTCAGGGGGTAATAATTTAAGGTGCAGACCAGGCCAAGGAGAGGAAAGTATTTCCCCCAGACATAAAGAAGTATTGTTAGTCACATAAGTAGCTGCTTTACTAGTCCCCCTGGAAGAGGCAGTGCATTCTTCCAGCAAGCCTGACAGAAGCGCACACAATTTCTGAGAAGCTGATGTGCCCCTTAATATATAGCTCAAACCCCTCAGGCCTTGTCTTCACTAGTTAATGCATTAGTTAACATATTTTGAAAATACTTTTTTTCCTAGTGTGGACACAGCCTAAGGGACTGCAGTGCATGAATTGGTGCCTTAGCTGGGAATAAAGCCCTCCTACATTAATTATCCAGAAATCTGAACATTTAAGGCCACAAAGCAAC
>NW_005841944.1:3087318-3122624 GCF_000455745.1 Alligator sinensis | reverse complement strand
GGGAAAGAAAAGGATTATTTTATCTTCTACCACCCCCCCAAAAAATGCTGGGGACACTATTTGCCATGGTTTACTTAATCAGGACTCCAAAAACAAATGGGGAGCACATAGTGAATGTAAAGGACTACAATGAAATTGAACACTGAAAGTAATTAATTTTGAATGTAAATATTTTCCTTTGAGGGCAGATTCCATTAGGAATAGAAAAGTGCTTGTTCCTGGCCCTTTTCCTATTCTCATCATTCATTCAAAATGGTTGTATGTTCCCATGCCTGTAACATCTCACCCCACATTCCTCTCTGTGTAAAATGTCTACTGTGTTTGCACAGTCCTTTTCTGGCTCAAGCTAGCTTGTTGAAAACGTTGATTGTGTTCATAAAGAAGCCGTCATCACAGGAGAAAGTGACAGCTCCTTCTTTTGGACCTCATCTGTTTGCTCCATTTGGGAAGAAACTTAGTTTTGTTTGTAAGCCTTTCGAAACATCATAACAGTATGTGTCCAATCATCCAGGAATGTAGGTGAGCCCAAGCAGAGATCTGCTATGGAAGGAAAGTATGTTGGGAATTCAGTATGCTTTGCTACAGTAATATCCCTCATTTTTTTAAAGATAAATATGAAAGTACAGATGAAAGTTATTAGCAAGACTTACAGCGAATTTCAACTTCCGGCTTAAGCAGGCACAAACCATTGATTTACTTCAGAGATGAATTTTCCCCATAAAGAAAAAGGAATATTTGGGGAAGGAAGAGAATGTATGCTACCCACTGCTAAAAACCTAAAATGAAATGAACATGCTTATCATAATATAGATTGGCAGAATTATTTGAGAGACTAAATATTTTGTTTTATTGCCTTATAAATTAGAGTTAGCTTCTGTGTGCAAAGAACCTACACAAACTCAAATAGCTATTCACGAAATACTGGGAAGAATTAGCAATCAAAACGATTGTACGTGTGAAAGTTATTACTGCTAAAAAAAACTTTAGATCAGGGTTAATTATAAAATGATGCAGTAGTATAATTAGTATTCTTCCTATGGAGGATTATGGGTCCTCCTAAATGCCCTTTTTGATTGCCTTCTTCCCTTTTTTAATTTCCTCCTTGTCCTTTTTGATTATCTACCCCATGACCCTCAGGGCTCCTAAATGTAATACAGTTGAAATAACATTTTTGTGTTAGAGGTGGGATTTTTTTTTTAAAATGAGCTATTAACCTCTTGCTTACCAAAGACTGAGAGAGTGTTTTTGTGACTAGAGAGATGGGAGTTATGCCTCTAGTGATATCACTAACACCAGAAACTATCATTGGTCTCCCTAGAGTTTTTGTACAGATCATCTTTTTGCCTTCCCCAAAGTAATCTCTGTGGGTTTGCCAGGCACTGGTCTGCATGACAATGAGTTTAAGAGACTAGAAAACTTGCTTGGAATGTATTTTTACAACTTCATAAGATTAGACCTAATGGATCTTAACTAGGTATTTTTCAAGCATCTTGACTGTCCTCCTCACTATGAATATCAGGGTGCAAGATAAGCAATGTGAGTTTAAATTTTTGTTATATTTTTTCAGAAGTTTCTTTCTATTCTGGATTCTCCTTTTGGAGCAAAGTCTCCCTGGGGATTTTTCTCAGAGAGCCTAAGGAATGGTTTGTTCTGCTCCCATGGCATTGTTTAATATGACTGGGCCACCTTACTGTGATATTTGTAGCCATGGAATATAAAGCTTATCTCCCTACTATTTCTGTTCTTCCCCAGATGTATCCAGCATTGTGCTTTGCTGTTCTTCTGGTACATCAGTTTCCAGCACACAGTTTGTATGGTTCTTCCTTGAGGCAGATTGTTTCCTTTGTAGGCAGAGCAATGCACGTGCTTGTCCTATCTGCTATTTAGTTCAAGGAAGGTCTGCTTCTTCCTGGGATGTGAGGAAGGGTAGTATGTACCTAAAGCTTATCAAACCTCTCTGCCAACTGTATAGGTGGTCTATTAAAAGATAGCACAAAAAAACCCAAAACTCAAAAACCCTTTTGCTTCTCATAGTAAATGACTAGGAACTCATAGTCAGCAAAGCACCAGGTCAGCCATGGGAAAGCAGATGTATATTAGGGATGTGCAAACTGGACCCTATTCAATTTGGATTTGGATTCGGCCTGAATCAGGGACAGTGATTTGATTAATCAATTCGGATCGATTCAGTCGAATCTGAATCTGAAGATTCGACGCTGATTCAGAGAATCAGTGATTCATCCGTAGACACAGCTTTAAAAGTTTTTTGTATGTACCTCGAGGTACCAGCACGGCTTGTGAATGCTGCGATGCTGGGGCACATGGAGCATCCCATAGGAGTGTGGGGGGGCCTCCATGTACTCGGTGGCAAACTCAGAAGTGGACCGGAAGTAGTTCTGGTCCATTTCCAGGTCTGCCAGGGAGTGCACAGGGAGGCCCTGTGCACCCCCCCAGCTTGGTGATCAGCCATGGGGGGACCCTGGGTGCCCCCCAGACCCAAGAGGCACCGGTCACCAAGCCAAGGGGTCTGGGGGTGTTCCCAGCACGCTCCCCAGTGGACCTGAAAGTGGATCGGAAGTGCTTCTGGTCCACTTCCGGGTCTGCTGCTGAGTGTGCTGGTGAGCCCCCTGCGCTTCTGTGGGATACTCCATGCGCCCCAGTATCACAGTGCTCACAAGCCAACTGCTACCTAGAGGTATGTAGAAAAAACATTTAAAGCTGTGTCCGTCCGAATCGTTGAATCTTTCCGAAACTCTCCAAATCAATTCAGAGGGTTCCGATTCAATTCAGAAAGATTAAAGCGTCCTCTGATTCAATTCAGATTCAGAGATTTGGCCACCAAATCAGGCTAAATCTCCGCTGAATTGAATCAGGGACTAAAGTTTCGCACAGCCCTAATGTATACGGATTAGCGAATGTGTACTCTGGTAATTATCTTTCAGATGTATATTTTACGGCCATCATGTGATGGCACCTCAAAAGTTTTACATTTCTTTTTTCTTGATGTATGCTATATTGGGCCATTTTAATTAAATGCACTGCCCCATATCCTCTATTTCATAAGCATAGAAGGTATTGATTCTACTGTTTATTAACTGATGCCCATTTTAAACAAGGCCCATGATCTAGGGTTGTGGTCATTGGAGCTAGTTGAGATATAGTCATTTAGAAGTTGTCTGGTTTCTCCAAGCTTCAACTAACTCATTTTCAGCTTCATACATACAAGTGCAGTAAAGGTCTGGTTATGCTTTGAATCAGCAATTGGTGAAAATTTACCAGTACAAACCTAAAGTATAAACATGGGAGGTACACTGATCAAGCTTCCTTCCTGAATCCAAGCTTGCTGAAATGAAACCAAACTGGGCTGTCCTCATCTGTTTGAGGTTTTTCCTAGGCTTGGTGAATTGGGCCTATTGTGAAATATAGATAAAGCCATTAGATTAATCAAAATTAGATTCCCCTCTCCTCCATCAGGTCTGTTGAACAAAAGAATCATGCACATATTTTCTCTTTGACTTTCTTTGCATGGCTAAAGAGATAACACTTAATATCAGTGTTTTCCCCTTAGGGTAGTTGGCTTATGAGTATTTAATGGAAAGGTCATTGATTTCTTGTCTTGCCTATAGTGCAACCAACTGAATGATGGTAGTTCTCAGTGCATGCTAAATGTACGATGACAAACAAGCACAAATGCATAAATACAGATAAAGTAATTGGAAATTCCTTGTAATTGTTAATCTGTTAGCACTTCCAGGAAGCATTTTTTTATTATTATTTGTTTTGGGGGGGGGGGGGGGTTGCAGTCTGTGCACAAGAACAACTTCCTTCTTCAGCAGTACTTTGTTGAGGATGCATGTGGGTTAGCAGGACACGCACACTTTGGACTAAACCTGTTTCATCGTCTCATGCCTAAATGGCACTTACATAGCCACGCAACTGCACTTCTGGTGAACATTAGCATGGAAGAGAGAATCCAATATGTACATGATTACAGGAATTAGGATGCTTGACAAAAGTTATAAGGGATTCTTGTTCTGGAAACAAATGTGACATAAGGACATGATTTTTTTTCTCTCTCTCCCTTTAGTGTAAATAAGTTTTTTATGTTTATCATTGTTGAGAAAGGATTCAAATATCCATTAGATCCAGTGCTATCCAAATGTCACTGGGAATTAGGGAAGAGCTATGAGTGAAAAGAGCCCGTGTTTTTTAACAAACCAGGTTTATTTTCTGTGGTTCAGTCTCTAAGGGTAGGACTTGGAGACAAGGTAGATCATTGCTCCCTCTCTACCCCAGCATTTGGGAAAAGAGAGAGCCTGGTTTTAGAAAGAGAAAAAAAAACCTTTAGGAAACAAATCCTGAAAGTTTGTCCTTGCCTGGGTAACAGATTCAGACCAGAGTGCACAGCAGGCCGGCTCCAGAAAAAGAGTGGAGAAAAAGATGTTTGCTTGATAGTTTCGTTTCAACAAGGCATGCTGGAAAGAAGTGCTCTTTTTAATGTAAGTTCTTCCACTGTGCTCTTAGTTCTTAGGTCTTGCCTACATATGGAGCTATTCATCAGTAGTTTTTCAGGAAAAACTCTTCTGAATAATACCATGTCTGGACATTTAGTCCCAAGGAAAGGTTTTTTTCTTTAGCTTAATCCACGTAGAATAAATGTGCCCACATCTGGAGTTATTCAGAAATAGCTATTGCACATGAAATTCTCAGCCTACCTTAATATGATTTAACTTTCATTTGAAGACAAAGTTTCAGAAGAAGGTTATTAGGAGCTGGAGTTGCTGTGGAAAAGTTTCAAGGAAAGGAAACCCTTCAGGAATATAGGCAGTGGGCTTGAAGAAGCTTTCCTGCTTGCAAGAAAAAAAAATAATTAGTTTAATTTTGGAGAAGACTTTAGAAACTAATAGCACTAACACTAAATTAGAACCCAGGAATATTTTTGGGAACTAGGAACTAGACTAAGCAGGTGATTGCATTTGTTGGTATGATAAACATTTTTGACAGAAATTTCATTTCTGCTCCTCCTTGTCCTCCCACTTCTATGTCAATCAGGACATCTTGATTCACTACTTTACCAAGCGACAATGTTACGTATGCAGAACATGTTGTTGACTCCTTCTCTCAAAATATTCTTGGGCATGTTTATTCTTACGAATGTGCTTTATACTCAAGAGGTGGGGTAAGCTATACCTTTTACAGGCTGTCAAAACCTAAAAGCCTCAATAAGGGATAAAGATGGAAAATATTTCCTTTTTTCTTCTGGTTACTGGAAAAAGTTATCTGGTTCTCGATATATCACAGCAGAGATCTGTGAGGGCTGAAAATGAATAGCTTGGCAAGGAGAATACTAGCAAACTGTAACTTCTTTGTTAACATTTCACAGCTAGGGATGGGTCAGATTTGGGAAGTTCTGGATCTGAATTTATCCAGAGTCCAGATTCAGCCTTCTTCCCTCTCTCATCCATGTTCCATGCCCTCCCCAGTTCTGTGTATAAATGATGTGGTGCCTTTTGGTCAGTTTTTAATATGCTTAAAAAAAAGAAAAAAAACCTGCTTGTTGTTCCTGGAATACTCTGGCATCTAGCTTTTTGAGATGAAACAGCTGTGTGTGCAAAGCTTGCAGACTTGTGTTTCTTGGGACTGGAACTCCCTTGTCACTTGTCCTTGCTTCCAGAGTGAATGATTGCCATTTCAAGTTTTTCCTACTTATAAAGAACACCTGCAGCAAAACAAGCAGAAAAAGAAATGGAAACAGAAGTACAACTTACAGTCTTCATTTTTATTAGCACAAATAAGCAAACAGAAGATATTTCCAGCCGTTTTCAGGACTTTGTTCTTTTTTTTATGTTCTGCTAACTAAAACTCCAAAACAGTCTATAAATGGACAGGGTCCTTATGGTTCCTAATGCTTATATATTATATTACTGTCCAAACCTTTAAACCTAAGTAACAAAGTCCTTAAATAGTAAGTCTTAGCTTGACCTGTTAGCTGATTTTTAGGGTTTCTATTTCCCCTTTCAGATGTCTAAGAAATTTAAATCTTTTGTAATCCTGAATTGGATCTGAAAAGACCCACCTGGTTTGCCTGTCAAGATGGATCTGCAGAATAGCTCCATACTTCTGCTCATGGTTCTGAGGCCCATTATCCTTGAATGTGGCTCTGCTTTTCTGCCAAATTCTTTTCTTATAAATACTTTTGGCTTGGGATACGTTTTTAAAGCACACTTGAAAAAAATTAACGAGACAGTTGTAGAGCTGCCTTTTTACTCTTTAAGTATACTTGTAAATGAACCCAATCATGATTTAACAGAAAAAGCATATAAATGTATAAGATATTTGATTATTTGTTAATACAAATTGTACCTTTTAGAACTTTCCCTTTAAATAGGGGAGCTAAGATAATGTGACTTGGCTTCAAATGTGTCTTCTCTACTATAGTTGGAGAGCTCAAAGGTTTGTAACCAAGGTACCTGCCGTAGAACTGTACAAGGATTTAGGACTGTTTGGATAGAGGAGACTCACAGCTGCTCACCCTGTTAAGCTGATCGCCCCACAAGAAGAAGCTTTTAAGTAAAAGATCAGGAAAATCACATGAGTGCAGACCCTGCCCCTTCCTCTGCTTTAACGTGTCCCTAAACCCACTTGTCCTTAGGGCCATATTTAAAGGATATGAATCACAGAATCATAGAAAACAATAAGGAGTGCCATGTGTGTTTGGGCTGTAAGCAGGGCAATATCTGTTTTCTGTTACTGCAACACCTAAGAGGCCTTGTGGCTTGGGGTGGGTGTAGAGATAGAGGTAGGCTGGGTGAATATCAAAGTGCACTAAGGCTAGGGACAGACATTACATGCAAACTGGTTTAAGTGATCAGAAACTGGTTTACACCTGTAACAGAATGGACATTCAGTGCACATAAACCAGTTTGAAAATGCCTGAAACCAGTTTGACATAAACCTGGTTGAATGTAGTATCAGACTTAACAGATTTGGCTCAAACCATTTCATGCAATGTCTGTCCCAGACCCTTTGCTGGTTTAAGATAAACCAGACTCCCCCAGCAACCCGACATGCTCTCTAGACTGGGAAGGGCTCTCTTCCACAACAGGGCTGGCCCCTCCCCTCTGCTCCTTGACTGTAGCTCCAGTGGAGACTGCAGGTACAGCAGGGTCTGCCTGGCTTCCCCTTGTCCAACCCCCCTACTCGCTGCTTGCTGGACAAGCAGGGATTTCTCCCCCCTCCCCCCTTATCACCCACAGCACAAACCCTAGCTCCACACACCCTAGGCATGCGGTATGCTAGCTAATGCTGAGAGGTGTCTCTGTGTGTGAGTGTCTCCAATTTTACTGGGACAGGCAGACAGCACAGTGACCACTTAGGACTTTTTGGAGCTAATTAACAGGTCAGCTGATAAACTAGTTAAGAAGTTTGAATTAATGGAGAGAGACTATTGTGTTGCTGATGGGGTGATGAACACTGTTATCAGCCTCTTGCTGGCTTGCTTCCCTGTCAGTTTGCTGCAGACAGTATAAAAAATCAAGGAGGGAGATTGAAAAGCTCTGTTTCATCAACAGATGCATGCACTGCATGTCCCCCTTGCCTCACAATGCTAGCACAGGGCTGGAGGCTGGCAACACTCCTGCCCCTTGAGCAGCCAGTGGGGAAAAACCTGGGATGGTGCAGGCAGACCTCCCTAATCAGTGGTTCTGCTGGGGCCTGGCCATGCCTGCCCTCAGCTTAGTACTGTGGAAGGGAAGGGAGGGCTGCTGTAGTGCCCCCCCGGCTTCTAGCCTGAGCCACTGCAGGCATGTGCCTGAATTTCCTCAGTCCAGAATGATTGTCTGTCCAGCTACAAACCAGTTCAGCCTAGCCAGGTTAGACTAACCTGTGCAAAGATTGAATCAATTCAGGCTCAGGCTTTTTGAATGCCTGTCCCTAGCTTAACTGATTCCATCATCAACATGTATCTCAAAGGAATGAGTGCATACATGCAAAGATTGAAAATGGCCATCAAGCCATATAATGCATTAGGGAAAAACCTCTCCTGATCATTTGTTCGCTGAAATTCTGAGCGTTCCACTTGGCATGGACTTCAGAGTGTTTGCCTTTAAAATAAAGCCTTTGTGTGATGGAGTTAATTGTGTGTCATATAACCAGCACATTCCTTCATGGCTCAACCTAGGAATTTGGGAGCCAGTTCATTATTAAATTTCTAGTATGGTTTGCTTAAGCAAGGTTGATAAATAATTTTTTATAACCATGTTGACATGGGGTATAAAAACACCTGTAGTTTTAACATGGTGGTTGTTAGTGCACTGACGTCCACAGCATGGGTGGAGCTAAAGAAACTGTTAACCTGACTTAAGCTGGAAGAAAATAAAATATACAAGACAGTTTTCCCCAAAATGATAGTCTATGAGATAAGGAAGGCTGCTTAAAACAGTAACCACAAAAGCTGGGAAATTACAAATTACAGCTATTACTCATTCTTTACTGGCAAGGGTAAACGATAAAAAACCCCGCATGTTCAATTTGGGTGCAGCAAGTGGGTGACTTTGCTTAAGAGGGAGATTATTGCATGCCAGGGACAGACAACACAGGTCTGCCATTTTATGGGTGAGTGTGGGTGCATGTATAACGTCTTTACTCCTTAGATAGATAGCATCAAGATGCATAAAGGTGTGCTGTTTTTACTCTTTCCTAGTATTGCCCTTTCTATACACTGTATGAAAGAGAGGTCCTTTCTTTTAAGACGCACTTTCAGGTTATTATTATGGTGACAGGTACAAGTCAGTTCTTACACTTTTTGTGAGAAGAGAGATTAAGGAAAATCTTGGAGTCTGTGTAATTGTGGGAGAAAACATGTCATGTTTACAGAGAGATTCACATATATTCCATATGTAATGAATAAGAACATCCTGGTAAATTAGATAGAGAAATTTCTGTGCTGCTTAACCAATAAAAAACATTAAAAACCCTGATGAGCACAAAGATCTCAATTCAAAGTGCTGAAACTCTCCAGCCAGACCTAAAGGTAAGAGTCTGTAAGGTGAATCTACTAACAAGCTGACTTTTCAAAGGTTTTGTGCTCTAAAGAACATGAAAGCCATGTTTAAAAATTTAACGGCGTGATACGTTCCTGTTCTGTGTAGCAGTAGAAAGAAGAAGCTTTTTACGATGCTGTAATTCCCCAACCAGCAGCTCTTTAAATTAAGATGTTTACGACAACTGCTTGCACTTAACGGATGCAGACTGACTTGGTCATTAATTATTGCTTTTTTTTTTTCAGTTATTACCTGTATTCAGTGAGTGCATGTGGTTATAATCCTCTGTTGTCACTGCAATGGCAGTGTTCTTTCTCGTGAAAAGAAAAAGCTTTATTTATCTTTCCAGTCGCTAAGAATTTTAGGAAAATATTCAACAACAGTAAGTTATTGGTTGGGGGGGGAGGGTTATGCAATCATTGAACTGATTTAACTTGGCAGTGATCCCATCCACCTTAATCCTTTTCACAGTTTGCAAGCAGTCAGCTCAGAGCAAGAGTGCAGTGGGTCTAATAGACTTCGATCTCTGAACTATGGCATTTGCGTTCAGCTTCCAGAACTAGTCTTAAGTGCCTAGTAAAACCCTACAGTTTTGGTTTCATTAATTAGAGACCCTTTCATTGATTTGTGAGAAACATTGGCCAACACTTTAGCTTCACATTTCTTTGGCTCTGTAAATATTTATACTGTTCCTTTATGATCTTAATTAATGAATGGTGCACATTTTCAGTGCATCTAAAAGAGGCCCCCTTCCACACAATGACTTCCTTGTGTGACCCTCTGCCAAGTGTTGTAGATCAGGTTAGTAGGAGGTCAAGATGGAAGCTCAGGCAAATTTAATTCTAAGGGATCCTAACAGAGCTCTGTGAATTCCACTTAGCTGTAATGCTCTTTTTGTATCATGATTTCAAAGTGTTGGTTATTTGAGTAGAAAATGGAGAAGTAGTGAATAATGATTATTGATTTAAACTTTAATGTGCTGACTGGCTAGGCCATCTTTCAGTTTCCAACAGATAACTAAATGCTAAATTGTGATTGTTTTGGGTTAGGAATCTATCAGGCTACTCAGATGAACTCCATCATTCTTTTGTATTAGCACCTAAAAAATATAAGCAAATTTAGCTTCCAAATCCCCATAAAGCAGGGCAGTATTATATCTACTGTATGCAGAATGGAGCTAGAGATGAGTGACAGATGCAAGAACACAGGGGAGGGGCTGCAGTACAATTTAGATCACCCAACTCCAATGTCTTCACAGGACCATCCGTTCTCAGGGCTTAGCAAAAGATTTTCAAAATCCTGGCAGTAAGTGTGCTTACAAAATTGCTGAATCATATGGTAAATATTTACACAGGCCTGTAAAATTTGACGTGCACATACATATTGTATGTGCAACTTCCAAATATGTTGGCTTTCCAATTCTTCATGGAGCTACTGAGAGTTATGTTCTGAGAATTTTTCCACTATTTTAAATTTATCCTGTATATGATAGTACTCACATGTGAACTTTTTTTCCATTAGCTCTCCGTTCAGCCCCCTTTCCTCACATATTGGCTCAAATTCTACTTTCAGTGACACCTATCAGTATCTCCGAAGTGGCAGAACTGCTAATCAGAGTAGCTGCAACTGAGGCTTTCTAAGATGTATTCCATAGCCCATACTCCATATGTTGGAAGAACAAGACCTTTTTATGATGACTATTTCATTATCTTTCTCCAACTAGGGAAAAGACCGTGGAAAACTATGTGCACCTTTCTTGGGTAACACACATGCACCTAAGAGCTCAAAAAATTATTTGGATCACTGAAGAAAATGCAATACATCAATGGGCTTGCACAGATGCAACACGGTGGAATTTTACATTTTGTTGAATTCTCATTTTAGCAGTGCCTCTTGAAAAGTAGTTTATTTTACAGAACATTTATCTTTTTGTTTAAAATACATAAATAACTTCACCATATGTGAAGTGTAAGGAAGCAGTAAAATCATTGCTTAGCTAAAAAGGAAGAAGGGGTAGGACCTGGGCTTTAGTTTACTATATGTATTAACTAGTAAGACGAAAACCCAATTACTCAGGTTTAGCAAGAAGAAAATCCAAGTGTCTCTGCTACATCCAGGTTATACCATAATTAAAAATGAGCACAATGAATGATGCTCGTTAGTTGTTCAAAGAACATTCCAAACTATACACTTATTAACAAACAGCTCAGAGCACAATATTACAGCATTTACGTGATCCTTTTGAAACTAAGGGAAGTTTTACTTGCATAAGGAGTAAGGGAATAGGCCCTATAGTGTCTTACCAATTCTTGTTCCTTAAGAATAATTCAGAAAAAAAATAGTTTCATTACTTAGTGCCAAATCTGATAAAGGCCAAGTTTGGAAAAAAACATTTCTTGGTTGGTTTTAACAGTGACAATGTGCATGTGAGTTACAGCCATGGGCCAGGTACAGAAGTTACGCTTATTGCATGGTAGGCATGGAGAAAGCACTCTACAGCCATAACCAAACAGATGAACAGGGCACATAGATAAGAATCTACTCAGTTCATGATTTTGCAATTTTCCTGGAAACTGTGATAAAAGGCAGTTTCTGCAATCACCACAAAAACTAGCATTCTCCACGATTTTGCATGGAACCACTAGGAAAAATAAAACTTACTAAAAATAAAGTGCTGGCTCCCCAGTGGGAGTCAACAGCCACTGTAGCCTGGCCTAGCAGCCCGCCGGAGGGAAAATTGCTGGCATGAAGGGGAGCAGCCAAGATGGGAGCTGCTGCCTCCTGCCTTCGCCTCTGATTTGACTGAGATGGCTGCCTGTTGTGTGGCCCTGCCCCTCTCCAATCAGCAGTGAGGTGGGTGGCTGCTGGGCAGCAAGGGGCAAGGCCACCAGCTCCCCTTGGCCAATCAGTGGTGGGGGGTCCTCCACAAAAGACTGTAAAAATGGCTCCAGGCACTGTGAGCAATCTGCAATTTGTACTTTACTCTGTGCACTTTAAATAGATCCTTCACATAGATACTGTAAAAATGGTGGATCTCACTCTAAGATAACCCTGGATGAATGTGGTATCAAACTTTAGCGCTGTAGGTTAGAGCACTGTAACGAACATCTACCAGATCCCATCACAACTCACAGTAGCATGTGCACCCCTGAGAGTGCCGGTGCACCCCCTGACCGGCTGAGCTCACCGCTTAGGCGATAGGTCAGGGGGGCAGATGGGAGTGTCAGTGCCCCCCTGCTAGCACTGCCTGGGAAGTGGAGCACTGTTGCACTCCCAGAAGCAGCTGCAGCCACTCCTGGAAGCAACCACAGCGATCAGCTGCCTCACGATCAGCCGCGGGGGGACCCCCTCCCCACCCGGATGGCGGGATCAGCGGCACCAGTCGCTCATGCACCTTTTGAATCGGTGAGACTGCTCATATGCTTAAAATGAGGTACAGTTGCTTGCAGAATGAGCCGGGAGGCTGAGCATCTTTGTATGAGTATGGCCACATTGGCAGAACAGGAAAGTTTGTACCACTACTGCTTGGTAGATTAAAGAAAACCCTTTAGTCTCCAGTGTTGTCAATCCAGCAACTTTTACTAGCACTAAATTTACTTATAAAAAGTTTTTAAAAAATGCCCCCAGGACAAGCCCTTGCATGTCATGTTTTTGCCTGGAGTAAGTTTTTATATGGAAATACTTTTTTTAAGATAGTACAGAGGATGTCTAGAGTTTGTCGAGCCAATTGATTTTGCAGGGAATGTGCTGACTTTCAGTATGTATGGAGGATTTTAGCAGAAGCTGAACAAAATCCTCTCTCAGATAAGATGCATTCTATTTCGTCAGTTAAGAGCATCCTTAAATCGAAATAGCTCAAACATAATCAAACCTCCCCACCACAATCCCTTGCCTTCTCCTCCCACCCCCTGCTCAAATCCCTCCCTCTCCCTGCTGTAGGATAATCCTGACTGTGATGTCATTAAATTGAAGTTACAGACTAATGCTCCAAATTCTGGTCATGGGCTCCAATCGCCAATGTTGTAAATTTGAGATATGTATATAAAGGAGTCAGGTTATTCCTTCCTCCTACCCCTTGCTTAATTTCCCTCGAGCCCTGAAAATAACTAGTGTGGGATTATTTGGAGATATTCATGTCTTCTTGCTGCTACAGAGCCTTCCTGTAGCTCCCAAGCAATTTGCAAAAGCTGTGCCTGGGTTCCTGAGGGGGATGCTGTCTTCAGGGACCAGAAAGTTTAAGGAAAGAATTAAATGTTCCCTTAGCCACTTTGCCAGCTAAATGTGACTGATGATTGTTCACAGCTTCTTATGAGTGTTGAGAAAGATGGTACAAAGTGGAGGAAGAACTGAAAAATCCTCCCTTTCAAACAGACTTCTGTGTGTACTGAATTCCTGGCCACTGTAATGATTCTTAATTTCTGATGTTGCCTTTTTTGAGGTATTCACACTCATATCAAATAGTACCTGGGAGCTTCAGAGCATCCAGTGCAAATGCATAATAAGAGTCAGTCCCTGTTGTAGGATGTATGCAGTCTAAATAAACAAGATAAAAGGAGGAATAATCAGACTGTCTTTCTCCATTTGACAGATAGAGAGCTGAGGTACATGGGCATTAAGTGACCTGCCCAAAACAATGCAAGAATTCTGTGGTGAAACCAGGAATTCAGCCTATATCTCCCAAATTATGGTCCAGTGCTTTAACCACAAGAGTTTTGTTCCTCTTGAATTATGTATAGTTGACATTTAAACCACATAACTTCAATGTGGCAGGTTCAACCATGCTGCATCAACCATATCAACCCACTGACGTCATACAAGGCAGGTAGATCTCTTCCCAGGAAAGGTAAATAACACTGATAAGCTCCTCCGAGTTCAGTACACAGAGGAAAATAGGGCAGAGTGGTCTTGAAAAGAGTGCTAAATAAAGGGGTTTTGCTTTGAGCTCATGTCTGAGATTAACCTTTTCCTTGGCCAAGATGCTGTGCATATTCCCCACGTTTACAAAGTAACTATATAATGGGAATTACTTGTTTTAGAGACTGCATTTCACCATGTTAAATTATTTTAAAATGTTAGCTGAAAGCACAAGTGGAATCTTGAAAGACCAACATCATTTCGGAGCTACTGGGCACATGCCAACTGATTTCAATATGGAGTTTATGTGCATACCAACTGCCAAAGGCTGGGGATTGTTTTATATACTACACAAATGTATTGTCTTACGCTGTAACTAGGAACACACACCCAACTGCCACTAATAAAGCTGTAGCTCTGTGAGAAGACTTGAGCAACCTATCCACAGACCCAAAGTAACTCTTCAGTTTTGTGTAGCTACGTCAGGATTGCAGGCTTCTGTGTGCAGTATTTTTAGACAGTAACTTTCACATTATTTAAAATAACACTTCTCTCATTCTCCTCTTGGATATTTCTCTACTAAAAATAGAGCTTTTATGGGAGACTCCTTGACCTTCCTAATGGATTCTTGTTGGTGAACTGCCAGTGGGTCATTGCAACTGTGTCTGAGTTTGTCTACTGAGGATTGTTCATGGTGGTTTAACCTGGCAATAAAGCTGTCACCTTATTGCAAGAGTCCTCCTGCAAGGGAAAACTTACCTTTCTATGATGATGAAACCACCATAATTTGATAATATAAACAAACAAGCAAGCACAAAAACAAAACTCCCTAAAACCTAAACTAAGATTAATAGAAAAGGGTCTGTATTTTGTAAGTGCCTTTTAGGGCATTGTTTTGGTGTATCTTTTATGCACTGATGTTCCTGAGACAGCAGATGTCCTTTTTAAGTAGTTGCAAAAAGAAACTATATGCTAAATTTTAAGTATGTGTTTTATTTCGTTATTTCCTGTACTTCAGATATCTCATAAACCTTTATATGAAATATTTAGTGAAACAGATACTTTAGGTCTAGCAGATTATATTACCAATTTATAGTACTTTTCAGGCCATTTTAATTTATTATGTGCTAGATTTAGGCAGTTAATGATCATCATCTCAATAAAAGAGCTAAGCTTTTTGACTTAGCTTACTGTGCACAGAGATCTGAAGAGGTGTTGAGTGTACTGTAAATGACCAACCATCATAACAATTAGGGCTGTGCAAAGCTTCAGGTGCTGATTTAATTTAGAGGAGATTCAGCCCGATTCGGTAGCCAAATCTCCAAATCTGAATTGAATCAGGGGACCAATTAAAGGGTCCAAATCGACTCAAAGCTCTCCGAATCAATTTGGGCATCTCTGATCGCTGCAGCAGAGAGCTGGACCTGGACTCCGAGCTGGTAAGTAGGGGGTAGAAAAGTGGGGCTGGAAGTGGGGGGAAGGTATTTAGAGGAGATTCAGCCCGATTCGGTAGCCAAATCTCCAAATCTGAATTGAATCAGGGGACCAATTAAAGGGTCCAAATCGACTCAAAGCTCTCCGAATCAATTTGGGCATCTCTGATCGCTGCAGCAGAGAGCTGGACCTGGACTCCGAGCTGGTAAGTAGGGGGTAGAAAAGTGGGGCTGGAAGTGGGGGGAAGGTGACGGTGCACCTGCGTGATGTGACAGCTGCCACGCAGGTGCCAGATGGGGGTGGGTGATCCCTGCTGCCCCCCACTGCCCCACATTTCAGGAGGGATTCTGCCATGAGCCCCCCCACTTCCTCCACTGTCCCAGGCCCCCCGCCCCCATGGCTGCTCTGCCCACCCCAGCTCAGGCTCTTTAAGAAAAAAACAAACCCCAAACTCAGTGGTTCTTGCAGTGGCCTCAGGGTTTTGGTGGGGGAGGGGCTCATGCAGAGTCCTTTACACAGTGCAGGGCAGTGGGGGACAGCAGAGATCACCCCCCGCCAGGCACAAACCAGTGAGTCAGAGCTTTTTTTTTTTTTAAGGGCTGGAGCTGGGCAGGTGGGGCAGCCGTGGGTGGGGGCTGGGACAGCAAGCAGGGGTTGGGGGGGCTCATGGCAGAGCCCCCTATGCAGCGTGGGACAGTGGGGGACACTGGGGATTGCCCCCTGCCCAGCAGCAGCCAGTGATCCAGGGCTTTATTTTTATTTTTTTTTCAAAATGCCAGGAACTGGGATGGGCAGGGCAGCCATTGCCAGGGCTGGGAGAGTGGGCGGGGGGTGGACCTGTGTGATTTGGAGATTTGGCTGATTTGGCAGTAGCTGAATCTCTGAATCAGATTAGGCTGAATCGATCTGGGACAGGGATTCAAATCACCTAATCGAATCACTGTCCCCTGAATCAGCCAAATCTGACCCAACTCAAATACTAGCTGCTTTACACAGGCCTAATAACAAGGTAGTAGGAGACTGAAAAATATCTGCAAAATACCTGGCATCCACAGGAAAGTCAGTGAAATGCAGGGACAGTGGATCCAAAGGAAAAATGAAATGTACAGAAAAAAATAAGTGGAGGGCCTATGAAGGTATCATTCCAAATTCACGCCTAGTGTAACTCTGTAAAGTGAACGGTGTGTGATCAAATATTAAATCCATCCATCCTCTCTGGGTATGTTGTCTATATGAAACCTCCAGTCAAAGGTTTTCGATGAAATATGGAAGATGGAGCTACTTCATTTTGACTATTGTGGAAATTTTACATGAGTTGGGACTTCAGGGTTAGACCAACAACGCACTTAAGTATTAGTCTTCATTTTTCTCCAGTGTTGCATAGTTTCTGTTTGCTGTAATTTTCAATTATCATATCTATTTTTGTTGAAAGAAGCTAGACTGGTCAGTGAAACATTAGAAATTAATTTTCTAATATATGAACATTTTTAAAGGTTATAAGAATAGACTCACTTTTCATGCCAGGCCTTCAACTTGGTCATAGTAATTATGTTTTATAGATTAGAAATGGCACTGAACTTCTAGTGAGTGCAACTTCCTTATTTTTATTGTTCCTGTTGTGTGCAAAAGAGGTAGCATTTAAATGGCTCTTAAAAAACAGAAACAAGTGTAGCACTCACAAGCTAGTTAAGTCAGAATTACAAATTTGTCAAACCCCTGTCAAGAAATGTAGTTCACATTAGTAGCAACCAGTTTATTAATTTTGCTTGAGTCGACAGAGTTTTCTCTAGGGTGTTTTCCCTTTTCCTGAAATAAGTTTAGTGATTTAAACTCAGCTCTCCAGGGGACCCTGCACTGGAGGAGTCTTAAGTGTTGAAGTGCTACTTGTGCTATATTCAAGTCTCTATTTTTGCATAAACCCTCTGCATAAATCCTTCTCTCTCCCTATTTTCCCCCATTCATCTGACACTGATCAAGACATAATAGAATTGACTTATCTTCCTCTGGAGAGCAAAGCAATGCAAAGTTGAGATTCACCCTCAGTATATTTTGAAATAAAAGGGGGAAAGTTACTATGGAGAGACTAGTAAAAAATGTCATTTTGAGGCAATCAATCTCCAAAGAATAACAAGAGGCAAATTTACAAGCACATTGCTGCTAAGGTATTCGGTTGGGATAAATCAAGCAGCATGTGAGAAATTGGCTTTCTAGGCAGAAAATGATACTTTTAAAATGTAATGTTTAATAGAGTCATTGGGCAAAGAAAAAAGATGGCTTGTTAGCGAAGATCGATTGTTGTTCCATTTTGTGTAAAGTAGTGCTCCCCCCACAATTCTAGTTAGAACTTGATGCCCAATGCTGTCTCCATTTTAAAACATAATTAACCATGCTGATTTGTGCTACAAACATATTGTAGCCAAAAGAGTTGCACCAGAGAGACACTTGGTCCAATAAACTCTCTTCATGTTTTTCTAAAACATGGACGCTAGACAACCTTTTCATATGGAACAGCCCTATAGGATTTAGTGGAGAATGATAGCAATGTAAATCCTATAGACATTTAAAAACCAACACTGAAAACTCTGTAGTGAGGCTGGAATTATCTATCAAGTACTACAGGCTAATTTAAGAAAACTGAGGAAAGAATTTCAGTCATTTTAGTGTCTAAATGTTCAGACTAATTTCCATAGGGATCTCTTAATTCTTTTATTCATATGACCATGCTTTCTTAATTGGTTTTGTACAAGTATCAATACATTTATTCTCTATTTTTTAATCAGTAAAGCAGCATATTTGTTCATTTTATAGAATAAAATGCAAAATTCAGACCCAAATGCTGGAGATGAAGGGGTTGCCTGTGGTATTGGAAACCATCCTCCATATCTTTATTGATTTGGAAATGTATTACATTAAAATCCTGATCTGGTCTTTAGAAAATTAAGTATCTCTGAGCTATAGCATCAAATTTCAGGTTTAAGATATCTGTTGATTAAAATTGTTATTTGTAATATCTTTCTTTCATTTGTGGTTTCATAATCACTGTATTATGCACAAAGTGGCTATCAAAAGAACCAGGTTAGGATTTCACGAGATAAAGGAAAGGGAGTCATTGGGTCGAGGACAGTGTGAGAAACTCCTTAGTGAAGACCGGGGATGTGGAGCCAAGCACCTTGTGTTTTGTTTCAGCTTGGTGGCATTGAGCAAGTTACATAACTACTTTGTGCCCATTTCTCTGTCTGTAAACAGGCGATAACATTTGGCTTTTGAGGATGCTTGCACAGTGATTTAGAGGTGTAAAGCACTGTATAAAAACTAGGTATTATTATATCTTCAATAACAGCAGAGGAAACACAGAACCCATTTCTTGTTGAGTTGAATGCTTTTGTTACTGGCTAAATCTTCACATTTTCAAGCTTGCCTCAGTGTAATTGTAAAATATTTTCTGAGTTGCTCATATCTTTGCAAATGTTTACAAGTCCACAGGAAAGCTGACATACTGGCTTGTTGGTCACTGTGTGTACTTGTTCTGGGTAGCAAAGTTAATTGTAGTTATTCAGTATAAATTACATAAGGAATTGGTCAGGTGCATTGTAGTCTGCGGACGTGGTCCCTTGTACTGTATTCCTGTTCATTCTTAGAAGACAAACTGGGCTTTGCTGGGCCTTTGTTTGAATGGGAGATACAACAGACCGCTTTCAGGGTACAGGAAGTGGAGCGGATATATCAGCTGGGATGTGGGCTTCTCCCCAGGACAGCAGAGAACCAATATCTACATGTTGCGTTAGCAAGTACTGTGCTGTTAAAGGTCCCATGTTTTAAGTAAGATTAGCAACAAGTGCTAGCCACTTAGTCCGAAAATTACATGCCCCTTTTTTCACTCTAGTATCATGGCATTGAAGTAAGAAGTGCACAGGCAATATATTTGATACTTGCCAGTATTGGTAAGGAGAAGCACACAACTGACAAAACAAGATGTATATTAAAGATTAAAAAATTGCTTGAAGGTTTTAGAGGGCGATACAAACAGAATTTGGGAGCAAAGCAGTATTTTCTCAGGCTTTAACTTAGTTAGACTGTTTTCCTAATCTTGCTAGAGTAAAAGCGACCTTTCCTGGGCTTTTCAGCTATTGCAGTGATAGAACATTTGTGTGCAGTGCTTGTGTGAATTTATCAGTCAATGCAAAGTTTCCTCTTACAAGCTATGCTGAGGAGAATGGGAATCCTTCAGTCCCTCTGTGCAATTTATATGCACCATGTTAATTGAAGAAAATAAGCATTGAAGCCAAACTGGAATTCAGCCAGCAGTGCAATTGTCTTTTAGATATGCAGCTCTATAACACATCCTTGTACTGTATTTTACAATAGGCTTAATGCCTGAATGTAGTTCCTCGAGGAGACCTTTTCAAGGTGAACACCTGACATTGCTTTCATGGAATGGAGTGTAAAACCCTTACCCTCACAACTTAATGAGAATAAAATTAAATACCTCTTTAAGCTGGCAAGATTTATTTTGTCAGAAGTAGTGATATAGAGCAGCTGGTTCTTTTAAAGCCATAGTTTTCTAATTTAAAGTCTTTTCTATCTTCTCATAGTTCTGTTGGCACATCTCATGAAACAAAAGTTATGATGGAAATCTGATAGTTTCTCTTGTTGCAAATGTAATTGTCTGTCAATTAAAACTGCCTTGTTAAATGTGGTAAATAGCTTTTTTGCACTAAGAAGCTCTGTTTACTATGGTTTAAATACTAGAAAAAAAGTTAGGCTCAGGCTGCAAAATGAAATTAATTCAAGCATTAATTATACCCTTGTGAAAGGTCAGGGGTTTGATGGAAAGTGTTTTGGCCAGCCAGGAGGAGCCCACTGAACCACAGGGCCAGAAGAAGGATGACCAGGAGTCTGTGGGCTCTATGGAGCCCACAAATCTCTTGGCCCCGGCAGCACCCATGGAGGAACTGCTCCAATTTCTGGAGAGTACTCTGCACTCTGGGAATAAAGTGCAGCTCACCCTGGACTGCTGTGGGGATTTCCACCAAGTGCTCAACTCAATGAGGGCTCTGGTCAGGGAAGGCAAGGGGCATAAGCAGAGCAGCAGCAAAAACTACCAGTGGGCCCTCAGCTTCCACAAAGCCCTCTATATTTATGGGGGGGGGGTGACAGGATTGCTAATGGGCCCTGCAACTGGCATTGCTGCCTGTAAAAGCCCCGCCAAACCTATACCCCCCACCGTGGGCCCTTACTTCAGTTACCTTCACCATGTGTGGCTGCAGGATAGGTCTCTGTATCTGTCAAATACTCTCCTTCCTCCAGGAAGCGGGGTGCTTTTCCTGCAGGAGACCCACACAACTCCAGCCCCCAAAGACAACTGGCTGCTGGAGTGGGGAGACAGGTTCTATTTCAGGCCACCTCATGGAGATATCCTCTGGCAGGGGTGGCAACTCTGTTCTCCCTGAACCTTCAGCCCAAGGTCCTTCTCACCACTGAGGTGGTGCTAGGCCACCTGCTTCATCTCCAAGTCTGAATATAGGGGCTCATCTGTAACCTGGTGAATATCTATGTCCCGGTCCATGATCCAGTGATGGCCCATTTCTATCAGCCAGTGACCACCTACCTCAGGACCCTAAGCCCTCATGAGTGCCTGGTCCTTGGTGGGGACTTTGACATCACCACACTGGCAGGGAGTGGAGCTGGGCCACCGCAGACATCCTCAGGGAGGTCATCACTGACCACTCCCTGGTGGACATCTGGTGTGCCCACCACCGTGGTGACGTCACCACTTTCACCTTTGTCAGGGTGGAGAAGCAGTAGGCATACCACTCCTGATTGGACTGAATCTACATATCCATGCTAAACACCACCCAAGTCCATGCTTCCAGTGCTAGGCCAGTCCCATTCAGTGAACACCATTTAAGTATATTCTCAGGTCTTGCTGCAGCCTGAACATCCAGGACCAGCCTACTGGCACTTCAACATCAAACTGCTGGAGGACATGAGCCTTGTAGCTTCCTTCTGGGAGTTCTGGCTGTCCTGGCACAGGCAGCAACAGGCCTTTCCCTTGGCCTGGAGATGGTGGGATGTAGGGAAGGTGCATGTCAGGCAGTCCTGTTGCCACTTCACTCGGGGGTACATCTGACAGTGGGAGGCAGCTCAAGAGGGAAGTGTTAGAACTGGAGTGGTCCCGTGCCACCAACCTGGACAGCCCGTCCTTCTGCAGAGAGTGTCGGGAGAGGAGGGAATAGCTCCAGGCTCTGGACAACCTCCATGCCCACAGTGCAGTCATCCCCTCATACTTCCAGCTCCTCCAAGAAATAGACCATAGTTTCCATTTCTTCTACACCCTAGAGAAGAGGAGGGATGCCAAGAAGTATACTGTTTGCCTCCTTGTGGAGGACAGCACCCCTCTCAGGGATCCAAGTGAGCTGCGAGAAAGGGCGAGGGCTTTCTATGAAGAGATCTTCATGCTGAATCTGACTGACACCAATGCCTGCCAGGTCCTGTGGGAGGGACTGCCACAGGTCAGCATGGGTGACAGGAACCAGCTAGAGGGTCCTCTCGCCCTGGCCAAGCTCTCGAATGCCCTCCACCTGACAGCTACCAACAAAGCACTAGGCATCGACTGTCTTACTGTGGAGTTGTACTGTGCCTTCCTGATACCAGTGCCCAAGAAAGGGGATGTCCATAACCTGAGGAATTGGTTCCCAGTCTTGCTCCTCTATATGGACTACAAGGTCATAGAAAAAGACATCCTGTTGTGCCTGAGGTCCTTGCAAGTGGATGTGATTCACCCTGACCAGCTGTACTTGGTTCTAGGGTGGTCTGTCTTCGACTTCTTGAACCTGGTGTGGGATTTCCTCAAGCTCACTCACAAGGATAGCCTGTCATTTACCCTTCTGTCCCTTGACCTGGAGAAGGCTTTTGACAGGGTGGATCACAGGTACCTCAGAGGTATGCTGAAAGTATTCATCTTCAGTCCCCACTTTGTGCAGTTTCTCCAAATCCTATATGCCTCCACAGAGTGCATGGTGTAGCTCAATTGGATGCTGACGGAGTCCATCCTGTTTGGGTGGGGAATGCATTAACGTAGTCTGCTGTCAGACCATCTCTATGTCCTCCCCCTTAAGCCATTCATCTGCTTCCTATGAAGTGGGTGGTGGGGCTGGTGCTCAAGGAGCCAGCCATGAGGGTGGTTCTGTCAGCGTAGGTTAACAATGTGCTCCTTGCCATCTAGGCCCCAGGTGACCTAGTGCAGGTAGAGGCCTACCAGTCCATCTACTTTCATAGATTTCATAGACATCAGGGCTGGAAGGGACCTCGGAAGATCATCGAGTCCAGCCCCCTGCCCAAAGGGCAGGAATCAGCTGGGGTCATAGGATCCCAGCAAGATAAGCATCCAGTTTCATCTTGAAGGTGTTCAATGAAGGCGCTTGAACCACCTCCGGTGGCAGGCTGTTCCAGACCTTGGGGGCTCGGACAGTAAAGAAATTCTTCCTTATGTCCAGCCTGAAACGATCTTGAAGTAGTTTGTGACCATTCGACCTCGTCATCCCTTGGGGCGCTCTGGTGAACAAACGTTCCCCCAGATACTGGTGGTCACCCCTGATAAACTTGTAGGTGGCCATCAGATCACCCCTGAGCCTGCGCTTTTTCAGGCTAAAGAGCCCCAGGGCTCTCAGCCTGTCATCGTAGGGTCTGTTTCCCTGACCTCTGATCATGCGCGTGGCTCTTCTCTGGACTCTCTCAAGCTTCTCCACATCCTTTTTGAATTGTGGAGCCCAAAACTGGACACAGTACTCCAGCTGCGGCCTCACTAAGGCCGAGTACAGGGGGATAATGACGTCCCGGGATTTGCTTGAGAAGCATCTATGGATGCAAGCCAGCGTTTTGGTCGCTTTACTAGCTGCCGCATCGCATTGCAGGCTCATGTTCATCTTGTGGTCAATGATGACCCCCGAGTCTCTTTCTTCCATAGTGCTAGCCAACATAGCACTGCCGAGCCTGTAAGGATGCTGCGGGTTTTTTTTCCCAAGGTGGAGAACCTTGCATTTATCGGTGTTGAACACCATCAGATTCTCGTCCACCCACTTGCTGAGCCTGTCCAGGTCAGCCTGGATAACCTGCCTGTCTTCTCTCTACTTGTCAGCCTCCTCTCCCCAAGTCAAATGGGTCAAGAGCTCTGGCCTGATGGTGGGTGACAGGTGGCAGGTGAGCTTGCTCCCACCTCTGCTCCAAAATATCCAACGAAGTGTGGGCTCACTGCTCCATCTCAGGGTCTACTTGTCCCCCAGTCACCCCTCTCTGCCAATGAACAGCCCACCACCACCACCACCACCACCACCTCTATATGCTCATGCTTTACTCAATCAATCCTATCCTCACCAAGTGGCAGGGCACCCTAGTGGCCTAGTGGGGTGAGGGTCTTTGGTGGACAAGTCTGTATTCCACCTTGACCTCAGCTGGCAGATCCCCCATGGAGCCATCACTACAAGCATGTATATGGCATGCTTACAGATATCCCCAACACCTGCCCCTTCTGCCAACAGCAGGTAACCCTGGCACATGCCTACCTTGAGTGTGTCAGGTTGCAGCCATTTGCCCACCTCCTCCAGAACCTCCTTCTGAGGTTCTGGTTGCACTTCTCCCAACACCTTCTTTGTTATGCATTCCTTGTCCATGGCCCCACCAAGCCCCGGGACCACCTGGTCAACCTCCTCCTGACTCTGGCCAAGCTGGTCAGCTATAAGACCAGGAAGAAGGCTCTGCCTGGAGGAACCTGCATGAGTGTGGGGCTGTCTTCTTGTCACTTCTGTGCTCACATCTCTGGGCAGAATTTTACTGGTTGGTGTCTACAGGCTCCCCTAACTCATTCAGGGGGCAGTGGTCACTGGTCAGTGTGCTCTACTTGTTGCCCAATTCTGGATCCCTTGTTCTTAACCTATGACCTCACATTCCTTCCTATTTTCTTTTTATTTGTCCCAAAAAATCAGTTGGTGTGCCCCTAGTGACCTTGCTTATTAAGGGAGGCTTATAGTTTTTCATGATGGGCCTAAGCCCATGGCACATCAAACACACCTGTGTCACACAGTGACCGAGAATAAATACTGAAAGGGAGTATTAACCGGGTATGACCAGGGGTATTTTTTCCACTGTTCCTCTCTCTCACTTGCAGCCTCCAGCATTTAAGGTCTAGGAAATTCTGATTCAGAGACTATATTCCTAACTTCCATGCTCAATAGTAGATGATTCCATGGTTAGTTCACTACATGTCAAATCCATCCTCACATTTCCATTAAACTTCCTTGCACCCTCTTTGGAATCAAATACTAGTTTTTTATATAGGACCCTTTATGGTCAATGGATAAATATAGGCTTTATTGAGATGTTTGCCTATTGTCCTCATTTTATCCAGTAATTTAAACACAACAGAAACTGAAATTCCATTTTCAGTGTGGATTAAGAAATGTACTAATTCCTTTAATGCTGGATTTCCATGAGGACTCTCCTTTGCCAGCAATTGCTCATTGTAGGCAGTAACCACTGGCATCGAGGGGCAAAAAGAGGTACATTTGTATTATGTCATGCAGGAGAATTAGTCTGCTTTGAATGCATTAGTAAATTGTAGCTGATAATCCAATTTAATGGTCAGTGTGCAAATTAGACTTCCCATATGCAGGTCTTTTCTGAAAAGTTATCTTTTTTTGAATGGGCAGGTTTCCTTCTTTGAACTGACAGTTTCTCTCTAAATATCCTCTTTCTGTATATCGCTGTGACCCTCCTTGGGAATTCTAATGGTCAGGCTGGTATTTGGATAGGATGATGATTTCAATCCTGTTAAAAAGTGGGTCCCTGAAACCACTTCAATCTTCACAACGCCTGGAATAAAATCTAGAGAAATCCAAGCAAGTGGGCATATTTGACTAAGACCAAAGAGCATATATTATTTTAAAATCAGGAACAGCCCAACCAGCAGATTTTGGTGCAAGGTTGCAGCCAGTCTGTGGTCCTGGAAGTAGGATTAACTTAATCTCTTGCAAAGAGTGAAGCTAGTTGCTTACATCTAGAGCCAAATTTCCCCAAAATCTGGGAGGGTTGATTTTTTGGTTCAGCTCTTGTCATAAAGCAAACTTCAATTCTTCTGACCTTTTATTCTCACTTTTTTCAAGTATCTTGTGAAGTATTTTATACAGAAATTAATGCTACATGTGCAGTATTCTCTCTGTGATGTAGATTTTTAGCATCTTATCCATAGGCGACGCGTGCCTCCTGAGGCTGGCGGGGCACGACGACCACCTGCAGGTGGCAGTGGCAGTGACAGCGGCCGTGGTGATGGCACAGGCGTGGTGGTGCTGAGTGGGGACTGCCCACAGGCAGCAATGCAGGTGTCAGCAGCAAGGGCAGACCAAGCGGGGACTGTTTGCAGGTGACCACAGCGTTGAGGCATGGGGGGGTCCCCCCGCAGCCAGATGCTGAGCCTGGAAGTGCCAGTGGCACTTCTTGGTGAGGCACCAGTGGTCTGCCTGCCCCCCACCTGTTGCCTAAGCCAAGAGCGCTCGCTCTCAGGGGGCACATATGCACCCCCTATGCATTGCCTATGATCTTATCTGTAAGGTTACCTGAAGCTTGAAGTCTTGCTGCCATACAAACTATTTAAAAGGTGATTGCTTTACTCATGGCTGAAATGTAGCCGTGTCTTGAATAACATAATAGGCATGTTACTGCACACATTAACACCGCAAGAACGTTTTGCCAGGAAGTGAAGGAATTTACTCCTCTTACTGATGATTCTCCAGAAGGAAATGCAGAGAAGTAAAGTTTAATTGAGTATAATTATATGAGACAGCATTTGACAAAGATACTTCTGGGTCACATACAGACTCCTGTAAGTTTATAATTTTAGTAGTTTTAATATGAGTGGATCTTAAAATAGACAGAACAGGAAAGACTATATATGAGAGACAGCTAGTACGGAGAACTGATTCCTGAAAATCTGTGTACGCTCTGGCTATTTTGGATATAGAGAAGTAGTTAGCCTGAAGTTGGGCAGCAGTTAGGGAAGGATGGCACCTTATAGACTAACTATTCAGAAGGCCATAATCTTTTGTAGGCTGTAGCCTACAAAATATCTTTAGGATATATTATATAGCATATAAATTATGTATTAATAGTGTCTAGTCTGTATAATATAGCGTACGACAACATTACATATTATAAACTCTTAGTATTCAGTAGATCAATGTAATGGAACAGCTCAATATCCCTAATTTACAAAATTGAATAATGAAGACTCATTCTTAAAAGTAACTGATTTCATATGCTAGAGCCCTGTGTGCAAAAATGAACAGCAATTCTGGCAATACCACTGATTGGATATCTTTTCAGCATACATAGTTTTCACAAATTCATGAATAAAGTAACCTTATTATATTCTTTTTCATCGTATATTATGAATGTATATAGTTCCCAGAGGTTATTTCTAATTGTGTTACTGAATAACTCACAAACAGTTCTGTTTCTGTCTATATGAATGCCCAGAGAAACTTAGTGGTTGTCTCCCAGAGGAACTGTCAACGATACTATACCATATAAACAGAGTGACAACATATATTAGTATCATAACATATTAAAATTTGAAATAAAAGTGGGCGCATCTACATGAGATGCTATGTCACCATAGCAGTGCACTATGGTGGCATAACAACAGGCAAAAACCATAATGCCACAGCTACGTTGCTGTAATAATGTGCTCCCTCACTATAGTGCATCGCTATGGTGACATACTAGCTAAAAATAACCATGTGCTGCCGGCATAGCACAGTAATGGCTGTTACTGCACCATCATATAGTACCTCCTAAAGGAAGTACTAAAAGATGGCACAGTAACAACGGCACTGTGGGGCATGTGTAGACACGCTCAGTTTGTGTTAAAATAGAACCAAATTCTGTCCCCTTATATAGCCTCCATATGAGAAAATTCCCCAGAACATCCTTAATCTTATTCATATATACTTTGTTATTCTGCTTATAAATTCACATTGGAGATTTGAGTATTGTTTATCAACATGAAATAAAAGTGGGTACAAACTAGCTGTTTGGCCAGCGCTGTGTGACTTCGACAGACTTAGTGTAATTCCCAAAGGACAAGTATCCACATCATGTTTGCAACTAACTAGAGGCAATTTAGTCATGGACTAACTAGGTATGCGGAGGCAAATTTCCTCTAACTCCTGCAAAGGCATTTCTTTAGATGATGGTGTAGAGGGTGCTGCCAAGGCTTCTGATTTTATTCCATCTAGTTATATGTGTTATTTTATTTTCTGAGCCCCAATTCTTGAAATCATATGTGAGAATCTTAACTTTAAAAGGGCATCAGAGAAGTAGGAGTTTAGTCTGAGCCTGTATGGTTGTAGAAAAAATATTGACACCATGAACTGAGGCTTAGCATTTTAGGTAGAGCAGGGGTCTTGAACCTTTCTGGATCAGTGCAACCCTGGCAGCCAGACACAGAGCAGTGTATCCCTGGCAGCTGGACGCGGAGCGGGGCGGGGGGGTGGCACTCAGTCAAATGTGGAGCGGCGGCATCCACCACATGCAATCTTCCCCCGCTCCCTGTGTCCAGCCAGGTGGGCGGCAGCAGCACAGGATGATGTGTAGCAGCTCTCCATCCCTGCCTGCCCACACATACCCCCTAGGGCCTTCTCAAGTACCCCCAGTTGACAACCCCTGAGCTAGAAGTTGATAAACCAGAAGGTAAATAAAAGCTCCAGATGTGTGTGGATTTTTATTATCATGCTTTTTAAGTCAATTCTGAGGGTCTGACTTGTGCTTTTTGAATGCTTGAAGTTGGCAGTGTTAGATGGCATGGCAGTCCAGAGAAGATTGTACTTGTTCTGTGTATAAGTGGAAAGCTTCTTTCGGCAGCATCTTTAAATAAAATATTACTTCAGATGGTAGTTTTTTCAAAGAATATACAAGTATTTTTATGCAGTAAATTTGAGGGATCAGTCAGATAAAAGGACTTCAGAAAGAAGCAACTCTGATTTACAACCTGGAGATAGTGAGCTATAGGGTGTCCATGGTTTCCTAAAATAGACACAACATCGAGACTCTCCCATTTTTCAAAATATTGGGCTGCAGTTGTGCTGGCTGTTGTCAATGCAAAACTAATAGTGAACTAGAAACAGTTCTGCCAGTAGGTCAAGATTTCACTTTTCTGGAATGTCCTGTCCTCTTTGTTTAAAGTCAGACTAAGTAAAAGAAAGTAGAACTCTAGTCAATGAATCAAATAGTAGGAAGGGCTAGCCACGAGGATTGATTCCCCTCAGGAAGCCACACACATTACAGAGCTCCTTGGCTGTATATCTAGTACAAGTTAAATGAATTGTTCCCATTAGTGAGCTGATAGGACAGCTCCTCTAGATGAAGGAGAGTCTGTTCTTTGAATGTCACTGCGAGGAAAAGATACAATGCTTCTGAAGAGGGTGTTTGCCACATTTGTGGCAATGTTCTACTGTCATTGTTAAAACTAGCATATATAAAATGATGATTTACAGTAAGGCTCATGTACAATGTTAATAAGGCCCCTGTTGGTTTTTAAGAGATGTAGGATTTCTTTACGGTTGGTAGTTTATCTTAAGAACTGTAATGGTGTGGTTGGATTTACAAAACACTGTACATTAAACAATTCATTCACCATAATTGTGTTGCTGTCAAGACTATTTCTAAATCCTCACTTTGTGGTTTGCTCAGTCAATTGTGTAATTACTGTTCATTAAAACAAAACTAATTCTAAGTTTTCCCATGAAGTCTCCTGCTGGATCTATGCTCTTTATTTAACTTTTAATACATGGAATAGAAGTTCAGTCGGCTACTTAAGGTGATAGACACAATATAAAAAGTTATAGATTTTTCAAGGTAGTGTTAAAGTGATGTTGTGGCTGGGATGGTCAAGGAATTATGCAAAAGGTAAGGATTTCTTAGGTTGGTATCTCTTATTGGACCAACTATATACTTGGGATAGAGTTAGATAAGCTTTTGAATGCAAGACATTCTTTGTCAGGTCTGAGCAGTGAGAGACAATACAGCATAGTAAAAAATAACAGGTATTCTTCAATAAGCATGGTTGTCTTGTTGTTTTATTTCTAGTTAGTCATTTAATTGAAAAAGAAAAAGGAAAACAACTTAAAGATCTGAAGGACCTTCTATGGGATTATACGAGTCCAGGTAAAAAGTGCACAAGCACCAAAACTTTCTTAAAATAGGGTGCTTGGCTCATTCATTTCCCCAGATAGGCCAGCAGTCTCGCTAAAAAGGTCAGCTAGAGAGCTTCAACTTAAGATCAGGAGGATATATGCCCACAGCAGTCTGGCTCAACAACAGTAAATGAAGTGGGTGTTAACTTCAATTCAAAAGCAGAAAAAACAGGTTGTCTCTATATTTTGCACTGGTGATCCTATCCATTTTCTTGGAAGGGATCAACATATAAAAGACAATGCTGCATCCACACATGCAGGCACATGCAGTTTGTGGCACCACAAACCATACGCCTTGCATGTTAAACCATGCACCATGCTGCTAAGTTGCAGCACAGTGGCAAAATTTGCTACAGGAGTTTCCAGGTAGCAAAAAAAAAAAAAAGTGGGACGAAGCATACAAAAGTAGCATGCACCCAAACCAGAGTTTCCCACCAGGTGCGCTGTGGCACACTGGTGTGCCATGAAGCACATCCAGGCATGCCACGGAATTTTGGACAGGAGCCATGCCCCCGCTGGCTGGATCCATGCCTCCTGCCTGCTGCCACCACTGACACACAGACAGATGGGAGGTGTGGCTTCAGCCACCAATTTGCATCCACATGCTGTGTTCAGCTGCACCCCCCTCCCACTTTCCCCCTCTGCACCTGTCTGCTCAGTCCCCCTCCCCCCCGGTCCATGCCCAGCTGCTTGCCCTCCCCCACCCCCAGCTCCGCATTTGGCTGGTGTGTCGCAGGATGGGGAGGCCCACTAAGTGTGCCACTGGAAACAAAAGGTTGGAAATGCTGACCCAGACAAATGCAGAGATGAAGAGCAGGCAGCTCAAGGCTACCTGCTGCCCCATCTCTGCATGTTGCAGAGATACCCCATGCTGAGGTACACTGTGCCCCAGCCAGTGCACTGTGCCCAACTAGGTCAGCTCTCCCACCTGCATGGAGATTGGGACAGGTCCCTCCATGTGGCTGGCAGGCAGTGTCCTGTTGAGCCATAATGGCTCTCCCCACTCCCTGTGGTCCTTTGCTGCCTAGGCTGACTGGGAGCAATTTGGACCCGGTCAACCTTTACCCATGTGTTACGTTGCATTACTTATCTGCCATTTTTCTAGAACCTGTATCTAGAGGTACTACTATATCTACAGGTACTAGAAAATGGCATATTAGACTAATTTATTGCACAGTAATTGGTGTGCACATGTAGATGGTGATGCTTTACTGTGCATTAATTAGTCTAATGTGCATTAAAGCATCCAATGTACACACACACCTCTTATATTATAAACTTCAATTCTAGCTCAAAGCCACAAAGAATACCAAGGAAAACAAAGGCAGATGAGGTTCATTGAGTACACGTGGTATATTTTATTAGACCAACTGAGTAGTTGGAAAAAAGTTCTTAGCAAGCTTTGGGGCACAGTCACCCTTCTTCAGGCATAGGGAGTCTCTGCTTGTCTTAGACTCCAAGGAAAACAAAGAGAACCCACCAGCTTTTGCATTCAGTTTAACATTTTGATAAATGAAGCCATAAGGGAAGAATATTTTTGACAAATCCCTATGCAGTTGAAGAACTGAAGTCCTTTCTCTTAAAGGTGATCTAAGGATGTAGGTGCTTAATTCCTTATTGGATACATGTACGCGGTGTCCTTGGGTTGTCTTGATAGAGAGTGTCCCAACCAAGCACATTCCAAAGGGTTATAATCCTCCATAAAAAGTCTGAGTCCCAGAATTTACCAAAGCTGCAACATTGACTTTCTGAATTTTTTATTGCACTGTGTGGCAGGGCACCTTTGGTGCCCACTACTTTAAGGGCAGAAAACAGGCAGCAGCCAGGTGCCTGATGAGGGCAGCCATTTTGAACCCATGGATATAAGCTAGGCTGCAGTTTGCTGCAGGAGGAAGGAGGTAATATCAGGCTCAGAGGCTGCTCCGGCTACAGGCAGGAGGGAAGGGCAGGGACTTTGGGGTGGAGGTGACCCCTTTGTCCTGGGTATTATATAAAACTACACCCTACCGGAGAAGGGTGGTCTGGTGGGCTGACGTGGGAGCCCCCAGGAAATGCCAGGCCAGTTACCTCCCTGGTGAAAGGCAGGTCAGGGCTCCTTATAACCCCATCCCCACAACCCTGTTCTAACAAGCAGGGGGAGTCCAGGGCTCATTAAGGAGCCCTGAGGCAGAGCTCAGGCCAGAGGAGGGAGCTGGGGCCATGCCCAGGTGGCAGGGTAAAGCCCGGGAGTGCGAATAAGACCCTGAGAGAGGGGTGATGATTAGAGTGGCCCCATTAGTGTAGGCAGATGAGGTGGCCCACTGGAGGCATAGTGGCCTGGTGAGGGGCCAGGAGCAAAATAGGCCTATAGTTGTAGAATTGCTCAGTCAACGCTCAGGTGAGGGTAGTAGGAGACACCCAACCGACTTCGCCGGGGATGACTGAGGCAAGGAGAGCTAAGCCCAAAGCTGAGTGAGGACAGGTGGGATAAGTGTGGCCCTGAGAGAAGGCAGTATGAAAGAAGCTGGATGAGAGCCAGTGGAGTGAGTGGGACCCCGCTGAGAGAGGGGTGGTGTGTGTGTGGCCCTCTGGGGCTGTAGAGAAGAGCTACAACTGTGTGCCCAGTTTGCTCTGGCCATAGACCAGAGGAGTAACATCTGTGAGGCATGGGACCCATGGAGGGAAGGTCGGAGCGGGTATTAGGCCCTTGTCAGCAGGACAAGTAATGGGTAGCCTCCCACCTTAGTAACAACTCTCATATTTTTCCATCAAGGTGTGGCAGGCAAACAAAGCGGGCGGTTACCCCAGGAGCAGGGCAGCCAGTAAAGACCTGAGGCCACCCTGTTGCACACTGCCATTAACTAATTTATGAGTAAAAAATCAGAGCAAATTATACAAAGCCAGTTTAATTCTAAATGGAAAAAATGAAAGAGAACCCCAGTTAACAAAAATATTTCAGCTTAGTTACATGGTCTGCCATTGACCAAGCACATCCTTCCTACCCACTCCCACAGACCAAACTGGGAAATGTGGCAGTGAAGCCACTCTGAGGCATGCCCAGTTGCCTTCCTCAAGTACCACAGATACAGCGGTCTTGAAAGCTGCTGCTGGATGATACCCCTAGAACAGTTTCACCTCCATATTTCTAGGTTTGGTGTGTATTAGTAGGAACAAGTGAAGCAGGCACATTTGGGAGTGTCCCTGCTGAGACATGCTGGGAACACAGTGCAGACAACCCCATTAGGTCTTGGTTCCTACATCCAAGTGTAGCATATTTCCCGAAGTCCAAGAATACTTCAAATTTAAGATGACCCTCTCAATAATTAGATTCTATACATGGAAAATTATAAATGTTCTCTAATTTTCCAGGTGTGGAATATAATTACTGGAAGGTCATCTTAAATTCATCGCCTCACTGCTGTGCCAGGGAAAGTAGCAGTAGGGGGCAAGGGGTCAGACCCCTGCCCTTTGCTCCCCTGACCCTTGTTCTCTTGTGCCTGACCCCTTGCTGCCTACCCCTTGCCATACACCTCCCTCTGTGCCTGTGCCTGCTCCTTGCCCTTGTGCCTGCCCTGAGTCCTTGCCTCCCCCACTTCCTGCTCCCCCTTTCAGCCTGCCCCCATGCCTGACTGCTGCCAGCTGTCTCCCTCCCTGTGCCTGCCCCCTGCCTCTTACCTTTTGCTGCATCTCTGCTCCAGCTCTGGCCCAGCCACAGAGAACATAAGCACCTCCCGGCCAGGTTAGGTTGGAGCTGGAGTGACCAGAGCTGAAGCAGAAAGTAAGGTGGGGAGGGAAAGCAGAGGGGCAGGCTGCAGGAAGGAGCAGGGGGGAGGGGAGGCAGCAGGTGCAGCAAGGCAAGCACAGACAAGTGGGGCAGGCTGCAGATCTCCCCCAACCCGTGCTCCCACAGGTATCAGGCCCCCTTCCCTGTCAAATGAGCCATTCTATTCCAGAGCTGAAGAAGCAGCAGTTCAGCTCCGGTTTCAGTCCCAAGCCTGGGGCCAAAGCCAGAGCTAAGCTGCTGCCTGCTGCAGGCCAGTTCTCAAATCTAAGATGAGGCTTTTTTCCGCCCCCCATGATGATAGGGTACAACTTTGTCTTGGATTCAAGTAAATATGGTCATTTACATGGGTGTTAGACACCTAAATATTTTGTGGATTTGGCCATAAGTACCTATATCACTACTGAAAGTGGTATATTAACTCCTGAGTCACACAGATATTTTTAAAATCTTACCAGTAACACCTATACAAGGACCTGAAAGAAGAAATGGAGCATCTTAAATTCAGCTGTGGAGGGGTCCCACTCCTTATCTTCCCTGTTCTAGCCATCATAATAAAAGTAGAATAGCTTTGTTTTTGACATGGTGAGCTACAATTCGGCCAGTAACTGCAAGATGCCTTTCCTCTTTTTAATGAGCAAGCTTCAGGAAAACCTGAGCATTATAAAATACTTCAATGTTCATTATAATTTGAGTGATTAAAAAAAAAAGAAGCTTTTATGTAATTATAGAATGTTTGATTTTTCTTACATTCCTAATGCTTTGATGGATAGTGTATGTTGTCCTTTGTCCTTGCAACCCTTGCCATAATTTATTTCTCTTTTGAGTGAACTATAAGCATTACTGTCCATTAACAATTTTTTTAAACCAAGTATTAACATTACTTGGAGCACTTTCAGTAATATGTACTGATTATCATTAACAGCTCTTTTGTCCTAGACAAGGACATTCTTTTGTAACATCATTTTGTTTAGTTAGAACCCTTTAGTCTTCATTTACAATACTTGTGTGTATTTTATTTGTACCCTAGCCATCATAAAAACAGTGTTGAGAAAGATCAAGCAACTTCCTCAAGCCAGGGACCCCTGTGGTTGTGATATAAACCATTGTTAAAGTTTTTAAAAGAAAGTATTCCTATCTGAGTACATTCAAGTCTATTCTAGTTTTGCTATGTTCTCTGCAAGTGCCCAAGTGTTACATGTAATCTACCACCTTAATTGCCAGCTTTTACAGTAATAAAGTAAAAGAGAAGTGGAATGATGGGAGGAAACACAGTGGGATCCAGAAGATTGTAATACATTTTCTTTTTGATTTTACACAATATGTCAAGTAGGAGGCCTCGAGTTCAAAGTTTGAACACTTTTTTTTCCAAAGGGTTATAATCTTCCATAAAACATATAAGTCCCAGAATTTCCCAACGCTGCAAAGTTGACTTCCTGAGTTTTTTACTACACTGCTGTTAACTAATTTTTGGGTAAAAAATCAGCAAATTATACAAAGCCAGTTTAATTCTAAATAGAGAAAATGAAAGATAACCACAGTTAACAGAAATATTGCAGCTTAGTTACATGGTCTGCCATTGAAGCAGTCTTTTATAAACAAACTTCTTCGGAAAAGTTTTCTCAAAGGTTTAAGAAACTGTATGAGACTCCTGCTCTCAAGAAAATATTGCCTTTGATATTTTGCAGAGTAATGAATTCTGCCAGATAGGGGACTTTTTACTTTATCATTCTGAACATCAAAGTATGTTTTTTCCCCCTTGAAATACAGAAAGTGTACAACAGAAGCCGTTGTCTGGGTTCACAGAGTACACAGTGTTTCGTTATTCTGCTTTAAACATTATTTGCATGGGCAACTCCAAGAAATAGCTTATGATGTTTAAAATATCTGATTTTTTTAATGTTTTGTTATCTCTGTTTTGAAGTTGGCCAGTGAAGGTCAGACAAGCTGACAGATTACAAAAGAGTGTTCTGC
>NW_005841944.1:3063056-3087287 GCF_000455745.1 Alligator sinensis | reverse complement strand
CTCTTCAAGTTCATTGCACGCAGAAAGCTATTTCTGTAAATACCACTCACAAAAGCAAATTATGTATACTTAGTGGGAGGGAAAAAGAAATGTATAAATTATTTTCTATAAAAAATAAAATTGATTGTGGCTGCATAGAGAATTGCATAGCAACACGCAATAAGAATGCCATCTAAGAAGTTAATTTGTCTAAGATTAGGCATTGATCAGGAATGTCAAATTGCACTGCTGAAGTGATAAACTCTGTGATTACTGTAATATTGAAACTTTCACTCACTGATAACCACGGCAGTGATATATTGTGGTATTTTCATGACATTTCCTTTGCTTTACTTTGAAGTCTGGTTGGTTGAAGTCAGGAAGTCTTTCTGTATTAGCAACACTGAGGCTCCTGTTTTTCCTTTAGTTAAAAGCAGAAAGAAAAAATGGCACTTTAGGGCAGTGCTAAACATATTAAGTGGTCACACATTACTCCAGAATATGACATTGTGAAGTGAATCACATGTAGAAAGTGAAACACATGTACCATAATCTGGTTCTTTACAAATTTTGAAATTTACATTCAAAAACATTTTAAATAGGGTCAAAGGATTGAGTAAATGCCACTTGTTTAAAAAAATAAAGCATTGTACCTTGCTTCAGAAATACCTTGAACTTTGATCCAGTGCTGAGGCATGGGTTGCCATGCAGTTCACCTTAGACATATTCTCAGATATGTAGACATGTAGGGCCAAATCTTGCACATACTTATAAACTTGAGTAATCCCACTGAACAGAAAGAAGCTAATTGTGAATAAAGACATGATTGTATAGTTAGACTTTGTAGAAATTAGGTCTTTAAATATACCCATTGATTTCAGCAGAATTGACAAATTGTGTACATAAGCCTAAGAAGGTAAAGTCCATAAAAGGCATAGGAAAATGGACATTAAATGGAGTTGCCAAGGGCCAGGAGACTGAGGTTTCAGGTTCATGACAGTTCCTAGTTTATATAAACTGAGTTTAGGCTTAGTTGTGAATGTTTTTCATAATGTAATGAGTATTTCTAAGAGCTATATATTTTTTGGTGGTTAGAATTGCTGAACTTTTGGCCTCCTGCCTTATATCTACCCAAGATATACACAGTGGCCTAGAAAGAAAACTACTTACTTTGTGTTAAATTGGTAACTTCTCCAATACAGTATTTGTTCAGCTTTTTCCCCGTGTTCAATTTATACATGTGGAAACTCCTTTGAAACTTATAAGTAAAATAATTAATTAAAAGATTCCTATAGTCCTGTTTAAAGTCAGTAGCAAAAGTGTGTGTAGGTACATACTCTTTCTCTGAAGTTCAATTAAAATTGAAATATTTTTGGTTTATGCACTGTGATTGCCAGTGTGATAACAGAATGTATTGCTATTGAGCTGATATTTTTAAAAGAATGTCAGAAAAATATATGCCTGAAAGATCTTAAGTCATATCAGATGCTAATTTATAATTATTATGGACACATTTCATTGGGAAAATCCACCAGACTTATACAAGGAGTTTTAAGAAAAATTTAAGCATTGATATTTCCATCAGTGTTTCATACATCAGGAGAAGGTAGTTCCTCAGTCAGCGAATACAGCTAAGTCTGTTTTGTGCTGTGGCAAATCCCATTGTGAAGAGGCTGTGAGTAATCAGAAGTGACAGCATAAGCACTTTCTGTTCAAAGTGATTTTACAGAAAGCATTATTTTCTGAGAAAAGTACACATATGGCTCCCATAATGCTGAAAGAGCACTGATGTATCAATTTATTAGCACCGGCATAGAGAGAGTGAGCTTGCAAATGGCATTCAAATTAAAAACTCTTTTCTGCGTTCACCCTTCTGTAAAATACCCCTCAGACTCTTGGGGCTAGTCAAATAGTGTGGGGCAGAAAAGAGGGCTTCTGCCAAGGAAATTTTATCAAGAACTTTTCATAGCAATGAAAGGCTCTGCAAAGGGTTCTGGTTGCTGTTGTGCTGGTCGGTTAAGGAAGCAGAGAACGACAAAGATATTTTCCTAGAGTTAAAGAATGGATGTTTCTACCATTCTTTCAATATAGGCTCTACCTTTCCATATTCGCTAGGTTCAGACAGTCAAAAAGCCCAAGGCTGAATCGATTCAGTCTTTGCAGGTTAGTCTAAGCTGCAAAAATTGAACTAATAAGAAAGTGAACAGACATTCAGTTTTGATTCTGGAAATGCAGTCACATGTCTGTGGTGGCTCAGGCCAGAAGCCAGTGAGTGCGAGAGCATGGCTTTCTGGCTCTGTGTTCACTTCTTTTCCTGCTGTCCCTGAGGTCTCTGGGGTTTGCAGTCCAGAGTTACAGCAGCAGGACTCTGCAGGGTTGCTCGTCATAATGTCCTCTTCCTGTTCTAGGTGCCTCTGGGATCTGTAGTCCACAGGTGCAGCCAGCAATAAGTTTAAGCAGGGGAAGGGGTGTTTAACCCCCCTCCCTGGCCCCAGACTCCAGCTGGGGTTTTGCAGGGGCGGGGGTGGGGACAGTCCACCCCTTGTAGACTGGGCTGCATTCCCAGCTGGGCTTGCCCCACTCCCTGTCAGCCAGCTCTCACTGCTCCAGCTAGGGAGCAGAGGGGTGGGGCCAGCCCTGCTATCTGGACCAAACAGCTCAGCCCAGCCCAGGGCTGCAAAGCATGCTGGGGGACTCTGATTTCACTTGAACAGGAAGGGGTCTGGGACAGAAGTTTCATAAACCAGTTAACCCAAATCAGTTAAGTCTGATGCTACATCGGACCAGGTTTATCTTAAACCAGTTTCAGCTATTTTGAAACGGGTTTATGTGCACTGAACATCTGTTCTGTTACAGGTTTAAACCAGTTTCTGATCACTTACATTAATTTATGTGTAACTTCTGTCCCTAGCCTTAAAGTCCAAGTAAGGCCTTAGAAAGGACACATAGGTAGATATAGGAGTTTGAAAGGGTGTGCAGATAAATATAATGTGCTTTATATGGCTTTAGGTCAAATACAGATTTTGGTGTATTCATCCCCTCTTCAGTTCTCACTCTGAGTCACTCATGGCAGGGCATTAGTAATACTCTTGTCCTCCTGCTTTTACACTGACACATCACTGTACCTTTCCTTTTCTGACTAGCCTCCAGTCTTCTTTCAGTCTCAAACCTGCCTGCCTTGGTGCTTGCTCTTAGATATCTTGCATAATGCATCCTTCTCTGTACAGCTACTAGCAATATTCTGGTTCACTCTGATCGTGTTGTCTTTGTCTTGAAATCTGTCCATAATTGATTTTGGCTTTCTCATTCCACATACAAGAGCCCTTGTAGATGTGTCTCTCTGCTTCTGTGCTTAGTTCACTATGTTGCTCTCACACTCCTCTTCCCCATGAAATGGAACCAGCCCCTTTTGTTCATGCTGTTCTTTATGCCTAGACAAGTCCCACTAATTTAACCCAGAAAACCACTACTACTGTCTCTTTCTATCCACCACTTTGTGCTGCAGTGGCTTCAAGTTATCATCCACAACTGTAATACTGGACCTGTGAAACAGTTAGACAAAGCTGACTTGTATTTATTAAAAATAAGTCTGTAGGGTAATTGTGAACGTTGCAGTTGTACATTAGCTACCTGGATAATCACATAATCTTATTATTGTTACTCCTCCCCATCCCTCTCCCCACAACACTTCAGTCCTATTGTTTACTTTGTTTGTTGCCAAGGTTGGTTTAAAAGCAGCATGGAGTTGGGACCATATTTCCTATATGTTGTTCAGGGGCTAGGATGATGGAGGCCTGACTCTGACTGGGGCTGTTGTACAAATATTCAGGTATCCTGCATGTCAGAGGTATGACTTTATTTCCATCTCTTACTGCTTATTTTACTCCACATCTCTGAATCAGACCCTTCAATTAATTTTGCCTATGTTGTTATATTTGGTGTTTTTCCTGGTGATATGAGATTGTTAGTTTTCCTTTGGAAGAAAAATTTTATTGCTTCTATGATTGAAGCAAAAATATCTTCTCTAAACAGAAGCTCTAAAAGTGCTCAAAAAAGCACATATAATACCTAAATGTAATATCTCATATTAAAATAGAACTTGGGATTTTTTAATGCTTTGGGTTGGCAATATGGCATTACGTATATACCAAAATATGAACACTTAGAAGTTACCTCCTATACTTACAAATACTATAGCCCCATGTTTGTGGATCGTAACAAATCATGTTTCTCTGCAGGATTCCTTAACAAAGTAATAGGGGACTTCTGTTCTTTTCACATGCATTTGTTTTAGGCAGATCAAGGAGATAAGGAACTGTCTTTCTTTCATAAATTGTAAGCTAAACAAATCTGGGATTTCATTTCAGGTCTTAATCACAAACTAAATGTTTCAAATGCTTATACTACTTCCAGTAACCTCTTTCCCCTTTCATAGACTGTCCCCAAAGGAGAATGAAGCTTAAATAATGAGAGAGCTCTGAGTAAAGCACCAGTTATCTATTAAAGTGGAGACAACATTGTTTATATTTAAGCATGAATTCCGATGACATTTATCTGAGTTAATGTTATCTTTATTTGGTATTAGGTATTTTGCCTAGTTCTGTTTGCTGTGTTGCTTTCTTTAAAAGGCCTCTCAGATTTTGCTGGAGCTGGACCATCTCTGGTGACTACATTAGCACATGTCTCTGTAGCATGAAAACATCTAAACATCTTAGTTAAGGAAATATAGATATAACAGGTTGTAGATATTTGCATCCAGCTTAGAATAGTGGCCACTAAACTCATATTCAGAATGCTGTTCATTTGGTTTTAATGAGCGTGTAGTGAAGAGACTACTTGAACTTAATAACCATAGCAAATGAATCACTGTCTTGCTCAAATCTGTTCTGTCTGGGTAGGCTGACGTGCATTGGTTGATATGAGTGTGGGAAAATTCTTGACCATGGGAAATAAAAGGAAGGGGCCTCTGTTCATAGCATTGTTAATTAACCTGCCTTTTAGATTAGTCTCTTCTTTCAAAATGTTTTAACATGAACAAGATTTTGGTCAACAACCTCTGACTGATACACATTTGAGCCTTCATTTATGGGGGTGTAGGCTGAACATATAAAAATAACATTAAAACCTGTGCACAAGAAAAGTGAGACGCTCCAGTTTCTAATGTTGAAACCAATGTAATGTTCCTTTCTCTTTATAGTGACAGCCATACATCTGAAATAAGAGTTTAACAATGAAATATATATCAAAGAAATTTACAGTGGTGTCTTTCCTAACAATGGTATCATTTCTTCCCTCCAGGTATTTCTGTAACAAAGAAGACTCATACATGTAAGTAATATCTTTTGATATGTTCTTTTCTTACAAATGGAATTCATGTTAGGCTGACTGATGTGGTTCTCAGGCTGTTAGCTGTTTTTTTCTGATTTGGGGAGGTCCCACTTTACAAATGCTAGTCGGCTTCCCAAGACAGAGTTGTTCCAGGCCAGACACGGAGTTTCCTCAATACGAGAATATGGTGTGCGTGTCGAGGGGTGGAAGGATAAGGGAGTGAGGGCAGGAGTTTGAGGGAGCAAGGCCGAGCTCCAGGTTCTGATGTGAGTAACCTGATATAGTTGGCTGGTAACAAGTGTACCCTGAAACCAAGGAAAGAACAGTTACCTATTGATCTCCCTTCCTTTGTATGTCTGGTACTTATGTGATTTGCTTCAAATGAAATCTTTTTCTTTTTAATTCTAAGTCTCCTTTCCCTTCCTGTCCACTAGTCCATAAGTTAGATAACTCTGTTCTTGTGCTTAAGGAGACATTGGTTGGAAATGAGAAGGCTACAGTTTTGTTATTAGCTCTCCATACAGACAGCCATGGTAAGTGGCAATCCCGGTAACTGATGTGGAGGTGTGCATGGACTAAGACAATTCACGCTGAGTCCCCCGCTTCAGAGACAAGTGTTTGAGGATTGACCCTCATTCTGCTCTGCAGTGAGCCAAAAGCTCAGTGCTATGATTTGTAACTGGAGGAGTGATATTTATGCATGAAAGGTTCTGAAACCATTAAGTCATGGAAGCCAGGTAGTGGAACAATCACATTTGCCCACAGTTTCACAAATCCATAGACTAAAGAAAAATTAAGAATCAGAATTTGACAAAAGCTGCCTATCAAAATCAAACATTCCACTCCATGAGACTTGCTAGGCTCTGTTTTAACCAGGACAAGATTTAGGAGTGTCTTAATCACCACTTCATAGGGCCAAAACAGTGTCATAAAGTATTTGACATTAATTTCATTCCCGTTTCGTTCATGATGTTAAAATTCCCATGTGAAGAAAAATCATGCTTTAAAATCACATGCCACTCAACGTCTTACTAAAGTTAATAGAGATTTATAGTGTATGGTTTGTTGATACAATACATGCAGAAAAGAAGTTGCTTGAAATGAGTTTTGTTTAATGTTGCAGACTTCTTTAGAGAATGATCGTACTCCTTTGTGTAGGTGGGTTTAGTACGTAACACACATTTTTAAGGGTCAGATTCTGTCATTGGATGTATGTATTTGTGGTTCCCATCATTATAAATGGGAGCTACACATAGGCATCTGAGGGCAGAATTTGGTCCTTAATTTTTTGGTGAATATTTGAGCTCATGCTGAATGAGATTGACAGTACAGGAGACTGAAGTCCTCTGTATATCCGCAGGCCAGGCATTGTACAGACAGCTTCCTTGCACAGCCTTGCCCATGAGCTCAACCCTGGCCTGGAGGGACCACCCTCTCTAGAGGTGGTAAGTAATTCAGTATTTATGCTAGCTCAGTCCTGGGCCTCTCTTGCACAGAGGCTAGTGATTGTGCTTTCTGTACATGGTGGTTTGTGACAGTCTACCTTGCAATAAGGTTGAAACCACCAGTCTATATCATCTTTTATATATAGTAGTGCCTTTAACTGACTTACTGTCAGGAAACCACTTCTCCAGTTCCAGTATTCAGTAGCATATATAAGACAAATTAAGCAATAGCTATAGATTTGAAGACCATAGGGAATATTTTCTTAATCCATGTTCCACTAACAAGGAGTTGTCATCATCCGTACTTTAAGGGGTTGTGCGTCTGGGGCCTTTTATGGAAGATGGCTCTGTTTTTCAAACTTATTTCCCAGTAATGTATAATTGATACTAAGGCACTGTTGTTAGCACTGACTAAGGATGGCAACATTTACTCTTCTGTCAATAGCAATAAAAGAGTTCTTCTGATTCATGCTCAAGTAAAAGCAATGCCCCCCCCCACATTCCTAAATGGTCTTGTTATATATAGCAGACACAATTAAGAAAAAACAGTGCATAGTTAAGAGTCATTCTTTATGAAGCTTACACAGATATTAGAGACCTAATCCTGTGGCATTTCCCATAAAAAGTAAGAACAACCTGAGTGCAATTTAAACAGATCTCACAGAGGGGTTCTCTAATTGGCACATCAGTTTCAGTGCAGTTCTCTAAAACATAAATAGGAAACTTTTCTGAGCAGTGGGGAGATGAGCTAACTCAATAGGCAGGTATCTGAATACAATGAGCAGTATGGGAGAATTGGCATAGTGAAAATATAGATGCTACTTTCAGATAGATATGCATGAGCTTTGCATCAACATTGATCAAAGTTCCATGAGATTTGATTCATATTGGCTAAGTACATACAGTCAAAAAGTCCGAGGCTGAATCGATTAAGTCTTTGCAGATTAGTCTAAGCTGCAGAGATTAAAATAAGAAACAACTAGACACATGTTCACTTTTGATTCAGGAAATGCAGCCACATACCTGCAGTGGCTCAGGCCAGAGGCAGGTAGCCAGCCAGGGGCGGGTAGCCAGCCATGGGCTGTGGGTTCACTTTCTCTTCCTGCTGCCCCAGAGGTTTCTGGGATTTTCAGTCCAGAATCACAGAAGCAGGACTCTGCAGTGTTGCTCATCACTTCCTCTTCTTGCTTCTAGGTGTCTCTGGGATTTGTAGCCCACAGTCACAGCCAGCAGTAACTTTCAGTAAGTTTAGCAGGGCAGAGCATCTCTGTAATTGGGGGAGGAGGGGTTTTACCAGGAGAAGGGGTTTAAACCCCCTCCCTGGCCCTAGACCCCAGCTGGTGTTTGCCTGGGGGGGTGCAGTCCCTGCCTCCTCCCCCCTGCCACCCACCCCCCAACCCTTGTCTGGTGGAGCAGACAACACAGCCCAGCCCAGGGCTGGGAAGCATCCTGGAATGCTGGGGGACTGTGATTTAACTTAAACCAGGAAAGGGTCTGGGACAGAAGTTTTATAAACTGGTTTGACCCAAATCAGTTAAGTCTGATACTACATTCAACTAGGGTATCTTAAACTAATTTCAGCCATTCTGAAACTGGTTTATGTGCACTGAGCTTCTGTTCTATTACAGATTTAAACCAGCCTCTGATTACTTAAACCAGTTTATGTGTAACTTCTGTCCCTAGCCATTATGAGTAGTTATCTAAAGCATAAGTTGAATCGGACCGTGTATGTCTGACCTTTTGCTATAATGCACAATACATTTTCCTATCACTATACAGAAAGCAGTTTAGAGATTAAAATATACAATTGTGGAATAACGTCCGATAAGTGTTGTTTCACATAGGCACCTGAATGCAAGAATGACAAAGCAAAACTGAGCTGGAATTTAATAATTGCAAGTGAAGCCACGTTCTTTTTTGCTAATCATGTTATATATTAACTTATACCCAATCATTATGTTTGCAGTTATTGAGACCATGCTTATCGGTATAATATGAGCAGTATTTACTGTTAATCAAGTGAAATGGAATAAGATTTCTTTAGGAGAAACTCCAAAACAGTTCTTATAGACACTATCCAAATTGGATGTTGACTATGTTGTGTGTTGATACCACTTAGGAATACAGCAAAAGTTCACATTTCTGTCAGTTCTTCAGAAGTTCAGAGAACAGGAACATTTGAAAATGCTAATAGGCTAAAAGGTGTATAGCTGATAGGTTATATTGACCTTCTGACCCAGATAGAGGATTATGCTGTAATGTTGCTGATACTGGTAACTATACCAGGGAGTTTCCTCTGATTAAATGGTAGGCTATGCCTTTGAACAGCAGGTTTGTGCTGTTTGGATATAATTTTAATGGTTATCTCCATTGTACTGGATTTGAGACCAGTAAACAGGCTTTTATTGTTCCATCCACACCATTTAGGTTTGGGCTCTTTCACTGTTTGAGATATGATAGATGTGTTATCCCTTCCTGGGTTCCGTTTTTAATAAATAGTGCATCACCTGAAAATGAACTGCTTGTTTTGTAGGTCACTCCTGAATCAAATGCCAGTCAGGTTTTCCGGCAAACTGTTAAGGAGTCCTGTGTCTCCCAACTAACTAGCTGAACAAAACTTGAGAGACTTCCATTCTCTTTAGTGCAATCTGTTTTACTTGAGTTACAATCCCTGGTATTCTTTCTGTATGTCATCTGTTCCTTCAATTATTTCAGAATTGGAATACTACAAGCTTTAGGGCACATGTGCTAGCCTCTGTTGAATTCTTTAAACTGTGATCCTTCTTTGACTGTGGACTTCATAGATTTTTAAAAATACAATCACTCTTATGGAACCAAGGAAATGAATCATAGAATCATAAATCATAGAAAATTAGGGTTGAAAGTGACCAAGGGAGGGCATCTAGTTCAACCCTCTGCTCAAAACAGGACTATCCACAAATATATCACCCCAGCCAAGGCTTTTGTCTAGGTGGGTCCTAAAAACCTCCAAGGATGGAGATTCCACAACCTCTCTGGGTAACCTGTTTATTACCGTCCTCATGAAAGAGTTTTCCTTAAATCTAACCTAAACTTCCTTTGCTGCAACTTGAGACCATTGCTCCTTGTTCTGTCATCTGCTACCCCCGAGAACAGTCTAACTCCATCCCCTTTGTAACCACCCTTCAGATAGTTGAAGGTTACTATTAAATCCCACTCAGTCTTCTCTTCTTCAGACTAAATAAGCCTGGTTATCTCAGTCCCTCACCACTCATGTGCCTGAGCCCCCTAACTATTTTTGTTGCCTTCTGCTGGACTCTCTCCAATTTGTCTCCTTTCTGTAGTGGAGGGCCCAACACTGGACACAGTACTCTATTTGGCCTCACCATTGCCAAATAGAGGGGAGAATCATTTCCATCAATCTGCTGGCAATGCTCCTACGAATGCAGCTCAGTATGTCCTTAGCCTTCTTTGCAACAAAGGCACACTGCTGGCTTATTCAGCTCATTGTCCCCTGTACTCCCCAGGTCCTTTTCTTCAGAGCTACTGTGTAGCCAGTCAGTCCCCAACCTGCAGTGGTGCATGGGATTTTTTCATCCTAAATGCAGGACTTTGCACTTGTCCTTATTGAACCTCATGAGATTTGCTTTGGTCCAATCCTCCAATTTGGTCTCTGAATCCCAGTCCTACCCTCCAGCATATCTATTACTCCCCACAGCTTGGTGTCATCTACAGAGTTGCTGACGGTGCACTCCATCCCACCTTCTAGGATATCTTCTAAGATATTGAACAAGACATGCATCAGGACCAACCCCTGGGGCACTCCACTTGATACCGGCTGCCAACTAGGCATCAAACCATTGATTACTACACTTTGAGCCTGATGATCCAGCCAGTTTTCTGTCCATCTTACAGTTTATTCATCCAACCCTACTTCCTTATCTTGCTTGTAAGAATGTTGTGGGAGACCATATCAAAGCCATGCTGAAGTCAAGGTATACCATGTTCACTGCTCTCCCTGCATCCACAGAGCCAGTCATCTCATCATAGAAGGCAATCAGGTTGGCCAGGCATGACTTGCCCCTGGTGAATGCATGCCAGCTGTTCCTAATGACCCTCTTCTCCTCCAAGCATGAATGCCACATGCCTCTGGAGGCTGACAGGGCATGGTGAGCTCCAGCAGGTGGGGATGGCATTGTCGGCGGCAGGGGCATGGCAGCAGTAAGCAGGGAGCTCCTGCAAGTAGCCACAGCACTGTCAGCAGTGGGGGGGCAGGTGGCAAGCACCAACCAGCGGTTGGCGACCACCCGCATACATCAGTGGTGGCCAGTGGTGATTGTGGACCACCCGCAGACACCACCAGCAGTGTCAGCAACGGGGCGGGTGGGTAGCGAGCAGCAACCACCCGCAAGAGCTGCCCACAGTGTCGGCGGCACCTTTTCATAGAGGGTGCACCACCACGCTCAGGGAGTGCACGTGCACCCGTGTGCACCCCCTACGCATCACCAATGCCTCCAAGTGCTTAGAGATGTATTCCTTGAGGACCTGCTTCATGATTTTTCCAGGGACTGAGGTGAGGCTGACTGGTCTGTAGTTCCCTGGATCTTCCCTCTTCCCTTTCCTAAAGATGGGCATATTTTTGCCCTTTTCCAGTCATTCAGGACCTTTCCTAATCACCACAAGTTTTCAAAGATAATGGTTAGTGACTCTGCAATCACATCAGCCAACTCCCTCAGCCCCCTCGGGTACATCACATCCAGCACCATGGATTTGTACATGTCTAGCTTTTCTAAATAGTCCCTAACCTGGTCTTTTGTCACAGTTGGCTGCTCACCTCCTCCCCAGGCTGTGTGGCCAGGTGCAGTAGTCTGGGAGCTGACCTTGCTTGTAAAGACTGAGGTAAAAAACACATTGAATACTTAAGCCTTTTCTGCACCATCTTTCATTAGGTTGCCTCTCCCATTCTGTAGAGACCCACACTTTCCTTGATCTTCTTGTTGCTGACATACTTGTAGAAACCTTTGTGTTACCCTTCATATCCCTTGCAAGCTGCAAATCCAGTTGTGCTTTGGCCTTCCTGATTTCATCCTTGCATGCCTGAGCAATACGCTTATACCTCTCCCTAGTCATTTGTCCAATTTTTGTTTTAGCTCATTTGGAGTAGAGCATGGTAGTCATCATGTTATGGTCTTCTTTCTACTATCTTACATGCTTTGGGCAGAGTAATACTGTAAAAGTCCACATTAACTTAGATGCATTAATATGCATCAGGGCAGTTCACATTTCTCCACAAATGTGGTTTCAGGCTCTTTGTAAGTTCCTACAGATATCATTGCATAGGTTACACTCAAGTCATATTTTTCAGATATTTTCTTGCCACAGCTAATGACCTTTTGAGGAAAAAAAATAAAACTTGAAATTGTGGGGAACAAGAGGCTGATTTGAGAGAAGTGCTTGCATTCCAAACACAACCTTTGGGTTCATGTGGAGGTGCAAAAGTTTAACAAGTGAATATATAGTCTTTCAGTGCTGGCATATTACATTCAAATCTTACCATAATCAGTGAAAATGAGCTTGATGGCCTCAGCCCAGTGCATTGCAGACACTTGCTGAGATGTCAGAACCACTACACAATGAAGTAGTCTTTTCCCCCAAGATCATTTTTAGATCCTTTACACTTCACTTCATAGCACTTTTGAGGAACTTGATCCAAAGCCCACGGTTATAAATTGAAAGCATTCCTTTGACTTTCTTTAATGGGCTTTGAATCAAGCACCTAACAAAGCAAAGGGATGTTACCTGCTGGTGTACTCAGCAGGTTAATATTGCAATTTGTGATCTGACTGAAACTCAGTAGCCGTGCTCTGTGAATTACAAGAAACCACACTCAGAGTCTTCCTAGAAGTTTGATTGCATGCTTAGAGGTCATACCCACTCAAAAGCCCAGGTGGATTCAATTATTTCTTCACTGTATTCATCCACCCCCACTCTTCAAGAAGGAAAAAGGAATATGCTAATATAGGTTTTGCAACCCCTTCCTTGCGAGTGATAATTTCGTTGTTAAACTTTGTTCTGTTCATTTCAAATCTCCTTTTTATGGAACTATATTCTGAAACTAAAGTGCTGCATTGATTTCTTTACCAGTCTCTTGAATGTTCATCCAAAAGAACTGGACAGCTTAAGGGGTCAGTCACAAGGCAAAGAGCTTTTGACTCTGAGGTCATTCTTTGAAGTCTAACCCATGTTGGTGGTGACAAAAAGTCGTTACTAAATTCTGGTGAAGTGAAAACAACTTTTGAGGTCTGCCCACTCTCTCATGCAATAGAAAGTTCATAGAACCAAACCCACCATCATAATGGTGATCCTGGGACAAAGTATAAAGCATAGTCCAAAAAGTGTTCTTCTTGTGGAAACCATGAGTGGCAGCTAGAAGAGTTGCAATCTGGCCCCTGTGTTGCAACTTTTTTGTGGGAAATGAGAGAGGATTGCAGCATGAAAGAAATACCAGCAGCTCTTGCAAGCATAGTATTCAGTCTACACAAGTACACATATACACTGAATTAATCTGATGCCTCTTATAAGTCACTTTACAGTGGTACTATCATCTTTGGACACAAAATTGCCTTAATATTTGTGTGACAGAATGAACTTTCCAGGTTCTGATCCTCTGTGTTGTAAACCCAAACTTGCCCATGGCAGTCAAGTGCCCCAATTCTTGCATCATGTCCAGATGGCAACTTCAAGAGGAAGCTGCCATTCCACAATACACAGGCTTCTTTCCCTCCATACTTTTCTGTAGTTTATGCATATCAGCAGTGGAATTTCTTATCTGTGTCCATACACTAGTCTATCAGCAGGTATCATCTTAAATCTCTGACTCGAGAGATGCAGCCATTAAAGGCAGTTATAAAATGGTGTTTGGAATTTATGTACATCGAGTGCGCAGCTCAAGGGAATCTGATCAATTAAACTGTCAAGAAGTTCAGCTTGCAGCTGTAATGTAGACAGTCTGCTTTAACCTGTCCATTACACTGATTGAGGGTTTCATTTTCTCAATATTAGCAAAGCATTTCAGTTTGTAGTCAGGCCTCTTTTATACATTCCAGCAGAGTTCACTCTCCATATCAAGTTCTCTCTGTTACATGGCTACTATTTTCTTGTGGTCATTTCTATTTATGTCACCCCTCCTTTCATTAGCCTTACTTAACAGAATGTCGAGTGCCTTTAACTTGCACAATATAATATAATGAGACTCTTTCACTATAGTGTCTAGGGCTGCCTACAGACATAAAAAAGGCACTTTAAACTTGGCATGTCCCCGTGCCAAGCCCAGCACATACCCAGAAGAGGCAATGCATTAGTTTGAACCAGCTCGCCCAACATCTGTATAGATTGGGCACTTCAGTGGGGCTTTTTTGGCACTTTTATCTAATAGCTGATTTATTTCCACATCCATCAGCAGTATAGAAGTTCGTCCTGTATTGGTTCAGACTTAGGGGTTGTTGATATCTGGAAATTCATCATTCTAGAGTAATTATTCACTATAAGTAATTATTTCAGTATAAGCCTCCAATGTGGATGCTAATTTTGAAATGAGTGCTTTTTAATGAGTTAGTAAAAAAAAATGCACTTGTGATCTAGAATAAGCGTATTCACACTTCACATTGAAATAATTATTGCGGAGTAGCTGTCTTAGTAAATAGTAGTGTCTTGGAGCAGTATTTGGTAAATTGTTAAATTTTCAAGTGTAGATAAGCCCTTCATTTTCAAGTGGTAGCTGCAGAAATAATTAAAAAATGGTGAATCTTAGTTTTAAACAGCTGTCATGGAGTCCCTGCAAAGGGGGTGCCTTGCAAAGGGCTACTATGACCTTGTCTGGTCTCTGACAATGACATCCCAATCAATGAGACCAGCCTAGGCATGGCTCCTAGAGCAAGGGAGGAGCACAGACTTCTTCCTTCTCTGCATGAATGACGCATGTCCCCAGAGGCTGGGGGGGAGGGGAGGGCACGGTGAGCTCCCACAGGAGGTGGCAGCAGCAGGGTCAGTGGCAGGGGTGTGGCAGTGGCAAGCGGGGCGCTCCCGCAGGCAGCCGTAGCAGTGTCAGTGGCGAAAGTGGGCCAAACAGGGAGCTCTTGCAGGTGGCTGCGGCGGTGTCAGTGGTGGTGGGAGAGGGGGAAGTGCTGACCAGCAGTCAACGACCAGCCACAGATGCTGTCAGCAGTGGTCAGTGGTGATCAGGGACTGTCCGCAGGTGCCGCTGGCAGTGTTGGCAGCAAGGGTGGGGCTGGCAAGCGGCAACTTGCCCACAGGCACCGCCAGCAGCATCAGTGGCACTTTTCACAGGGGGTGCACCGCCAATCTCAGGGTAGAAGTCCACTTTGTCTCATCCCACAGACAGGCAGATCTCTTGCTTCAGTGTCTCTCTTGCCTGTCCTTCCTATGTACTAGTTTTATGGGGAAACTGAGACATGCAACATTATGACAACATGAACGCAGTTAAACTCAGAAATATTACAATAAAACTCATAGTCCATCACAAAAGCATAAGCCCTGTTCAGTAGCTTGTTTAAGTGAAGGCGGTCTGATACCAACAGATTTTGTAAACTGAACCAGAAGTTTGAAGGAAAGGGCTGAATGTGCACCAGTGCCTTCAGATTTGGCTAACTGAAATTCCTCACTGAGTATCTAAGGCCATGTGTAGACAAAATGAAGGGCATGTGTGTACAACACTTTAAAGTGGGCTAAATGCTTTTGCACCACTTTAGTGGTGTCAGTGTTTACACATGCTGGTGGCATATTGCATATTAATTACAGCCACTGTAGGAAATTCGGCAGCGTAATGCACCTTAAATGACTTGGGGCGCAGCAAACTAAAACTCCTCCTCTGAGTTTTAGTTTGCTGCACTACAGCTGCGGAGTGAAGCACAGGGCTCTGTGAAGCTCTACGGCTCTGCAGGAAGCCCTGCAGGCAGCCTGGCAGCAGCCCAGGAAGGCAGCTCCACCCATGAAAAGAGGCGAGCCTGATTCCCCCCCTACCTTCTGCACGGAGCCTGCCTGCATGCCTGAGCTGTGTGGGGGCCTGGTGCTTCCCTCCATGGCTACAGTGCCCCCCGGGACCATCCAATCCAGGTGGGTGCTGCCTGGTGTGGGGCTGCCACTGCTGCGGAGGGAACCAGCCCCCCACTCCCCCCGCGGCCCAGGGACTGCTCCACCCTCTGGCAGCTTGCCCTCCCCTCCCTGCCACCAGAGAGGCAGGTAAGTCAGTGGGATGTCTGCACAGCATGGGGGTTTAAAGGGCCCTAAATTGAAGAGGTGTTTTTAAAAACACACCACTTTAATTTAGGGCCCCCGTTTCATTTACACATGGCCTAACTTGAAGATACCACTCTGTGCCCTAACAGTATCTTCACTGCATTGAGCCCTGGGATCATTCCTATGCTGGTCATATATTAGGCCTTGATCCAGGAATACACACAAGAATTGACTTCAGTTGGGCATAAGCACATGCTTACAGTTAAAAACATGGTTTATGGAAGTGTCCCAAGGTGTGACTGCAACAAGGGTGGGCACACCTGCACTGGCTATAAATTAACTTGTTTGAATATACTTTTCACACTGTCCTGCCCAATCCACTCTTCCTAAATTAAGTCCTCAATGCCTTTGCTATTAGTGCTTGTTACTAAGAAGTCATAACTAGTTGGAGAGTGAGGGAACCCAGTTTTGGGGAGAAGGAGGTTAATCAACTTCCCAGATGTGCAAACAATCTTAAACCATATGCACCAAACACTTACAAGCAAACTGTGGTTTGCAAGAGTATCAAACCCAAAACTCCATCCTCTGTTTTAGCGTTTTTTAGAGTTGATGTGAATACTTCATATACCTTCCATTCTGGCTTGGCTGAAATAATCAGGCAAAATAACACTGATCAGTATAGTCTCCCCCCTGCCGCTCCCCACCCCCCACAAGTATTCTTCTTGTACTGTTCCAGTTACTGTCCTCATTCTATTCACCACGTGTGTGGGCCTCCATCTCTGACAACTAGTTTCTTTAAATATGTTCATTATTTTATTGAATTGCATTAAAGGGAAGATAAAGCAATTGACTCATCTGTTTACTTTTCTAACTTACAAATACCCAGGACACAAGTATGCAGTCTGCTTTGCACTGTGTTTTTTGTGTGCTGACTAGATAGAGTAAGTGAAAATACACTTTCCCTCACAAAGTGGGAACATATAGAAAATTGATGGTTAACAATATCTGCTGTTAGCACCAATGCCTCTAGAGAGCAGGTGAAAACTAAACCCTGTCTCCTGAGGCCAATAAAATAGCTGTTTGGTCCCATGTGTGTAACCTCCTAATAACTTTACTGGGCAGCCTTAAGATCCCTTGGGGGCTTCTCTGCAAAAGCACTCCCTCTCTTTTTTAAGATTGCTTATTAAAAATGATTTTATAATGAAGTTGCCTCAAATAGCAGCTACTTTCCTGCTTGTCCTTGAAGCACTGTTTGCCCTGGTGAAGAATCCTAGAGACAACTACCTAGGGCTTTTCTCCTTGTTTAAAACTTTTTCTAAACTTCTGTTACACTTTTTTTTTTCTGAGAGTCAGGGGATACCTGTTTCTCACCAGCTGGACATGTAAGCTTATTTCATTTGAAGCCTTCATTGTGGTACTTGTTTAAGTGCACTAGCTGATAATCAGTTTTATTCTTGGCAATACAAAAGAGTATGTCAATGGTCAGTTTGTTGCTCAGGAGAGAGAATATTAACAGCAAAGCCATCTTCTGTCTGTAGATGGGTGAGACTTTAGATACTGAAGCAGAAATGGTAAAAGACACATTCACAGATGAGTAAAGCTTATTGATTGACCTCCAGCTTTGGAAGGTCTGGGATTCCACCTTCTGGCAATGGAAGGTGAGAGAAAGTATATTTAAATTATTATTAATCCTTTGTGTAGGGAGCACACAGAATGCCATTGGCTGGATAGGGACATATTGCTTTCATCAAGACTGTGGAATGGGAACCATATGGATGCCCTGTCTTACATCTTTATCATAAGCCCATGTGGTAGGTGTTGTGTCCTCGCACAAGGTCCCATACAAATTTGTGATGCAGCCTGTTTGGAAAAGAGAGTATAATGAAATTGTCTTAAATTCTGCAGAATTTTATCCATGTGTACATTTTGAACTATGTCTGTCCTCTAATACACACTAATAGATACTATAAATTAATAAAGTGCAGTTCTGTTCACACTTCATTGCTTCCAATAAACAGTTCTTTGCCAACATACAGTATGGGTGTGGGCCTTTTCTTTCATATATAAAAAAATAATTTGGCATAGTTTCTTTAAGGAGCAATGGAAAATAGTTGATGACTTTTGCCATTGAACTCTGCTAGAAGATACAATTCAAAAAGACATGCAGAAAGCACAAATATAATTGAAAATCAATTTTAAACTGTCTTCAGTTTAAAACATTATACATTAAACGTTTTAAGAAAACCTTAGGTTCTGTAGTCATTAACTAAGAAGCTCCATTTTATTTTAAGGTGGAGTGGGCTATAGCTATATTATCATTCTGCAGGAATTGGAGGCATTTTTGCAGACACTGTTGATACTGTCTGCTTTTATTTCAGTGCTTCCTAGGGAAGTCTGCCTGATAGGAAAAATCATGATGTGAAAGTTGGACCTCACCTGTACTCTGCTGTGCACAACAGCCGGGGAAATTTGGACCTGATTTCATTGCAATCTTCCTAATTTTTTTAAAAAGTCTCCTAACTTTAAATCTGACACAGTTCTTGTTAGAAATTAATGTCTCCAACACGATGCTAGAAGCAACTACCCACAGGTTTGGTGGTGTGGTTGGTTGGAGGCAAAAAAATGTGTGGATTTCAGATGAGGAGGGTTGAATTTAAGCTTCAGAATATATGGTGTTCTACACAAATGAAAATATTAATCAGACCCTGAAAACATGTGAGGTTAGTAGTGATAAATAGTTACTGAGGTCAAAATACCATTTCCAACTTGAAAATTTTGTGAACTGGTAAACAGACAGTGTAGAGTTCTTCCACTCTGCATTTGCATTCTTGCTACTTTGCAATGAAACCTCTTCTAATAGGAAGTGTTAATGTTTGTGACTTGCTTCTTTAGTAAGTGGATCAAGGAGGTTGAGCGCAGAGCACAAGGTGGTATGTCCTGACTCTGTGTAGTCTAAGGATACTGGTAGCTTTACCAGTATGCAAAGCTTTAACCACATATGCAAAGAAAATGCCAAAATGCAGAGCCTGCTGAATGCGGCCTTTGCAGTATTTTCTCAAGGTGGGGGTCTGTATTATTTTTAAAAGATGTTCATGTGCTCCAGGAGCATGATCATCCAATACCCACTGAACATGGTGGCAAAATTCCCTCTGATTTCTCTGATGTGGGAATAGACCTTAAATGCTGAGGTGAAACTGACTGTAGTTGATCAAACAGTTTATGTGGCCACTTTCTTTTAACCCTTATGTAGAGAGGAGTTTGAGATGCTGTGAATGAATTGTAACCAAACGCATATAGGGTTTGGTTTGGGACCATTATTGAAATAGAAGCTGGGCAAAAAGTTTGGATCTGGTAACCTACCTGTTTAAAGATCATAGGCATAAGTCTTCCCTCAAAGAATAGGAGTTACTCCAGGTGGATATAATAAACCCTCAGATGAGATAAGATGGGAAGAATTCATCTTCAGAGTTTCTTGGTCTAGGTCTTTTGTACTTTACAGAGCAGTTCTTCAGAAGACAGCATTGAGTTTATTCACAATGGGAAGAAAAATCTTTTTACAGTCTTTCCTTTTTTATAATCCTGTATAGTCAAGTTAAACTCTCAAACAAGACAGGTCAGACAGGCTTCTCTCCCATTGGTCTCTGAACTAGAAAAATACATTTTATTATCTGAATTTTGAACCAGGGATTGATTCTGAAATTCTTAATAACTGTACTTATATAGCAGAGGGTGTGTCTACACATGCACTTTAATGTACAGTAGCCTATTCTACTGTGCATTAAAGTGACGTGTAAAAACCCATGCTAATACATTAATGCAGAGTAGAATAGGCTACTGCACATTGTCACCTAAAAAGCATATGCTTGCACTACTGTGCATTAGCACAGCCTAAAGTACATTTATTTAGTGTCTCATATTGGAGGTACTAAATTTAATGTGCATTAGGAAAAGTGCATTAATGCACATGTAGGCGCACCCAGTTTGTCACTAATTTTGAACACTTTCCATTGTGGAACAGCTTTGGAACCTGAAAGTGTCTTTTTCTTCTATCTTGAGGTCTAACCCTACTACTAAAACTATTGGAAGTTATTGCAGCTATTCTCTACAGTCTGAAGTGGTTCAAGCATTTTCCTAAACAGGTGACACTTATTAATAAAGTAATTGTGTGGGGCATTATTGTGACAAATCTGTTAATAGGTCTGTGATTCCTATCTGATATACAATAGAATTACTGTTAAGAATAAATTACATCATTAGATTGATCTGTTACTGTATCTTTAAAAACAGCCCTTGCTGGTTAGGGCTATATCTCTCATGAGACTATTAATGTGTCAAAGCATTGTTATTAACCTCAGTAGAAAAGGTAGGCAGCCTTGGAGGTCATGGTGGGGTAACTTGGGTACATTGCAAAGGAGAAACAGAAAAACAGGATCTGAAACAGTTTAGTTGCCAAACTAAATACAATCATGGTGGAAGGTGAGGAGGAATGAAGAGATTAAGTTGATAAACAAGTCGCAAAGAAATTAAAAAAAAATAGGAATAGGGTTGTGAATTAGAGAAGGAAATCAACAAAAAACCAGGGTGACTAAAAGAAAATGTTGCAAAAGGGGAAAGGAACAAGTTTCGGGGAATCTAGGGCTGTCACTTGCTTACAGGTAAGTTGAGATGTATTTACAGACATTTAGCTGAATGTTGGGCTCCGTGTTATGCAGATTGTCTCTGTTTTAATTTAAGTATTTTTCTTCTCCTTGTAACCCTTCCTGTAGCCAATTTTAGTTTAGGGTTGCTTTGTGGAATACTCACACTGGTATGTGTTTCTGAGCTCTTGTGAGAGCCATTAGGGGGAAATAGTCCACATTCTGGAATATATAGGTGAGGTAGCTCTCTCAGAAGTGTTGCCCACATACAGGTTGTAGTCAAAAAGAAATATAGATAATGCCCCTGGATGATGAATATAAAGAAATAATGAATAAAAAATGAGTGACATATGCTTTGGGTCTCTATCTTGGCATCTGAAATTTAGCATGAAAACTGGGAAAATAATCCCTTCCCAAACAGCGTGCTCTACTGTGATGACTGCACATGCAAAATTCTGGGTGCAAAATAGATAATGGAATTAGAGAATCATAGAAAGTGAGGGTTGGAAAGGACCTCAGGAGATCATCTAGTCCAACCCTTTGCTCAAAGCAGGGCCATCCCCAACTAGATCATCCCAGCCAAAGCTTTGTCTAGCTGGGTCTTGAAAGCCCCACTTTGAAGCCCCCCCTTCAGGTAGTGGAAGGCTGCTATTAAATCCCCTCTCAGTTTCCTCTTCTGTAGACTAAATAAGCCCAATTCCCTCAGTCTTTCCTTAGAAGTCGTGTCCCCCAGCCCCCTCACCTTTTTGTCACCTTCTGCTGGACCCTCTCCAATTTGTCCACATCCTTTCTGTAGCAGTGGGCCCAAAACTGAACACAGCACTCCAGATGTGGCCTCACCAGTTAAGAATAGAGGGGAATAATCGCTTCCCTTGACCTACTGGCAACATACCTACCAATGCAGCCCAGTAGGGCATTAGCCTTCTTGGCAACAAGGGCACACTGCTGGCTCATATTCAGCTTATTGTCCACTGTAACCCCCAGGTCCTTTTCTGCAGAGCTGCTGCTCAGCCAGCCCCCAGCCAGTAGCGGTGCATGGATTGTTCCATCCTAAGTGCAGGACTTTGCATTTGTCCTTGTTGAACCTCATGAGATTCCTTTTGGCTCAATCCTCCAATTTGTCTAGGTCACTCTGAATCTTAGTCCTACCCTCCAGTGTATCTACTGCTCCCCCGGGTTGGTGTCACCTGCAAACTTGCTGAGGGTACACTCGATGCCATCTTCCAGGTCGTTGATGAAGACATTGAGCAAAACCGGCCCTAGGACCGATCCCTGGGGCACTCCACTTGATACCAGCTGCCAGCTAGATATCAAGCCATTGATTACTAGTCTTTGAGCCTGATGCTTTAGCCAGTTTTTTATCCAAATTAGTCTATTCATCCAGCCTGTACTACCTTAGCTTGCCTGGAAGAATGTTGTGGGAGACCATATCAAAAGCCTTCCTAAAATCAAGATACACCACATCCACCAATCTCCCCACATCCACAGAGCCAGCCATCTCATCATAGAAGGCAATCAGGTTAGTCAGGCATGACTTGCACCTGGTGAATTCATGCTGACTGTTCCTAATCACCTTTTCTCCTTCAAGTGCTTAGAAATAGATTTCTTGAGGATCTGCTCCATGATTTTTTGAGGGACTGAGTTGAGGCTGACTGGCCTGTAGTTCCCTGGATCCTCCTTCTCTTTCTTAAATATGGGCACTATGTTTGTCCTTTTTCAATCATTTGGGACCTCTCCTGATCGTCATGAGTTTTCAAAGGTGATAGCCAATGGCTCTGCAATCACATTAGCCAACTCCCTCAGCACCCTCATATGCATCCCATCTAGTCCCATTCACTGGTACACATCCAACTTTTCTACGTAGTTCCTAACCTGTTCTTTCACCACTGAGGTCTGCTCACCTCCTCCCCAAACTGTGCTGCCTGGTTCAGTAGTCTGGGAGCTGACCTTGCTTGTGAAGACTGGGGCGAAGAAAGCATTGAGCAGTTTAGCTTTTTCTGCATCCTCTGTCACAAGGTTGCCTTCCCTATTCAGTAAGGGACCCACACTTTCCCTGATCGTCCTCTTGCTACTGACATACGTGTAGAAACCCTTCTTGTTACCCTTCACATCCCTTGCTAGCTGCAACTCCAATTGTACTTTGGCCTTCCTGACTTCATCCCTGCATGCCCAAGCAATGCTTTTATACTCTTCCCTATGTATTTCTCCAAGTTTCCACTTCTTATAAGCTTCCTTTTTGTTACTTTGTTTACTGAAGAGTTCCCTGCTAAACCAAGCTGGTCTTCTGCCATACTTGCTAGTCTTTCTGTGCATCGGGATGGTTTGTTCCTGCACTCTCAGTAAGGCCTCTTTAAACTACAGCCAGCTATTCTGGACGCCTCTCCCCCTCACACTGGCTTCCCTGGGGATCCTGCCTATGAGTTCCCTGAGCAAGTTGAATTCCGCTTTTCTAAAGTCCAAGGTCCTTACTCTGTTGCTCTCCATCCTTCCTTTCCTCAGGATCCTGAACTCTATCATCTTGTGGTCACTGCCACCCAAGTTGCCATCCACTACTACATTCCCCACAGATTCTTCCCTTTTTGTGAGCAAAAGGTCAAGAAGAGCATGGCCTCTAGTTGGCTGCTCCAGCATTTGCACCATGAAGTTGTCCCTGGTAGTCTCCAAAAACTTTCTGGATTGCCTGAACACTGCTGTATTGCCCTCCCAGCACATGCCAGGGTGACTGAAGTCCCCCGTGAAAACCAGGGCCTGTGATCAGGAAACTTCCACTAGCTGTTTGAATAAAACCTCATCCATCACTTCCTCCTGGTCTGGTGGTCTATAGGAGAATCCCATCACAACATCACCCTTGTTGCTCTCCCCTCTGACCCTAACCCAGAGACTCTCAACAGGAATATCTCCAGTTTCATACTGGAGCTCTGAGCAATCATATGGTTCTTCTTTTACATAAAGTGCAAGTACTCCTCCTCATCTCCTCTGCCTTTTCCTTCCTGAACAGTTTGTACCCATCCATGACAGTGCTCCAGTCATGTGCGCTCCCACCAGGTCTCTGTTATTCTGATCACGCCATAGTTCTGTGACTGTGCAAGGACTTCCAATTCTTCCTGTTTGTTTCCCAGGCTCCGTGCATTTGTGTACAGGCACCTGAGGTAACTAGTTGATTGTCCTGATTTCTTAGGAAGTATGAGAGCACCCTCCTGCTTACTCTTCCTCCAGGTCTCCTACTTCCCCACTTTCCTCAGGGCTTTGGTCTCCATCCCCTGGCGAACCTAGTTTAAAGCCTTCTTCACTAGGTTAGCAAGCCTGTCTGCAAAGATGCTCTTAGATGCTAGTATTCAGAAAGATGGCCCCGAGTGTTACTTGGTATGGATGATTAGTTTAATTTCCTATGAGGTTTTAATAGCAGTGTTCTAACAGGGGAGCAGAGGGGGAACAAATACAGCTGTTTCCGTGATATGGCAATTATATGTTAAACACACAAAACAAAGCCTAATTTTTCTGTAATACTATAATGATTCCTTTCAGATCAATTGTGTACACTGTGAAAACCTAGTTAAAATACATTTGGTTTTACGGGTAATCAACATCATGCATGCATGACTTAAAGA
>NW_005841944.1:3052921-3063025 GCF_000455745.1 Alligator sinensis | reverse complement strand
GAATATCGTTTGCTTTTTGTTAGTCACTATTTCGTTATTTTTTACATACTGCTATTACAAATCTTACACATCAACTGCTCCAGTACTGTAAATAAATTATCTTGCCTCAATTTTAAGACTCAGTAGGCAACATCTGAAGACTAAATGAACTACCTCGCTGTTTAAAAACTGGAAAAAATTCCAGTTCATGATATATGTTATAAATGCTACATAGATGTTAGAGATGCGCCAGAATTAGGAAACAGTGATTCTCAGCCAGGGTGACGTGGCACCCCAGTGTGCTGCAAGACCCTTCCAAGTGTGCCTCAGTGCCCAGCCCCTGTGCCATAAGGGAAGTCACTGCTCCTCCTCCTGCCCAGCACTGGGTTCCCCAGTGTACTATGGACAAGTAATGCCCACACCTGCTCCTTGCACTCTAGCAGCCCCTGCCCCAGCTGCCCTTGTACCCCGAGCAGCACACTCTGCTGTGCATGCACAGATGGAGGCCACACTTTTCAGCCCAGTTCATCTAACACTGCTCCCATGCTCCCAGGGCTGGGTGGATGGGCTACAGGTCCGTGTGGCTCCAGTTGCTGCCATGGCAGTTGCCAGAGGAGCAGCAACAAGGCGGGGCAGGCTTATCACTTCAAGTACAAACTAGGGCAGGGAGGGGTCAGATCATAGAAAAAGCAGGGCATAGTATGGTAAGGTCCTTCCCTTGCCACCCTCTCCTGGGACCAGCTAAGTTTTAGCTTAGTTTTTCTCAGTGGGGTGCTACTAATTTCAAAAAAATTATTGAGGGGTGCCATGAGGCTAAAAAGGTTGAGAACTACTACTCTAACATGAGCACCTTTGAATTTCATTATGGTTGAATCTATAGAGTAAAACCAATCCCTGATGCTCTTTTTTCAATTTAAATCCAGAACTGGAAAGACTGTATTTTCTGGTTCATAAAAGAAAACCATTCAACACTTATTTCTCATCCATTGTAGGTGAGAGACTTCTCAAATGCAATTCACAAGTTGTTTTCCATTTTCCATGATCTGATTTGATCTTGAACGCAGATACAGTCACTTTGGCCAATCTTCATAAGTCTCAATATTGTCTGGTTCTGCACTTCTGGTTCAGCTCATGAAAAATATCTGACCCCACCAGGGTTTGCAGAGACAAAGAGGTTGGATTTTGATGAATTGCTCATCATACTCTCATTGAAGTTATTGGTAAAAGCCATTTACTTAAATGGGAGTAAGGCTAGGCCCTATAAAAGGCATGAATGGTAGAACAAAGATGCACATTACATAGAATTTCTGAGTTTTTCAGACGGAGGAAAGGTGAATTTTTGCATCTACCACCATTAGCTATACTGAACCCTCAAAAATACTTTATGCTAACTATACAGTTAGGATGATACTACACTAAGACACTTTTTTTGCTTTATAGTCCAGCCTTTATGGTGTAAATTCTAGTTTGGCCCTGCAATGTTAACATACACAGTCCAATGAAACAATGTATTTTAAATACTTACAACAACATATCCAGTTGAACAACAAAATGGACACACCCTTAAAGCACACTTCCTCTTCCTCTCTGTAAGATACTTACCACTGACTTCAAGGCTGTTCACAACAATAGTGTGGTTCTGGCAGTTTTCTGGAAATGCAGATCAGGTGTCATTTAATCTCTGCATGAAACTGAAGTAGAAGAACCTCTGTTTTCAGAAAACCAGTATGTGACCAAAAGCCAAATAGAGATTCCCTTGTCGATATGGTCATCAGTTAGTGACCAGCCCTCCCATCAGATATCTGTATGAAGAAGCTGATTCCTTATCTTTGTTTTGTTACTTAACAGATAAGTAGGTGTAATATTTGCTGGCTGCTGAGGCAACTCTGGCAGATAAAACAAGTTTCCTGTTTTAACTTTTAACATCTTTCTTCTTCTGACCCTCTTTCCTTTCCCCTCCCTTCCATTGCTAGCTTTCAGATGAGAAGTGCATGTAGCTAGCCACATTTACTTCAGGTGTCTTCCTCTTGAAGTAAAAGGAAAGTGAGCATCTGGAAAGGTGTAATCCTAAATTCTGCTAAAGGACAGGGGAGCTAGAGCTGGGAAGGAAACAGCTTTCCATTCTGCAGAAACTTTCAGTATTTAAAAAATGTCCCCATGGTGCACATGGCTGAGATATACACCTTTGGATGTCTCCTGCAAGGCAGAGGAGAAGAAAGAGAAACTATCACCTGCCCCAGCTCATGAGCTTGTGATGTGGGAAACAGAGGTGCCAGGCCCTAGTCTGAATCAGATAGATCAGGCACTTGAGCCTGGATTTTTCCACATTCCAAGTTTGTATCCTGACCACCAACCTGTTACTAACTCTGCGGCCGGGGAAAGGCTACTGCTTTAAACCAGAAGTGCTGCCCTCAATGAAACATTCAGCTTTGACAAATCATTTTCCTTCAAACAAGCTTTTTAATGAGAAGATTCCCAACCAGATCTAAGGGGAGGTTTGTCAAAAAACCTTGGGGGATCTTGCCCTGACAAGAAATACACTTTACTAATTAAACATATGCTCTGAGAAACAAACTTAACAAAGTACAATTTGCAATACCACCTTTTGTCAAATATTATCCTCATTCCTTGTTTATCTGCTGCAGTTCTTGACATGGTTGATATCTATATACATTTTAAGCAAGGGTTTAGCTTGTTTATTGCAAATCAGCTGCTTTCCTTACTCAAGGTATAAATGGACAGCATAATTTTCTAATGTGTGGTTTTGTTTTAGAAAAATATTATCCCACAGATGAAGAAGGTAGAGCATGATTTCCCCTGCCTCCCCCACTTTGTGTTTGTGAAGTCAGGTTATTTGGATTCATGCCTAATTTGGGATATGCACGTTTATGTGTTTGAGTGTTTTGCTATATACCATATTTCACAGTGTATACGTTGAATTTGGAGCTCAATTTTTAACTCTTAAAATTCAACCTCAACTTATACACTATATCACCATCCCCAGTGAGTGGCGCCAGGCTTGGCACTCAGCTGGCACGGCCTAGGCAGCACCGCTCACAGGGGATGGGGGTGCACCAGCCAAGCACCGTGCCCAGCACTGCTCTCAGAGGCCAGGGACAGGAATGGAGCCAGGCTCAGCACCTGGCTGGCATGGCCCCATCCCCTGAGAGTGGCACTGCGTGGGCTGCATCAGCCAAGCACTGAGCCCAGCCCCATCTGCTGTGAGCAGTACCGCCAAGCACCAAGCCCAGCCATGCCATCCAGGCACTGAGCCTGGCGCAGCTTGCAAGGGATGGGGCTGGGCTCAGCACTCAGCAGTGCTGCTGCAGCAGACAAGGCCAGGCTCAGTGCTCAGCTGCCGTGGTCCCATCACGTGTGAGCTGAGCAGTGCCGGGCTCCATGCTTGGCTGGCACAACCCAGGCAGTGCCACTCACAGGGGATGGGGCCATGCGAGCTGAGCGCCGAGCCCAGCCCTGTCCGCTACAAGCAGCACTGCCAAGAGCTGAGCTGAGCCCTGTCCCCTGCAAGTGGAACCAGACTCGGCACTCGGCTGGCACGGCTGGGCTTGTCACTCAGCAGTGCCACTCGCAGTGGATGGGGCTGGGCTCAGCACTCAGTTGGCACAACTCAGGCAGTGCTGCTCACAAGGGATGGGGCCACGCCAGCCAAGTGCCGAGCACAGCCCTGTTCCCTGCAAGTGGCACTGTGGCACATGGCCAGTCCCCAGTTTCCTGGCCTGCAGTGAGGGCGCACACGGGCAGGTAAAATTCAACCCCATATTTCTGATCCAAAAGTTAGGTCAACTTATACATAGGATATACAAAATGTCTAACTTTTTGGATCAGATAAATGAGGTTGACTTGTATACCATGTTGACCTATACACTGTGAAATACAGTAATTTGTATAGTCAGTGAGATATTGCCCATGTGTTTTTGTCTTTCTAACTGAGATTGGCCAGTTATCTTCAGTCACAATCTTACTCCCTTGGTATTCATTTTTCACAACACTAGAATGCTTTCCACTCTTCACTAACTGTGATTTCTATACAGTCTATTGCAGAGGACATCAAGTACGAGACTGAGCTGCAGCATTGCCAACTGTAGTATTTTCATTACAAATTTGACAGTATGTATTGGTTTTTCCTAAAGCCTCAGCTACAGGAGTCAATTGATTGCAGGAGTATCTCAGTTTTCAGTGAAAACTGATTAATTAGCCAATTGAGGTGAGATCTGATACTCAATTCAATGGTATCTCTCTGTTGGGTTGTAATATTACTTTTAAACCTCACATCCATCAGTTAATGTTCTGTGCATTACTGGGTAGAACTCAGTTGATTTGGGAGCAAATAAGAATGCCAGAAGAAGGAAAAGGGAGACAAATGGGAACATATTATTTGCATGTCATTAGCACAATCAGCAGCTTCAGATGGGTCTAGGGGTAAATGAACCAGTTGATGGCAGTCTTTATGCCTTCTGGTATGCCACCATGCACCTCATCTTGGCCCATGCTCATAATGTTGACATGCTGAATGGCTATTGCTATCAGCAGGTAGGTTTAAATGATCTTTGGATTAGTCCTTTAGTTGATACACCTCATACAGTTAATAGTAATAAGGTAACAAGTATTTCACTTCATGTTAAGGAGACTTCTTCCCCTTGTGTGCTCTCTCTGTATTTTCTCCATAGCAAGATTTTCCTGAATAGGAGTCCTGTCATGCCAGGTATGTCTAAAGCTAAAATCCAGTAATGTAAAAAGCATACAGCAAATAAATGTTGCAAACTTTGGCTGAAACTTTCAAAGCTGGGTTTCTGAAGTTAAGCAACTAAACACATAATTAACCTCCTACATAACTAGTTGTCCCTAGATTTGATTCAAAACTAATTAAGTTAATTGGACTTACCCAGAATGTTGGCTCTCGTGTTAGCTTGGTAAAGAGCTCCATTCCTGTTCATCTGTACAGTTCCTATGCAATTTTTCCTACCATACAATACAGCCTGATGTTTATACATAAAAGTATCAGATGTGAGGAGTCAAGATTATCAGTAACAGATTCTTTAAATAATTAATCAGGTTTTTCTTTTACTTTAGCAAATGGGTATTATAGGTTGAAATATTAAATATTAACTTAATGTGTGTCCCCCCTGTGTGGGGCTGAGAGAATAAACGTCACATTTCAAAAGCCACCAGAATATTTCCAGTATCAATAGTTTTCCTGATGCATCCCCCTACTGCTTTGTCCTCACCTCACTACTGATCATCAAAATCCAATCCGTTACTGGATCAGTATATTTTCAGGCTGCAAAAATAGACTGCCCAAACCAAAAATTTGACTGAATTCAAATGCAAGTCCTGTTTGACATACAAAAAAACCCATTGCCTTTATTAAACTGATTCAGAGATGTTTTACAAATCCAGCAGAAGTTTTTAATAGATTCTTTTAATAGCCTTAGCACAGGCTAGCTTTTTTCTGTTTTAACATTGATGGTCTTTCTGGGACAAATTGCCCAAGACAATTAAATGGACAGCCGGTGGTTGATTTTTATCAAGAAATATTCCTGCCATTTCTGTGATGCTTTTTTTCATAATTTATTTTTTTTTCTCTGTCTCTTTTGTAACTCTAATTTTTTAGCTGAAGGGAGATGGTGGCAAAAGAAAAATCACTGGGAAGAGAAAATGGTGACTCATTCACCATTTGTCTGAGACTTATGTGCAGATCCTTTACATTTGCAGTGATCACATAATAGATAGGAAGACGAGCAGTAGGCTCAGCTGCAGGAATTCTTTTTTTTGCATATTGCAAGGCAGAGTAGCAACAGAAATTGAGAGGTTGGGACAAGGCTCAATTCTGCAAGGTGCTGGGTGCTCTATCCCCAGTCCAGCAAAGCACTTAAACTCATGCTTAACATAAAGCTCATCACATTTATATGCTTCAAGCTAGGCATGATCTTAAGTGCTTTGCTGGATAAGGGCCAAAGCCCTCAGCACCTGATAGGACTGCACTTTAACAAGATTGCTGAAGGATCTTCCTCTAACAATGACTGCCAGTTTATATCAGACACTTCTCCTACTTTTTACACTCATATTATTACACTCTTATCCTCTAACTTTTTTCTCTGTCCTGTGTTCATGATTCAAACAACAATTAATTTCTGTTGTCCCTCACCCTGGGGGCTGGGATAGAGGGGAGGGGGCCAGAGGGGCCAGGGGAAAAGATTTGCAGGGGCTGGGCTTGGAGATGTCTGAATAGGTGAATGGAAAAGCAGAAGACTCTGAGCTCATTGGAGTCGATGACAAAACTCCCATTGAGTTTGGTGCACACAATTTCTTGCTCAATAAGTTATTCCTCATCCAGCTTAATTTACACCTCAAAACACACAGTTTGAGTCACTGAATATTAATTTTGCTGTCCTTTAAGCTGCTCTTAAATTAATTGTCATCATTAAGGGAAAAATCAGAACCTCAGGTAGGAGGCATCATTTGTCAGTTGTGTATAACCAACACTCCTGTTGATAAAACTTCTGTATTTCACCACAGGAAATCTTTTGGCTTTTAATATGAGCCCTTCTGGCCTTAAGTGCTTTTAAATAAAAATACTTTTACACAACATCTTTATCTTAGTTTTTTGAAAAATAAAGACAAACCTATTGCACCCTTAATGGATTTGCTACAAATGGGGAAAAAAAATCATTTTCGCTTCTGTATTTTACAGGCGAACGCATTTTATTATTAGAGAAACGCATTTTGATTCCAGGCATGTGTTTTCAGGGAAACAAACATGTACAGCACATTGTATTTCTATAAAAACACAAACCGATTAAATGGCAAACAGTTTATGTTTTCATGACAGTCATCTTTAAATTGGCACATTATCTGTGTCAGAGTGTTTTATAATGTAAACTTCAACTGTCATATCATATGTGCTTAGACAGAAAGGTCTGAAGTCTTGCACACAGAGGAGGAGAAATCAGGCTTTCATCAATTAGCTGGCTCTGGTTATTTAAAACTGTTTGTGTATAAAGCTTGTAGACAGACATGAGGCTCTTAATCTGAATATCCTCAAACATTTAAAGTTGATAAAGAGGTGGCTTCAGTGTTGAAGGCATAGAATTCATTTGTGCTTACTAAGGCCTGACTATAAATATCAGGGCTTCCTGGTGAAGCTTGAGCTGTCTTTGCACATTTAACTTTATCACTCAGCTCATGCATTACAGAAATCACTTTAAAAAGTAGGGGACGTGGGGGGAAATGGCTCTACATGACTCAACTCACTGTAGGCTACTAGAGCTGACTGATCTTAAGGACTATAGCAAGGGTTTTGGCATTGCCTAACCATCTGGGAATTGTAACTGCAGGTTCATGGATCAGATTATAACAGGCTGAAAAATTACTTTCAAAGCAGTCTGTGTCTCACAAAACAGAAAGCCTACTGGGTAACATTCTGAGCAACAAAGTACTGTGTCACTAGGGTAGTTCATGTTGAATGAACTGTGGTTATCAATAAGTGATCCTTGTTAGAGGAAAACTACAATAACATCAAAGCTTGTCATCACTTCACCTGCAGGTATTTTGGGCATCAGGCTGATAGAGACCAGGTAAGGAAAGTAACAGATGCATAAAAACAAAGATAGGGTAAGGGAAATAGTAAGGAGAATTTCATCTTCCTAAAACTGAAAATATTTGCACCAAGCAAAATAAAGCAAAGCCATGTGTTTTCATTAATATTGTTCAATGACTTAACACCTGATGGATTGTTTTTAATAAGCCCAGAGAAAATACGGTACAAGAGTATACTTGTGTTAAAAATAAGAATTGAGAGAGTAAAGGGCTGATTTTAAAATACTATCTGTTTTATAGTGTAAACTGCTGCAGTTACCAGGTTGATTCCATTGCCATAGGGTGTACTTAATGAAAAATTATCAGTTATTCAAAGCTGCATTCATGCAAACATGCGCCTAGTTAAATTGCACGTGCAAATTCTGTGGTTGCATATACAGTAATAGCCACCTGAACACACAGATGTCAAATAAAGAGCTAAGGAAGAGTCTGAACATTTGTTTTCTCATTGTTTGGGGAGTGATGCATGCACATTTCAACATGTAGAGATTAAGAGTGAATTACATTTTCTTTTGAGAAAGTACAAACAAACTCAGTGCATGTCGTATGGGTTAACTCAATGGCTTTTTCATCCTCAGAGTGTTGGATTTAACTCTAGTCATTAAATTGCATAGGAGAAATAGTGTAGTGTCTTCCTTTCTTTACTCAAAGGATATTTGCCCATGGATGTTGACAGAAAAATAATTATACCTCCTTAAGAGAAAGAAACCTACTGCTTATAAGCTCATGTCAGCTATTCTGTTATAACTGTTTCATCTGTCCAGTCCTCTTCTGCAGTGAGTGAAGCTAAATTGAGGTAGCATCTATATTTCATGCAGGGGCAAGCCACCCTGGTTTAATTTTTACATACAGGCTTCCCTCGATTTATGCCGTACATGCGTTTCCAGAGAACAGTGCATAAATTGAATTCACATAAAGCGAACCCGCTTTATAATGTAACAAATAGGGATAGGTTCCCATGGCAGGGAGGGAGGGAGGGAGGGAGGCTGGGACTAGGGAAGGGGTGGGGGGAGGGGTGCCGCTCCTGGGGCTGCACAGGGGAGTAAAGCAGAGGGAACGGAGCAGCACTTACCCCAGCCCTGACTGCAGCAGCCCCGGGAGCAGCTGGTGCCAGCTGCCTGGAGCCAGTAGGCTGCACTGTGCTCTGCCTGTCCCCACTCACCTCTGCTCCTGGGCTGTGCCATGCCCTGGTGCAGGCAGCTGGTGTTGGCTGCTCCCGGGGCTGCTGAAGCCAGGGCTGGGTTAGGTGCCCCCCGGGGCTCCACTTGTCCGCACTCATCCCAGCCCATGCTGGAGTACCCCCAGGGCATGGTGCAGCCCAGGAGCTGGGGTGAGCCCAGGCGGACAGGTGGAGTACGGTGCAGCCCAGCGGCTGAAGGCAACTGGTGCCAGCTGCTCCCAAGGCCACTGTAGCCAGGGCTGGGGTGAATGGGGCCATGGCCCTTTCCCCTCCCCCCATAGACTTACCTGCTTGGGCGGGGGGGCCATCTATGCTGATCACATAAGAGCGAATTTACCTTGCATATAACAAATTATGGGTCTAAATATGCTCATCGCATAAGAGCGAAGTCGCATATAAAGAACCTGCATAAATCAAGGGAAACCTGTACTATGGAATAAGAGTGGAAAGAAGAAATGATTACAGTGAATTCATCAGAGGTTTCTGATTCAATCTGGAGAGATTAATTGGTCTCCTGATTCAATTTGGATTCAGAGATTCAGCTACTGAATCTCCTCTGAATTGAATCAGCGACCAAACTTTGCACAGCCCTAGCAAGCGGCTCTATGGAGTTGGAGCCTTGTTCTGTCATGGACACCCCCCTTGAATCTAGTAGAGTTTGGTGTGCATCCAGAATCTCACCCACATGGAACATGTTGCAGAATCTGGGCCTTGCACTTGCCCCCATGAGTGTCATGGTTATACACAACACCCTCAAATCCTGTCTTTTCATTCATCTCCTTGCAGCTCAAACTATAGTTAATGATAGACATCCACCTGCTGACAAGCTTAATGGTCTATGAAATCTTAGCCCTCAGGTACATTCTGGTTATTTATTGTTACACACACAAACACAAAGCAGATAGTAAATTTGTCACTTTCAGATTTAGGTGACTGAAATGGGTGTTTGCAAGCCAGAAAGAGGTAGTAAATGTTTATAGATATTGTCTAACAGCCATTTTTCATTTTGTCCTGCTACGATACACTGTAATTATGCCAATGGATACCATACAGTAGACCTCTGCGAATGAGGAATTATTCGGATTTGGATTTGGCCAATTTGGAGGACAGTGATTCAATTTGGAGATTCGGATCACTGTCCTGAATTGATTCAGCCGAATCAGCTTCAGAAGATTTGGTACTGATTTAAAGAGATTCAGTAGTTCAGATCGGCCAGGGAGAGGCAGGCACAGCCAGGCAACTGCAGGTTCTCCCATGGCTCCTCTAGCTGTGCCTGCCTCTCCCTAGGCAGGGGGAGCCATGGGAGAAGCCCTCGTGGCTGGCGGGAC
>NW_005841944.1:3052139-3052906 GCF_000455745.1 Alligator sinensis | reverse complement strand
GGCCCCCGCGCTTTTAAAAAAAAAAAAAAAAAGCCCCATTCTCACCGGCTGCAGGAGTGGTGATTGGGGCCTCTGGGTGCTCATGGCAGAGCCTCCCCATGCAGCACGGGGCAGTGCAGGGCAGCAGAGATTGCCCCCCTGACTAGCACCCATGCAGCAGCTGCCCCATGGCACAGGTGCAGCGTGGCTTGGTAGGGCACCACACACTGCATGGGAGCTAGGGCCACTGTGGTTAAGTGCTGCCGGGCTCCAGGTGACTGCTGGAGCTACTCTGGCTCCCTGCCGAGCCATGCTGCACCCATACAATGCGACAGCTGCCATGCAGGTTCCAGGCAGGGAGGGTGATCCCCGCTGCCCCCCACTGCCCCAAGCTGCACAGGGGGGGGGAGGGTCTGCCACGAGCACCCAGAGTCCCCAGTCACTGTTCCTGCAGCCAGTGAGTGTGGGGCTTTTTTTATTTTATTTTTTTAAGCTCCACAGTCACTGGCTGCAGGAGCAGTGATTGGGCCTCTGGGCACTCACAGCAGAGCCCCCTTGCACAACATGGGGCAGTGGGAGGTAGCAGGAATCGCCCCCACCGTTGGCACCCATGTGGCAGCTGCCCCATGGCGCAAGTGCAGTGTGGCTTGGCAGGGTGCCACGTGCTGCCTGGGAGCTGGGGCCAGTGAGGCTGAGCAATGTCAGGCTACAGCTGACACACGGAGCTGCCCCAGCTCCCAGACAGTGGGCAGCGCCCTGCCGAGCCACCCTGCACCCGTGGCATGGGG
>NW_005841944.1:3029698-3051912 GCF_000455745.1 Alligator sinensis | reverse complement strand
GCCCCTGCTCCTAGTGCTGCCACGCCTGTATCAGCGCTGGGAGCAGGGGTTCTGCCCTGACGCTGCTTGCCATTAGGCACGGAGGGCATGGGATGTGGGCACAGCAGTGCTGGGAGCAGGGACCTGTGCCCTGCTAAGGTACCGCCAGGGCGGCCCCCCCGCTCCCGGCACTGCTGCGCCTGTATCCCACACCCTCCCACCCCGCTCCCTAAGTAATGTCCCCCCCCCAGCCCCAGTCCCTCTCTCCCCCTTCCTGTTCCCTTCCCCCTCCCCCAACCCCAGCAGATTTACCAGCAGGACGCAGATGTCAGCTGTCTGTTTAGTCTACGGCTGAATGTCCAAATTGGCCGAATCTTCTCCAAAGCTTTTCTGAATCAATTCAGATGCTTCGAATCAATTCAGAGCTTTTATTTGGTCTCCTGATTCAATTTGGATTTGGAGATTTGGTCCCCAAATTGGGCCAAATCTCCTCTGAATCAAATCAGCTACTGAAGCTTCGCACAGCCCTACCATACAGCAGGCAGCGCTGGCACTGCAATTGCTTGGACTTGAGATTAGAACATTACTGTGCAAGTTTGACATGGGGAGAGGATATATCATGTATCAGAAGGCAATTGTGTTGATACTGAACAGTTACTGAATTTTAAAGAAATGACTAATGGTACATAATACATGATTAGTACTGCGGTTTGATATTTGTTTTCATTATAGCAGTACATGGAAACACCAAGCTTGCCTCAAAATATGGGAGAAAAAGCTGAAAGTAAAGGGTATTTTACAAAGCCTACTAATATTACCGTAAACAGGATGTTTGTCTGCCAGGAAGGGGTGGGGGAAAGGAAAGGTAAATTTTGTCTCCTGAATATTTTAGAGACCTTTTTTAGCAAAGATGCTTCTAATGTTATTACATAACTTATTTGTATGTCCTAAGAATTACATGATTTTACCATAATCTATACTGTCTTGATTTAGACAGCTTCCAACATTGACAATTCACAAAGGACAGAGTAAACTCCATAGGCGCTGATTTTTATTTTTGCTGGGGATACGGGGCTAAGATGTTGGACATGTAGAAATTTCTACGTCTTTTGGGTAATAGCCTTCTTCCCAGTGGGGGCCACTACCCTCAGACCCCGACGTACTTGGGACCTCTGGTAAACTCTATAGGATTTTTGGCAATAGGGCTGTTCAAACATACATTCTGCTCTGTGCATATGATAAGGGCCCAGAAGCAGTATTTTTAGGGGGTTATGTCTATACCTCTATTTAGGGCATAATTGAAGGCTCATCCTTGGCTACCATAAGCTACACAAGTTTCTTCTCTTTGTCTACATTACCTTGCTGGTATGCAAAGGAAAAGGAGAGAAGGAGAGACAAGTAGGCTAAGTACAGATAGTCAGAAAGCCCCAGGCTGAATCGATTCAGTTTTTGCAGGTTTCTCTAAACTGCATAGATTGAACCGATAATAAAGTAAACTGACATTCACTTTTGAAACTGGACAGACAGTCAGACCCCTGCAGTGACTCATAGCAGTAGCTGGGGGGTGCTAGAACATGCTTCCCAGCCTGCCAGCCAGTGCCAAAGGCACCCAGGTGTAGCTGAGTAGGGCTCATCCTTGATTGACTGCCCAGCACATGCCCCCCAGCCCCTTGCTTTCCACACCCCAGGGGGGAACAGTCCCTCCAGCCTGGGACTGGCTGGATCCTCATCTCAGTGGGTGGTCCCTGTGGGACTGGCTGGATCCTCATCTCAGTGGGTGGGACCTGCCCCTCACAGAGTCCCCCAAGTTCTGCCTTGGTGCAAAAAGGGGATTCCCCCTCCCACCCATCAATACAGTCCCGTAGGGCTTGGCTGCACTCCTACAGGTGGGGATAGTTCCTCCAGCTTGGGTCTGGCCAGATCTCCCAGCCTCAGTGGGCATTCTCCGCCCCTCGCACAGTCTCCTGAGCTCCACTCCTGGTGCAGAGATGGGATTCCTTTCTCCCTCCTCTCAATATGATCCTGCAGGGCTTGGCCCTGTGCCAGGCTGCCAGGCACAGGCAGAGGCTAGGGAGTAGAGGCTTTACTGCCTGAGCTCTGTGAAAGCAGGGGGGCAGGGCCAAGGGATCCCAGCCAGCTGTCTAGGCTGTAGGTGGGAAAAAGTTTGGGGAAGGGAGCTTTCCCCTTCCTGTGCCTTGCAGACCCCAGCTGAGGGGCTGGTGCTGGGTTGGGGGCGGGGGTTGTTCCCTGCCTCCCCAGCTACTCAGATGTAAGGGCAGCTGGCGAGGGGTAAGGCCAAGGGATCCCAACCGAGCTTGGAGGGGTGGGGAGGTGGTAAGCCCCATAGAGGAGGCTTTCCCTCCCCTTGTGCTGTATATACCCAAGCTAGGGGAGCCTGGGATCCATTCCCCTGCACCCAATCCCACCAGGCTGCCAAGCACAGGCACAGGCTAGGGAGCAGAGGCTTTATTGCCTCAACCCTATGAAAGCAGGGAGCAGGGCCAGCCATGCTCTGCTGGAGCAGACAGCACAGCCCAGGGCTGCAAAGCCCCCTTGGATGCTGGAGGACTGTGAGTTAACTTGAATTGAGGGAGGGGGAGGGATCTGGGACAGAAATTCCATAAACTGGTTTGCCATAAATCGGTTAAGTCTGATACTACATCCATCCAGGTTTATCTTTAAACCAGTTTCAGCCAATTTGAAAGTGGTTTATATGCACTGAAATTCTGTTCTGTTACAGGTTTGAACCAGTTTCTGATCACTTAGGCTAGGGACAGACATTACACATAGACCAGTTTAAGTGATCAGAAACTGGTTTAAACCTGTAACAGAACAGATGTTCAGTGCACATAAACCAGCTTTAAAATGGCCAAAATTGGTTTAAGATAAACCTGGTTGAATGTAGTATCAGACCTAACTGATTTGGCTCAAACCGGTTTATGCAATGTCTGTCCCAGACCCCTTCATGATCTAAGTTAAACCAGACTCCCCCAGCATCCTGGCATACTCTCTGGGCCAGGCAGGGCTTCCCACCCCTCTGCTCTCTAGCCCAAGCAGAGATTGGCCCTAGCAGAGACACTGGCCAGCATGGCCCCATTAAGGCAAAGTGGGCATGGAGGGGGTTAATTCTTCCCTCCTTTCCCTCTTCCCCCATTACAGCCAGGGACAACCTGTCTGTTGGGGAGCAGAGGGAAGGGGGCTGCAGTGGTGGCCCCTGGACCTGGCAGACCCCGGCCGCAGGGAAGGGATGGAGGGTGGAATTAACCCTTCTCCCTGCCCCCTTCACCTTAACGGGGCAATGCTGGGTTGGTTTTCCTGCAGGGTGGGGAGGGGGCCTGTTTTATACTGGGGTGGGACTCTTCTCCCTCCTCCTCCTCCCCTTCCCCCTGGCCACTGTGTGGCTGGAGGCGGGGAGCTCCATGTGATGCTGCCTGGCCCCGGGGTGCAGGGAGGGGGAGGCTCTGTTCCATGCTGGGGAAAACACTTCCCCCTCCTCCTTCTCCCCCTGGAGGGGCAACGGGAGTGCAGAGCTCATCTTGGCAGGGTGTGGGTGTGAGGGTGGGGAGTGTAGGGACCCCCCGCACACTCCCCACATGACGTGCAGCCCCAGCTGCTGGCAGCAGCAGCAGACAGGAAGGTCAGGGTGCTCGTGTCCAGTGCAGACGCATCTCCAGTCGGTGCTGCATGGGGTGGGGGACCCTATTGCCGGGGCTCCGTGCCACGTGCCTGCAGCTCTAGCACTTACAGAAGGGGAAGCCTTACACTGGAGCCTACTACCTCCCCACTCCCTGCTGCACAGGTCCCTGCACTCTGCCGGGATGGGGAAAAAGCCCCTCATTTTATAATCTCATACAGGAAAATCTCACTAAATATAGTCTCTCTCATTAAACTGCTGCCAAAACCAGGCTGTGCTCAGCAATAGAAACCAACTATAAAGTTCATTAAATGCAGCCAACATGGACTCTGACTATAAAACACATGGCCCACATTGGGCAAATATGCTGATGGGAACCTTTTTATATATATTTTATTAAAAACACATTGATCACACTACATTTACAAAACTTCACATATTAAACATAATTTTTTACCAGAACTTCACATAACAAAACCACTACATAGCACATGATAAACCTACACGTTAAACACCTTAACAATATACATCTACATCCCCAAGCCCCCTAAAAAAAATAAAACTTTTTCTTTGTAAGGAGCCCCATGACTATCATTTAACCTCCCTCTAAAAAATCTACTAAGTTAAAAAAAAACCCCAAACCCACCTCCTTTAACACCTAGATGTCAGTTCTTTAACACCTTCAGCATTCCCATCAGTCCTCTCAATTAATTCAGTGAAATAAATGTAACCAGTCTTTTTCCTCCATTTCTTTTCTGCTGCCTCTTCACTAATCTCTTGTCTTGGTCAATGTAATATCTCAGTTCATACAGTTCCAACTTCAGACACTCTCCTTCAGTGAAAGCCAATCCCTTAAACACCCAGAGATTTCTTACTTTCCATATACTGGTTTTAACACAGGCTAACAGTGTTCTCAGTATTGTTTCTCAAGCCCCTTTGATATGAATCCATATAATACCATTTCTTTTGATAAGAGCTGGCTTATTTTTGACACCCAAGAAGACATACCCTTTTCCACACACCCTTTGCATATGTACACTCCCTAAACACTTCCCACTGTTTCATCTTCCCCTCCCGTGGACACATTGCTGATCTCACCAAACACCATCTATGTTGCACCTCCCTCACTAACAAGATATTTCTAACAATCAGCCAAGCTAGATCAGCATGCTCCCATTTCTGTCGTTTGTCAACCACCACCCTCCACACCTTCTTTCCTTGTCCTTCTGTGAACTTTCTAACCAGCGCCATCCTGTCTCCCTCTCATGATTTCCATCAATCTCTTGCGATCTTGGATTTTGGATAACCTTTCTCTTTTCACTTTCCAAAAGAACACATACATTTATTTTCCTTTGTACTTTTGCTAACTGCTGCCATGATGGTGTAAACACAAATCCAGTGTACAAAATGATTGGCAGTAGTACCATCTTAACTGCCACCACTTTTCCAGTAAAGGACAGTGTCCTTCCTGTCCACAACGATAATACTTTTCATACCCTCACTCTCACCTTTTTCCCACTCTTTATTTCCTTTCCCTTTTGCCTAGATTGGGATCCCTAAAACTTTGATCTCTCCCTCTACTACTTGTAGTCCAAGCTTCTGTAGGTTCCTCCAGTTTCCCACTCCCATTATAGTGCTTTTTGTTTTAATTAATTTAGCCCCAGTCCCTTCACCATACTCTGTTGTATGTTTTGGTACCCTTTCAATTGATAATTTGTCTCTGACCTCTACATAGATGCCATCCACATAAAGTGCACACTTTACCTCTCCCCCTGTCAGTATCATTAACCCACTTATGATTTTATCTTTCCTTATTCTTTGCGCCAGCGTCTCCATTGCACATACGAATGATATTGGTGACAGTGGGCACCCTTGTCTTATCCCTGTTTGGATTTTAAGGGCTCTGCTCAGATGTCCATTTATTAGCACTTGGCTTTCTGCTTCTCTATATAACAGTCTTATCCAGCCTATCATTTTCTCCAGGAAACCCATTTTCCTTAACACTTCAAATATAAAATCATGATCCATTCTATCATATGCTTTCTCCAGATCCAAATATGCTGCTGCCATATTTAATTTCCTCTCCTCAATGTGTGTCAGTGTATCCCTTATCAGCTGAATTGAGTCAGAAATCTTCCTGCCTGGGATTGCACAGGTTTGATCTTCATGCATTGCTTTCATCAGGTTCTTCCATATTCTCAAAGCAACCCCCTACAAACCAACAGCTTGTAGTCTGTATTTAACAGGGTGATCAGTCTCCAGTTCTTCAGAAACTTTTCCTCCCCTCTATTAACTCATAAAATTACTATTCTGCTTGTAAAATCCTTCCCCACCTCTCCTTTTCCCACTATTTCTTCAAAAACCTGTACTATATCCATCCCTACCCATGGCCAGAATTTCTCATAAAATTCCATGAGTAGTTCATCTGCTCCTGGAGATTTTCCTTTAAAAAAAAAATTTAAGCACTCTCCCACTTCCTTTAAACTTATCTTTTCTTCCATCTTCTGTATCTCCTCTTCTTCTACTTATTCTTCAATCTCTCGGACCATGCCCTGGTCTGCTGCGAACTGAGCCTGCCTGGCAGAGCACGCACGCAGGCCTCATACTGGTGCCTCAACATCAGCCTGCTGCAGGACACCCACTTCAGGGACTGCTTCGCCCACCTCTGGAGGATCTGGGAGGCTGTGAGAGCTGACTACTCCTCCTGGCAGCTGTGGTGGGACATGGGGAAGATCCAGATCTGAGCATTCTGCCAGCAGTATCCCCAGCTGGCAGCAAGCGAGATCCGCCACTGCACCCAGGAGCTGGAGGAGGATGTGGCGGAGCCTGAGGCAGCCCTGCTCCATGCGAGCAATGACGCAGCACCCCTCAAGAGCCTCCAGTCCCATAAGAAATGCCTGCAGAAGCTGGCAGAGGGTGCAGCCCGCGGTGCACGGTTACGTGCCCTCTGCCAGGAGTTGGCAGAGGCCGACGCCCCGACCGGCTTCTTCTTCAGCCTGGAGAGGCGGCAGGCTGTGGCAAAGGCATTGGACCATCTCAAGACCCCGGAGGGACAGCTGCTCACGGACCTAGGCAAAGTGCTGGGGCATGCCGTCGCCTTCTGTCAGGATTTGTTTGCGGCTGACCCCATTTGTCTGCAGGCCGCTCAGCAGCTGCATAAGGACCTGCTGCACCTCGGCACTTCGCAGGTCAAGGCCCTGGAGCGCAAACTCTCCCTGGCCGAACTCGAGGCTGCTGTGGTGGGGCTCGCCTTGGGCAGGGCCCTGGGCCTTGACGGACTGCCCATGGAATTTTACAAAGACTTCTGGCCCCTCCTTGGGCCCAGCCTCCTCCGTGTCTTCTGCGAGAGCCTTGCCAATGGGACCTTGTTGACCAGCTGCCGCCAGGCAGTGCTCACCTTGCTGCCCAAGAAGGGGGACCTTGGCTGCCTTAAGACCTGGCGGCCCATCTCCCTTCTGTGCGCCGACTATAAGATCCTGGCAAAGGTGCTGGTGAACCGTCTCCGCACCGTCATGGCCTCTGTCATCGGACCTGAGCAGAGCTACTGTGTCCTGGGCAGGACCATCCAGGACAACTTGTTTCTGCTGCATGACCTGCTCACGGCTGCGGAACACTTTGGCCTGAATGTCAGCTTGGTCTCCCTGGACCAGGAGAAGGCCTTCGATCACTTCGACCACCAGTACCTGCTCAGCACCCTCGAAGCTTTTGGCTTCAGGCCTTTTTTCATCATGGCACTCCAGGCCCTGTACCACAATGCCTCCAGCCTGCTCAAGGTAAACAGTGTGCTGTGCTCCCCGTTCCCAGTCCGTTGCGGCATACACCAGGGCTGCCCCCTGTCGGGCATGCTGTACGCCCTGGCCATCGAACTGCTGCTGCATGCTCTGCAATGTCACTTGACCGGCTTAGCCCTGCCACCAGCACCAGGCCCAACCACAGGCCCCCTGATCTGGCTGACAGTGCACATGGACGATGTGACAGTCTTCCTAGGCAGCCAAGAGGATGTGTGGGCCCTGGTGCACTGCCAACACGCCTACGAGCTCGCCGCATCAGCCCGCATCAACTGGGGCAAGAGTGACACACTCCTGCTCAGGATGGGGGCCGGCAAACCCCCTCTGGACCTGCTGGGGGGCCTTGCCTGGCACCAGGAAAGCCTCAAAGCCCTGGGAGTGTTCCTGGGGCCACCAGCCTTTGCAGCCCGCAACTGGGAGGACCTGGCGGAGGGAGTGGAGGCCCGCCTGCAGCGCTGGCGCTTGCCCGCCCTCTTGTACCGCAGCCAGGTCCTCATCACCAACAACCTGGTGGCGGCGACCCTGTGGCACCACTGCACTGTGCTGGTCCCTCCGCCGAAGCTACTTGAGAGACTGCAGTGGCTCCTTTTGGACTTCCTCTGGGATGGACGCCACTGGCTCCCCTGAGCTGTCCTTTACCTGCCCACCACTGAGGGGGGCCAGGGCCTGATTGACCTGGCCAGCAGGGTGGCTGCCTACTGCCTGCAAGCCCTCCAGTGGCTCCTGTATGCCGAGGGCCACCTCCCATGGCAGCATCTGGCATCCCGGTTCCTGCACTGAGTGGGGGGCCTTGGCTTTGATCGGGAGCTGTTTATGCTGGACCTCACCTTCCTGAACGGGGCGGTCCTTCCCCCGTTCTACCGCAGCATGGTGCGGGCCTGGCAGGCTGCCTTCCATCTCTGTCCCCAAGCCAAGCACCTGCGTCTCCTGCAACTGCTTCAGGAGCCCCTGGTCCACAACCCAGCCTTGCAGCATGTCATGCCGAGTCTGGCCTCCGCAAGACTCGTGGCTGCTCTCATTGAGGCTCACACCACCTGCCTGGGGCACCTCCTGGACCCTGCTCAGTTGGGCTGGCTGTCAGCTGAAGCCCTGGCTGCCTGGCTGGCACTGCACTCCGTCTGCACTGTGGGCTGGCTTCTATGGGCCATTAGGGCCACCCTCCTGATGGAAGCAACGACCGCCCTAGAAGACTGCCTCCAGGTTCACCAGGCCCTCCCCACCGCGGACACCACGGGTGATGCCTTCCCATCACTGCCGGTCATCCCAGTGGTGGCCAGTGAGCTGGCTGACCGGCCCAACACACTGCTTAGGCTCCCTGTGCCCCCCAGGAGCAATACGGGCTGCCCCTTTGGCACACTGCCCCGGAAGGGACTCTATGTGTGGGTGGTGTGCACCTGGCATGCCCAGGTGTAGGCCGGCCGCCCTCACACCATGTGGCAGCGGCGCCTGGCGTGGCCCGGGACCCCAGTGTGGTGCAGTCTGTACAAGGTGCCCACCGCCAAGAAGACCGGCGACATCCAGTGGAGATTGATGCACGGCATCCTGGCCACTGGCACCTTTGTGCACCACCTGGACCCAGTGGCCTCGGCAGCCTGCCCCTTCTGCCCGGGGGTGCTGCACAAGGATGTTTTCCATGCCTTCCTCGACTGCCCCCTGCTGTGGCTGCTCTTTGCTGCCCTCGGAGCTCCCCAGTCAGCCTGGCCAACTTCCTGCTGGGCCAGGCCAAGATGGCCACCCTGAAAAGCCGGCAAAACCGGCTCACCGGGACCGGGATGGATAATGCCCTGCAGCTCTTCTGCCTGCTGGTGTGGGCCTGCCTCTCGCTTGAATTCGAGCACACAGTCCTCCTGCAGACGGTGTCCACCTTTGAGGAACGCTAGGCTGTCAAGGGGGCACTGTGCTGAGTCGAGGCAGGACGCCTGCTCCTTGCCCTGTGATGCCACCAGATGCTCAAGGTGCAGATGCGCATTCAGCGAGCTGAAACCTCGGGCTTTGTCCATGCGGGCTGACCCCTGATGCCCTGAGGCCCCCTGGGCTTCCCCACTGGCAAGAACTGTATATATGTAAATACTTTTTTTTTTCTTTGTGGGGTTTTTTGTCTTGTTCTGTTGGGGTTTTTTGTTTTTTGTCTAGAATGTACGGGCAGGCCTTGCAGGCCATGAGCCCTGGCCTTGTCCTTGAGGCCCAGATCTTCGGGCCAACCTGTACAGGACGTCTACTGCCCCCCATTTGTCACCCTCCCTGGAATAAATGTTTCTTAAAAGTCAAAAGTCTTCAATCTCTTCCAGAACATTTTTTATTTTCTTTCTGTTTCCTTCTTCTGGTATAGTTCTTCATAGAACCTCATCATGACTTCCAGCACCTCCACCTGCTTTTCCACTCAGGCCCCATGTTCTATCTGTACAGCTTTTAGCTCTTTTATTAGTCTTCTCCATGCTGGTCAAAAAGTATCAGGACAATTCTTCATTTTCTTCCTCCCAAGGTGCTTGTGCTGCTAGTTTTCTAAGCAGAACCTTCTTCCCCTCCCAGTCTGGTGGTGCATATACATTAAAAACTTCTAATTCTCTTTTCCTGGCTGATACTATCATTCGTTGTAATCTACCACTAATGATGTTGTCCACCCATTTCACTCTTAATTCTGGATTTCTTAAAAGAATCGCTACTCCTGCCACTGTGCTCTTATGTGTCCCTGACCACCAAGACAGTCCCCATCTCCACCTTTTCTCAAAGTGTTTATAATCCTCTTCCCTGGTATACCACATTCTTGTAGGCAAATTATATCTGCCCTTACTTGTTTCAACATTGGTTCAATTTCTTCCCATCTTTTCCTTGTTAAGACACTTCTTACATTAACCAGTGCTATTGTGCCATTGTGCTTGTGTCAAACTAATCGCATCTGTCCCTTTAAGGCTTATCAGTGCCGCTGCTCACCACTGTTGACTCCATTCCCCCCACTCCCCACACTGGCTCACATGCCTGTTGCTTTTGCAAACTGCTTGATTGCTCTTGCGTTCAGGAATCTTTCCATTTTCCTGCCTCCCTGCCATTTCCTGCCTCCAGCTATCACCCAGGGGCATTAGCAGTGGGAAGCTGCTCTCCATCTCTGACTGTAACTCACCTTCCTCTTTATCAGGTTTCTTTTTCCTGATTTTTCAACCCCTGAATATTCTTCTCTTTCCGCACCTGTCTCTCTGGCTCTTTTCCTTGTTCCATCTCCACTTCTGTTGTTGGGTTTCTTCCTTCTTCCTCTCCCCCACCTCCATGTCTGAGTTGTTTGCCATTCCTGTCTCCCCTTTCATTTTGTCTCCTATTCCCTCTTGCGTTGCCTCAGTTACAGAAATTCTGCTCCCCTCCTTCTCCCTTCCTCTCTCTTCTCCATGACTCTCCATCTGTCTCCAGACCTTCTTTTCTGTTCTTTATTTATTTTTCCATCTCATGGTTAAACTACTTGCCATCACTGACACTGTTTTGAGCTTTGGGTTTCCTTCCTCCACTCCTTACACCCTGATGCTCTGTTGATCTCTTTCTCTGTCCTTAAGGCATTGATCAGATTTTCAGCTGATTGCTTGATCTTAGCCAAAGAAGACCAAGCAGCAGGGTCTTGATCGGAACTGGGTGTCAATGTGTGCCCCCCTTGAAAAGAAATGGGCCATTGCTCCTGTAGGAAAGAACAAACACCAGGCATGGAGATACTAGAATATCAGGCCAAAAGCAAAGCCTGAGAGAGGCCAAAGCAAGCTCTGACACCTTCTCCTGGTGCTAAAAATGCTGATGGGAACCTACCAGAAAGATAAGTTACTGCAGCCCATCTGAATAAGACATTGGTAGTGTTCATTAAGTGCAGTCCCCCTCACCACCAACTCTTTTTCAAGCCATGGTGAACCACAGCATTACATACCCAGAATCTGTCAATCCCTCAGCCTGGCACTTATGATTATTGTAGCCCCACTCTCCATGAGATGAAGCTGGACCAGGTTGCCCTGCACCTCATCTGCACATAAATCTTTGAAGCATCCCGGGACTTGTGACAAGAACCCCTGGTTCCAGTCATGAGTGGGAGCTAATTAGCACATGGATCCTTTGTGGGGGATGTGGAATACGCATGTCATGTGCAGTGCTGAGCTGTAGGGTCACTGTGGAAGGTGGGACCACTCTAATCATATGTACCAGGCTGAGAAAGGGGTGGGTTCTGGGTAAACAGAGGGATTCTGGGTAAACTGTATGCAATGCCGTAGCTCACTATGGCTTGAAATGCTGCTAACTCTGGTGGGGCCCAGCCCAGTGAAGTCCATGGTAAATCTTGAACCTTTTGGCTTTGGACAAATACCATGCACAGTTTATACTAGATATAAGTAGATGCTGAAGTGTTGCTCAAAATTGTGTTTGTGAAACACCTGTACTGAAATTTGCAACAGTTTCCAAAAAAGGATGTATCAATTCTGGTTGAAATAAATCTATAGATACTATGCACAAATTGTTACAGCCACGTTTAATTTCAAGGTTATTTTTATCAAATTAGCTGAAACTTGCAAAACATTTGCAATTAAATTTTTATCACAAAAGTATTTCTTTAAATATTAGATTTTTAGTTATCTTTTGACTGAATACTTTAATGGAATCAAAATTTCTCCCCCGCAAAAAGGCTACATAAAGTTGTCCATGTGTAAACACATATTTTGTCAAAAGTCTGACCTTGTGACTTGTTTATAGTCATAAAATAAGAGGGCCCTTGTACATGTGAGGAAATTGCCCCTTTTAGTGATTTAAATGCCCTTTTCAATTATTTAATTGCGTAACAGTGTACACATTCAGCGGCATGTTATGATTAAATTTCATAACAGTGTACATGTTCAGCGGCATATTTTTATTTAAATTACTTTTTTACATAGCAAACTAAAACATATTCCATGTATTTTAGTTTGCTACATAATAAATTACAGAGATATTCCTTGTGTGTACAAGGGCCCTATCCAGAGAAGGTGGCGGGGACAGTGCATGGGGTGCTGGAAGTCCAGACGTGGTCAGGGAAGCTTGGGCTTGGCAGGCTTCCAGTGCCCCGTGCACCAACCCCATTGTCTTCACCAGCTGCCAGCACACCCAGCCACCCTCCTGCCACCTTCCCGGGGCAGCCAGCCTGTTCCTGGGCTGTCCCAGGCAGTGGGAAGGTGGTGGGGACAGTGCATAGGGTGCTAGAAGCCCACTAAGCCTGAGCTTCCCTAAGCACACCCAGGCTTCTAGCACCCTGTGCACTGTTGGATCTGGTGGGTGCTGCCTGCAAGCTGGGGCAGCACCCCCACAGATAGCACCCCACCCGGGCAGCCCTAGGGGGCACTAACACTGCAGAGGAAAGCACCAGGCATCCATGCAGCTTAGGGGCTGTGTGACCCAGCAGCAGCTCATTCTGACAGGCTCCTGCAAGGGGAAAAAAAAAAGCAGCGAGGGGCCTGATCTTTTTTTTTTCTTTCTCGCAGAGCCTGCCTGCATCTCCTGCGACAGGGGAACGAGCTGCTAGTGGGTCATGTAGCCCCTGAGCTACAGGGGACCCCAGTGCTTCCCTCCTCAGCAGCAGTGCTCCCCAGGCAGCACTCACCCACTGGCACCCCACCGAGGAGGTCCAGGAGGGCGCCACCACAGAGAGAAGCACCAGGGTCCCCTGCAGCTCAGGGCCCACCAGCAGTTCACCCCCTGGCCACAGGAGAGGCAAGAAGGCTCCAGGGGAAAGAAAAAAAAGCTTATTCTGTCTGTCCGGAGCACACTGATTGGTTTTCTTAGTAGGCGTTGTGATTGGCTGCCAAGACAACCAATCAAAGTGCTCAGGACAGACAGAATAAGCCTATTATTATTATTATAAATTTGTTTATCACTTCCACATGGTCAGAGAGAATAGGGTCTGACAGTAAAGGGAGAAGCAAAGATTTATTTTCCTTGCTGTAGCAGTGGGAAAGGGACAAATTCAAGGCAAACCTCCAATAATTAGATTCTATGCCCGGAAAATGATAACAAATGTATACATTTTCCAAATATAGGATCAAATTACTGGGGGGGGGTGTCATTTTATAATCAGAGTCATCTTCTATTCGAGTAAAAAAGGTAGCTATACCATTGTAATTACTTTTTGTGCCTCTCTTAAAGGGATGGGGCACCAGTTTCTAGCACATTAATATAATATATTCCCCTGTAAACAAAAGTCATTTGGAGGTGTCATTACTAATATCCATGCTTAATTATAGTATTAAAATATACTATAATAATACTTACGACCCATCTACTTTGCGATATGAATCTTCTCCCATATCTGGACTGATGTTACTACTTATACTTGTAGGCAAAGGAATAATGCCATCTGCTACTTGCACTTGTGATGATTATAACTGAGTGCTCCTTCTCCTTGCTTGGTGAGTCAGTGGATAGTTCCAAAAGCTTGTTTGGATCTCAGTGATTGTTGCCATTTAAGCATAACTGGTCATATTTTCAACAGCAGCTGTGGTTGTGAAAATGGGTGCAGTCCCCAGGTGTCCATCATTTTGCCTAAGTCATAATCCATTTCTTTCCACATTGCAAATGATCTAGTTGGTTCCACTGATTCAGTTACTGTACCAAGTTGCTACTCAACACTTAGACTACATTAAAAAAATTTGGAGTTTCTTGCAAAAATTTGTGGTATAGCGTAATTTTGTATTATAGTAGGATTTTTGTCATCGTCTTCCAGACAGCTAGCTCTGTTTTGTTAGGATCTTGTGACACGTTGCACTTTGAGTTGCTCAAATGTTGAGCAGTGTTAGTGCTAGCTCAAGTTAGAGCAGCCACACTTTAAGGCTAAAACCTTTCTCTGACTGACCCCCACCTGTACAGGTATGTCTTGCCACTAGAGGGCTGGTGAGCAGCGGCCTGACTAGGAACTACAGCTGTGAGTTGCCACTTGGTGGCTGGTGAGCCAGGGCAGGTTTCTACCCCTGCTCTAGATGGAGGTGTCTGATAGAGGGGTTGGGTGTGGGGTGCAGAAACATGAAGCAGGGAGTTGGAGAATTAATGGGATGGGGGTGGATAATGAAATGGGAGATGGAAAGAAAATGGAGGTGTGGGGGAAGGCTAGTAAAATGAAGGAAGTCAGCCACTGAAGGATAAAATTAAAAAAAAAGAATTTAAAAAGAAATAAATATACTAAAGAAGGTCTCGTGTTTTAATGAATTGGGGTGTGGAGGGTGCTGGTCATGCTTCCCAGGGTATCTGGGAGGGGGGGGAGCAGTGAGGGAAGCCACTTTTGGAAGAGCTACTGCTCTTGCCCCAGGAAGGAAGCCCCAGCTCATAGGGACCTGATTCAGACCCCTATCTTGTTCCCTACCTCCACCCCCTTAGACCCTACTCCTGGACCTGTCTGTGCCCTGTGACCTGGCTAGCTAGCATTTGCTCTGAAAGCTGTGTGAATGGGGTGCACCCCTGGGGGTGGGCAGGTCACACCCCTGAGGATGTAAGGGGAAGTTGTCTTGGTGCCAGAACCATCCCCTGGGGAGTAGAGTTCAGGAGACATAAAGTTTGTCTACACAGAACTGGAAGGTGGGGAGAGAACACTGCATCCTGAGATGCTGGAGGACTGCAACTTGGGCAGCTCATCAGTGAAGAGTCACCACACATGAATGGAATACAAGCTGAGTAATGTAGATCAGAGATAAATCTGCCCTGGAATGGCGTAACTTTAAGCCACCTAAAATGTTCTTAAAACTAATTTCAGGTGTTAATGTGTAGACAGTCTAGCAGTTAAGAGCTCCAGGAGCCATCTAAAATTAACATGTAGCAAGGCTCTTTTTACTGCTGCATAAAAAAAACTCTTTTGCAGGTACTGCTGATCTGAAACTTCTATTCATTTCTGCATGTAGCCCCTGATTCCATAGTGTATAGTTTAGTAAAATGAGGTAAAGGTCTTGACCATCTTCATTTTTCTTTATTAGCATCTACTTAGACACTTGTGCCTATTTTTTAGCAAGTGTGTGTGGAAGCATGAAGTGTACCTGTTCCTTCAAGTCTTCTTCCTTCTTTGCCTCTTGTCCTTGTATGAAGTTTCACAAGGGGAGATCTGCTATAGGAATGCTGTCTTCCAGGACTGCATTTGCTTTTCAAGTGATGCCTTTCTAGCTTTGTACACATATAACTTTGTAGGTTTGCCTGCTGATGTTTGGTGATGCAGAAGTTAGGAGTTTGGTGTAGCCATATATGTACTGATGAAATTTCTAATGTTAAGCAAAAGTGGCAAATAGTTCTCTCTCTACTTGAGCATAACTTTATGGTGCCTGGAGCTCTCTCCTGCATACCATCTGTATTGAGTATTGTTTCTGTTTTCATTGCAGCATTTCAAGTTTATTTCAAGGCTGGTGATGTCCTTCATGTCTTGTCTAGATTCATGGCCCAGCTCTATCTCCATCCATTGTCTTGGTTTAAACTGTTCATAGCCATAGATAGGATAAATTGCCTGTGTATTTATTAACAAAGCTTTCCAAAGGCACTCCATGCTCTCAGCAACTTAGCTGAGCACACAGAGAGTGAATAAAAAGCAGTATCTTAGACTTATTGCCCATACCTCTTAAAAAAAACAATGTACCAGTTATCCAAGCACATGAATAACATACACCAGGGGTATCAATCTCTCCCAGCTGGATCCAAATTGCAGAGCTCCTCAACCCTGAATGTTGCGGCCTACCAGAAACCACACAGGTCAAATGGAATGGCTCCATGGACCTCATGTGTGACATGTGTAACACCTCTTCCATACACTATATATTTGGACTTAATTGTACTGTGTTTGTCTCAGTTAAACTTCTGTTGAAATCTATTAGGATTTGGACCAGTAGGAGAGAAAACGTCACATATTTTTGTTCCTCTTTTTTTTGCATTATTTCAAAAGCTAAAAAATGAAACTATGCTAATTTGTCAGTTATCCTTAAATTACTAAAACCATATATGTTTTATATCCCAGATTACTGAAACCAGACTAGATACATACACATTCATAACAACCTAATCCTGAAGGTACAAAGCAGAGTATATTTTAAAGAGCAGTGTGCGCGCGCATGCTCTTCATTGTATTTCTCACATTATCTATTTGAATTATCATTAGGAATTTTCCAGTGTAATACTGGCTGTGAAAAGAAGGCAAACTCAAAGTTAGAAACAACTGGAATATCTGAAAGGGTTTGTTTTGCAGTCAAATAATAAATCTGGGCTTCTACTTAACTATTATCATCTGAAACAAAGTAATTGAAACAGCGGTTGTCTGAGGTTGGGGAGAAGGAAAAGAGGATCAAAAGTATTTGTGATGACTAATATCACATTGGTAATGAGGTGAGTCTTAACTCAAGATAGCTAATTTGTGTTAACATGAGGTAAATTCCCTGGGTAAGCAGCCCAACTTGTAGTTCTCACACAAGTTACATGTCCGCGTAAACTCTAGTTTCCTCCCATCTTCTTTAATTTGCCGTGCTTACTTGTGTGAAAAACTAGTCTGTGTTTTCTTCACTAGGATTTATCTCCATGTTTGTTGAGTTGAGTTGTGTCTTTTCTCTTGGCTGCATCATTTGAGGGCTTGTGGCTCTCAATTAGAGTAACTGTTCTGCTGCTGTGATTCTTAATACTTTGTAGTGACATCTTCTGTCTGAACATTTCAGAAGGATTTGCAAATGTTCCTATGAGACAGGAAGGCATCATTTCACTCACGTTACACAAAGTAAAATGGAGAGGTTAATTGACTTTCATACTATAGCTGTCATTGCATTAAGAGAATAACGTATAGTCTGGACCCCTCCTGCATGATTTTGATCTGTAGAGCTGCTCCCTACCTGAAATGAAGTGTACTAACAATAGGGCTCTTTTCTATTTGATAGGAAAGGGAGGTTAAAATATCTTTTTGTGTTTGTTATTGCTGAGTTATTGTTAATGTTGATAGACTCGAGAGGGTCCAGAGGAGGGTCACTCGTATGGTTAGGGGCTTACAGGCCAAGCCTTGAGGAGAGACTAAGGGACCTGGACCTCTTCACCCTCCACAAGAGAAAGCTGAGAGGTGATCTTGTTACTGCCTACAAATTCATTAGAGGAGCACAGCAAGGGATCGGAGGTGCTCTGTTCATTAGGGCACCTCTTGGGGTAACAAGGAACAATGGTCACAAACTGACAGGGAGCAGATTTATGTTAGATATCTGGAAGAACTTCTTCACGGTAAGGGTGGCCAAAATTCGGAATGGGCTCCCAAGGGAGGTGGTTCTCTCCCCTACCTTGGGGGTCTTTAAGAGAAGGCTGGATAGGCACCTGGCTGGGGGCATCTGACCCCAGCACCCTTTCCTGCCTAGGCAGGGGGTTGGACTTGATGACCTGTTGAGGTGCATCTGTGAATCTATGAGAAGGTAACAAACAAGTCCCTGACTGAAGTGTCAAAATCTCTTTCACTGTAAGAGAAATAGGGATTATTACTTCCAAAGGTCATGAGGCAGCACCTTGGGTCCAAGAAATTACATGAAAATCTATCACATACACTTGTCCTCACTGAGACAAAAGAAGTGCAGCTTTTATTGCTGCGTAAAAAAATACTTTGCCAAATTAAACATGCTCATGTTCAAAACAATATTAAATACAGGCTGGAGTGAGATATACAGGTCCCCATGCTGGCTTTAAATGAGCGCTGGTCTGCCTCACCTATACTCCTTCTAGTATATGAACTTGCTTGGGTGTCTACACTATCCTATAGTCTGCTGTGTAGATATACCCTGAGGCATAAAAGTTTTAAAGACATCCTAAGAATGGCTTTGTCTCTAAGCTGTAATATCAACCATGTTTTGGAAAGACACGTTCTCCCTTACAGTATTGATGTGACCAAATAGTGCATTATCCAAGTATGCTACAGCAATTCAACATCTGGACTGTTAAGCTGCTAGTCAGTCTTTGTCCCAGTTGGGCGCTGCTTTTTTGTTATTTATTCTCCTTACTACTGAACAGAAAAAACTGTGAGGAATACATTTGGATGTCTTACCTAATTGAAATTATTGTTGGACAAGACGTAAATCACTGCTATCTGAATGTAACTGATGGATTTCTTATCGCATTGACACCGGGGTTCTAACAAATGTACTTGCTGTGATAAAACGTGTATTATACATCATTTTATATATTATGAACAGGGTGTGTTGTTATTGCTTAATATATTGTACTGTGTAGTGGTTAGAGACCCCAATTAGGAAATGGGCCTCCAATGGATTCTGCAGTCAGCATACACACAATTCCCTGTCAGGTACATATGTTTTTCCCTCACTTTGGAGCTTAATCACAATCTACCATCCAATTTAAAACTTACCTGAGCAGAAGCAAAACTGGTTGTACCTGTGCTTGGTTTTTGGTGTATAAAGAAGACCTATGAGGCTTCTGATACACGATCTGTTCTTAAATGAGACATTTGGATACTACCTAACAGAAGAAGCTCTCAGTAGGTTTCAGGAAAAAAGCCTTGGGGAATGAAAGACAATGCTTTGAAATAAGTTGGATTTCCTTCCCCATATGTTTCCTAGATCCCAGAGACTTGATCTCTGAGGGAACATGGGACAACTCTCTTTGTGTTTCCTAGTGTTAAGAAATTAAAGCAGGTTGGTTACTGCCAAGCAGGGGAGAGGAAAAGAGACACCAAGCAGATGTTTAGACATTTGTGTTTGCCTGGAACAATCCTATTCTATTAAGTGTGGGGAAGGAGAGGCTTGGCTGCCAGTTTTCTTTTATCAAAACATGCTGCCATGTCTGGAGCCTTCCTTACAATGGAAGCTCTACTATTTCTTATTTAAGAGGGCATTACCAGGGAGAGGAAGATGCTGTCTAAGACGCTTTTCCTCTGTGGATGAGGAAAAACTTGTGAGCGTGTACATATGGGTGCCTGAAGAGACTCACCACCTTGAAAAGGGTTTGCTATTCACACATTGGGAATTAGAGATCTATGTAAATTATTATCTATCTATCTGTAAAATAAAGAGGTCACAGAAAAAAGGTCTATATCCATTCCCCTTTATCCTATCACTTTCCTTACCTTGGTAGGCAGGGTGTTATGATTCACTACTCCAGCTTGTGGTTCAGTATAGATTCTGTATAGATTATAAATTAAAATGAGCATCCCAGGCATAGGTTGCAGAGGCAGAGGAGCAGGAGCTACAAAACAGGAGCAGCATCCTGGATTTCACATTGTCCCACATAGTCACCCTAGCTCTTCCAGTCTGTCCCTGGAGGGAAAGCCAGGGAAAGACACCATGCCCCCTTCTCCCCCGCCCAGCCAGGCTATGGTTCTCAGCTAGCCAGGATTGGAGGGGGGTGGGAGGACTGGGACAAGAGAGTGTCTGGGGGTGGGAATATGGCTAGCCCTTTCAGTTGCTCTTGGCAGCCTCCAGCAGCTAGCTGGAATCCCAGGGAAAGAAAGCCCTCACTCCCCCTCTTCCCCACCCCACCCCCTGCTCCTGTAATGCAACTGTGCAGGCTCCTGGCTGGCTCTGCTGGTTGGTAACAGGGTAAATCCTGGGGAGAGAGAGCCCTTGCTCCCATGCTGCAGCACAACTGTCTGCCAGCTCTGCCAGTCAATCCTGGAGGGAAATCTGGGAAGAGACACCAGCCCCTCCTTGCCTCCCCCTAACCAGGCTATGTCTCAGCTGGCTGGAGGGAGGAAGTAGGGCTGGGATGAGAGGCTATCAGTGACAGCCCATGGGTGAGCTGCCTGCCCCGGGCTAGAGCACAGACCAGTGCAAAGGCGTATGGGATGCAGGCAAAATCACCCAGAAGTTAACCCCTGCAGCAAACCTGTACATGGGTTCACTGGGGAACTCTGCCCTAGAGCACCTTTATCTGATAGCTGATTTAATGAGGATTACATTTTCACTTTATTGGCCATTTAAGAAGTGCTCTGTAGCCATGAATGTTTGTTACCTTACAACTGTAGAGCAATTTCAGGGGCCTCATCACATGAAAAATGTAACTTCTGTAAGTGCCTTAAGAGTCTAAAGTGAATATGCGATTATAGCATGTGTCCCAAGCTGATGAAGATGGGCTGCAGAAAGATTTCACCAAGCTAATTGAGTGGGCAAAAAATGGCGGTTGAACTTCATTGACAAGTGCAAGGTAATGCACCTGGGGAAAAATAACCTCAACTATATGCATGCTGTGCTGGGCTCTGAACTAGCTGTTACTACTCAGGAAAGAGATGTTGGAGTCACTGTAGATAGTTCTCTAAAACTAGAGAGTGCTCAGTGTGCTGTGGTGGCCAAAAATCCAATTAAAAGTTGAGTATCATTAAGAAGGGAATAGAAAATAAAATGAACACCGTCATCATGCCATTATACAAATCCAGGGTGCACCCACATCTTGAATACAGTATGCAGTTCTGGTCTCCCCATCTCAAACAGGATGCAATGGAATTAGAAAAGATACAAAGAAGGGCAACCAAAATGTGCAAAGGTATGGTGTAGTTGCCATACTAAAATCTAAAAAGACTAGGATTCTTCAGTTTGGAAAGAAGAAGACTGAGGATGGGATGTGGTAGAGGTCTGAAGGGTGTGGACCAAGTGAACAGGCAACTGTTGTTCACCAAGTCCTAGAATACTAGAACTAGGAGACACCTGCTGAAATTAGTAGGAGACAGATTTAAAACTAACATGAGAGAGTACATTTTTATGCAATGCATAGTTAAACTGTGGAATTCATTAGTGGTCCAGACAGACAGCATATCCAAGTTCAAAAAGGGACTCCATTAATTCATAAATGATAGATCTATTAATAGCTGTTGAACAGAACAATTGGAAATGTTTCCTCTAGCCTCTCAAACCAATAATGGTGGGTGCCAGGGAGGGTATTGAATAAGGAATAGATCACTGTAGATCTGTCTGGCTCTCCCTCTAGCATCCACTTCTGACACTGTCAGAAACAGGATACTGGGCTCGATGGACCATTGGTCTGACCCAATATGGTAGTTCTTTTGTTTTTATATACCAATATACCTGTGTTAGTAGGAGTAACAACAGCAGTGAAGACACAGAAGCATAGGTGTTAGCAGCTGCTAGCCACCAAAGTACAAACTCTCCAGTGGCACTGGGTATGGACAGGGCCGTATTAATGCACAGGCAAACTAGGCACATGCCTAGGGTCCTGAACTGTGGGGAGGCCTGCCCCTTCCTTCCATGGCAGCGGCATGAATGACCCTGTCTGCCTCCCTTCCCTTCCTCTCCCCTCCGCCGGCCTCACCACTGCGGCGGCTAGTTCCTAGTGCTGGTTCTGAGCCCCACTCCCTGCGGGCAGCAACACTAAAGTGGGGGGCAGGTCTCGATCGGCCCAGGGCCTGCAAGTTTGTTCTCCTAGGGCCCACTAAATAGTTAATTTGCCCCTGGGTATGGATTCATGTTGTTAGCACCTGCTAGAACCTTTGATGGCACATCTGCACTGGTAGCTTCACCTATATTATTTTGATTAATATAGCACAGATAGGCTAGCTGGTAATTAGGGCTGTGCGAAGCTTCAGGTGCTGATTCGATACAGAAGAGATTTGGCCCGATTTGGTGGCCGAATCTCCGAATCCAAATTGAATCAGAGGACCAGTTAAAAGGCCTGGATCGATTCAGAGCTCTCTGAATCTTTGGAAAAGATTCAGAGAGCTTAGATGATTCAGGCAGTCCCCGGTGATTGCAGCAGGGAGCTGCAGCTGGACTCAGAGCTGGTAAGTAGGGGGTGGGGGAGGAGGGCTAGAGAAGGGGGGAGGGGAACATTGGGGGACCCCTGCCAGGCCCCATCCCTTGCCCACTCCCCCACCCGCCCCA
>NW_005841944.1:3026297-3029676 GCF_000455745.1 Alligator sinensis | reverse complement strand
CTGCCCTGCCCACCCCAGCTCCGGCCCTTTAGGAAAAAGAAAAAAAAAGGAAAAAACCCTAGATTCACCGGGTCCTGCAGTGGCCTCAGGGCTTTGGGAGGCTCATGCAGAGCCCCCCATGTGGCACAGGGCAGCGGGGGGGATTTCCCCCTGCTGGGCAGTAACTGGTGAGTCCAGGGGTTTGGGGGTTTTTTTTTTCCTTAAAGGGCCAGAGCTGGGGTGGGCAGGGCAGCTGGGGGGGGCGAAAGGGGGAGGGTCAGGGGGCTTGTGCTGAGTCCTCCACGCAGCGTGGGGCAGTGTGGGGGGCAACAGGGATCGCCCTCCAGCCTGGCAGCACCCAGTGAGTCAGGGCTTTTTTTTTATAAAGTGCCAGGAGCTGGGGCAGGCGGGGCAGCCATTGCCAGGGCTGAGGGAGCGGGCGGGAGATGGGCTTGTGTGATTTGCCACAGACAAATCTCTGAAACAGATTCGGCCGAATCAATCCGGGACAGTGATTCAAACAACTGGGTTGGCCTTCTCCATGAAGATCATTATACGCTACTCATCTCACCATAGGTGAGACTTACCAATATACAGCCTCTGAAAACCTCAAGGCAGTCGCTCCGGAAAACACAGCCTTGATGTTTCCAAAGTATTTTATTAGAGTGAAAAAACAAGCATACCTTTTCCTTTAAATTCAGGCTTTCTTTATATATCACAAAGTAGAAAAGGGCCCAATTGTTTAAAAAAAAATCCCTTAGAGGTCACCTTTAAGACTCTGACCCTCATTCTTCTTGCCACTGAGATAATTACTCACTCTCAATTGCTATCCCTAGAACCAGTTAATGAATGCTGCATAATAAACATAAGTAGGGCAGCTGGATGAGAACAATGCACAGGTGGGCAAGAGAGCTTCAGTTGGTGAGGAGATAATGAGCGTGAGAATTTGCTGTTTGTCTAAACACTACCATTGCCTCCCTCCTGAACCCGCCCCAACCTCCTGCTCCTGCTTTTGTTACTAGTTTCCCTCTCTGTCAGCTTTAGTCTTCATTTAACTATCAAGAGCAAGGCTGTTACAAAAGAAAAAGTCAGCGTCCTCCAGTCTGGGGGAAGAGTTGAGGGTCCACACAGTGAAGATTCCCTTGCCCTTTTGCTAGAGCACCCCTAACTACCCTTGTGTTCTTGTGTGGGGCTGGGCACCTTCCCACTGGATGCTGATCCTCTCTAAGGAACAGTCATTGCTCCTTACCTTGCAGAATCCTGTGCCCTCCCTTCTCAACAAAATTGCACCCATTTCCAGTGCTAGGGGACACATGGTACCTGTGGAGGCCATGACAGAATTTGTCCTCAAAATAGAAGATTATATAACATGAACACTGAGCAGCAAGGAAATTGTTTTACGTATTCCACTTCCAGTGCCACCCTCTGCAGCGAACAACTGCATTCTAGCCAGGTCTCAACAAATACTTCAATAATGTGCACCTGTCACAGTCAAATTTAATGGCCCAGCTACTAAAAATAAGTTAAAATATCACATTGTTGTCCAACCTGGGATTTTCAAGAGAAACATACAAATAAAGTATCTTCCTTGCCTAGCAGCCACTCTGAAATTGTCATTTTGAAGACACCATGCATCTGCATTTTTGAAGTAGACACTAAGTCATCTTGAGATCAGTGTTGTGCAAAGTCATAGCAGTAGAGACAAATGACTCAGTGACAGGAAGTATTAAAGGCAAGCTGGGGGCCATGCAATATATCGGTCTTTTGTTAACTTAGTTGACAGGTAGAAAGGAAATGGTGTTTTAAGGGTTCTGGCTTGTTAACCAAACAATTAATCATATGCAGACAGCACAGAATTATTTAGTGAGATGGTTTTCAGGTACCTAGAACAAGATTTGACTGTGTGTAATGTCTACTTCGAATTGTAAGCAAAATAAGTAAAGATGGAATTGTCTAAAGGATTGACAACATCCTAATTGCCACCAAACTCCAATGTCATTCAAGCATGCCTCTTCTTGACACACCTTAGAAAAATTCCACCTGAGTATTTTAAAGGTATTTTGATGTGACAGAATTTGCAGCCTAAGATGCAGTAGGAATAGTATGCGTATTCTCCACTAATACAGGCAAGCACAGGCCAGCCATAGCTTCAAAATCTCTGCCAAAAAGCTAATAAGAGCATGTTTGCCTATAGCCTTTTCTCTGAATTGGACAAGGGAATTCAGTTGGACAGTTTCCAGTTGTCTCATGTCCACCAAATATAAAACAGAAGCATCAAAGCAAAGTACTAATGGGCAGTTTCTCAAAGGTCTGCTGAATAGGCGAGGCATGGCATTAGAGTGCGCTCTTTGGCCTGCCACTCCCTGCATTGACGTAACACTATTCATGAAAAATTCTTGTTTATGTGCAAGAGCTAAATATTAGGGGTGTGTGAAGCGGGCCCTATTTGATTTGGATTTGTCCTGAATCAGGGACAGTGATTTGATTCCTTGATTTGAACCACTGTCCCTGATTTGGTTCGACTGAATCTGAAGGTTCAATGCTGATTTGGAAAATCAGCAATTCAAACATAGACACAGCTTTAAAAGTTTTTTCTACATACCTCAAGGTACCAGTGTGGCTTGTGATCGCTGCATTGCTGAGGTGCATGGAGCATCCCACAGGAGTGCAGGAGAGCCCTCCACGTGCTTGGCGGCGAACCTGGAAGTGGACTGGAAGTACTTCCAGTCCACTTCCAGGTCTGTTGGGGAGCATGCTGGGGGCCCCCCCGCATGGCCTCGGCTTGGGAATCAGCCACAGGAGGATCCCGGGTGCCCCCCCAGACCCAGGAGGTACCAGTTACCAAGCCGGGGGAGGGCAGAGGGGCCCCCTGGTGGAAGTGGACTGGAAGTGCTTCTGGTCCACTTCCGGGTCTGCTGCTGAGAGTGCTGGAGAGCCCACCATGTTCCTGTGGGATGTTCCATCTGCCCCACCATCGCGGCATTCATGAGCCCCTGCTACCTAGAGGTATGTAAAAAAAACATTTAAAGCTGTCTCTGTCTGAATCTCTGAATCTTTCTGAATCAATTTGGTGGTTCCAATTCGATTTGGGGAGATTAAAGTGTCTCCTAATTTGATTCAGACTCAGAGATTCGGCCACCAAATTGGACTGAATCTCTGCCAAATTGAATCAGGAACCAAAGCTTTGCACAGCCCTACTAGATATGTGCTAGCTGTCCAAATAGGAGGACACATTTGGTACATCCCATTCATTGTATATTTAGGGAGAAAAACAAAGAATAACATGAGTAATAGTTAAATTTGCCAAAATGCCAATTAACCAAAGAGTGGCCTGGACTCCCAGAACAGAGAGAAACTCATGTAAAGGCTGCATCTCAGCCATATCAAAGCCCTTGCTCTC
>NW_005841944.1:3001462-3026287 GCF_000455745.1 Alligator sinensis | reverse complement strand
CTTTCTGAGTGAGGTGTAGGCATGGAATTGGGGACTCGTGTTACCTCCCCATGATTCCAAGAGGTAGATACCCCAGAGGTGCTCCTCCCCATAGCTCTCCTCACACATGAGCTGCTGAACACTAGGGCTGTGCAAAGCTTCAGTCCCTGATTCGATTCAGCGGAGATTTGGCCCAATTTGGTGGCCGAACCTCTGAATCCAAATAGAATCAGAGGACCCTTTAATCTCTCTGAATCGAATTGGAACCCACCAAATCGATTCAGAAAGATTCGGAGATTTGGACAGAGACAGCTTTAAATGTTTTTTCTACATACCTCTAGGTAGCAGGGGCTTGTGAATGCTGTGATGCTGGGGCACATGAAGTGTCCCACAGAAGCACGGGGGGTTTCCCAGCGCGTTCAGCAGCAGACCTGGAAGTGGACCAGAAGCATTTCCGGTCCACTTCCAGGTCTGTCGGGGAGCACACTGGGGTCCCTCCACGGCTCAGTGACTGATGCCTCCTGGGCGTGAGGGGACACCTGGGGTCCCCCCGTGGCCGATGGCCAAGCTGGGGGGCACAGGAAGCCCCACAGTGCACTCCCCAGCAGACCTGGAAGTGGACCAGAAGTACATCTGGTCCACTTCTGTGTTCACCACTGAGTACATGGAGGGCTCCCCTGCACTCCTGTGGGACCCTCTATGCACCCCAGCATTGCAGCAATCACGAGCCGCACCTGCTACCTCAAGGTATGTAGAAAAACTTCTAAAGCTGTCTATGTCTGAATTGCTGATTCTCTGAATCAGCATCGAATTTTCAGATTCGAATTCAGCCTAATCGAATTGGGGACAATGATCGAAATCAATGAATTAAATCACTGTCCCCGATTTTGGGCCTAATCCGAATCCAAATTGAATAGGGCCTGCTTCATACACCCCTACTGAACACTGACACAAGGACTTCTCTCATCTGGGGGAGAGGACTTCCCTCCGTTGCCTTGCCATCTCTTCCCACTATCACTCTTTTGAATGCAAGCTTTTGGGTCCTGTGTTTCTACCCAGGCATATCTCCCACCAGAGTTAGTTTTACCTGTATAAGAATTGCTGGGTTTATAACAATATTTTACATTTTGGTGATGATTGGTGGTTTATCTGTTGCTGGCAATATGTGCAGTGCTGCAACAGACACAGGAAACATATCATTCCATCCCAGCAGAGGTGTGTTGAATAGGATTTATGGAAGCCACAGGGGTGAGTCAGAATTTAAAACCTTAATAATTTTCTTTTTCCAAACAAAATGTAGGGGTGGAGGGCTGTGGAGGGTTGTATGCAAATCTTCTGCTATGAGCCAAACATTGTTGTCTACAACTGAAGGTTTGAAAGTTGGGCACAAGCATTGCAAGAGCACAAAACACCAGTTTTAACAATCCATTCTTGGAGGCTGACTTTACCAAGAAGTTGCCAGACAACCTAGACAACAAGGATTGTTTATCAGGCTGACTCCAAAAACTGCATGATAAAACTTGACAATGTCTTGCCCCAAAAAACCCTGACTACCAGCTGCATCATTTGAAAAGAGAGCAATACTCTCTTGATCTCTCATAAAGTCTTCAAAATATAACAGCTGGTGATGTGTAAAAAGATCCAACTACATCCTTGTCATCCTCTTTTTCTACCTACCCCATTGTTTTTTACCTCTTCTACTGAATTATGCCTCAATTTAGATTGGGAGATCTTTAGGTAAGGGGTGTGTTTTTTCAAATGCCTAGCACACTTCAGATGCTTTGTAAGGAATAGGGATCAGCTGCTTCAAGGTCTATGAAGTTTGGGTAAGTTTGATATTGAATTACAAATATAATAGCAAAATTCCATCCTCAGATGCCTTGGGTAATGTAGTGCTGTGTAGAGATACCAGAGCTAGTTTGAACAAGTTATTGCCTAAACTAACACATGCAGCTTTTTTTTGAAAGAGTTAATTAGCTTACGTTGAGTGCAGAGCTAGCATGGCTGTGCTGCTTCCAGTACTGGCACTAGAGTTGAGTATCTCGATATGGTGCTGCATTGTGCCATGTTGACATATCCTATCAAACTGTATGGAGTTAATTTTCCAAGGAATATGAATGCATTGGAACATTGCTCAACCATAAGGATTGTTATTAAATTCTTCTCCTGTGCTGTTATTTGATTTACATCTGCAAGAGTCACTTCCAAAAAGAATTAAACTAGATTTATCTTCCAGATTTGTAATTTAGTTGATGGTTATTTACACAAATGTCCTTGCCAAAACAAGGTGATTTGGCAGTTCTCTGGAATGTAAAGGTTAAATATATTGATTTAATCTTGTCCCCACAGAACTGTTCTTTCCGTGGCCAGGCACTGTCATTGTTGCTCTTGTGAGTCCTCAAGCTTTGTTTACAGAGGTTTAATTTAATTCTGTCCATACCTTACTTTAAATGGAAGCTTATCTTTTCATACAGTTCTTGCTGGTTGGAAGAAGTTCTTGGACTCCCAGGCAAACATTTTATTTAATGAGTCTTGAATTCCCTGATGTCCTAATTCACCAACTTACAACGTAAGTGTGAAAACAGGTTAAACTCTAGCAAATATATTTCCCATTACAATATAAAATAAACAGGAGTTAGTCATGTCAATGATATAATCTTACTACTATGGTTTCAGGTCAGTAAAACCTGAGATACTGTACAACTAGGTAATCATATTGAAATCATTAGTGAAAGGCATATGGAACATGGTTTTTTGAAAATGAAATGTTTTTAAGCTTGTTACAGTTTCAGGTTGTGGAATGGATTGCTTGAGCTTTGTGAATATTAAACTAGAATTGATTTCAGGAATCCTATGTAATGAACATCACAGGTAATGCTTTCTTCTACATCTGCAGAACATGTACTAGACTGGGACTTGTAGTTTTGGTCAAGGCTTACTCTTGCTGCCTAAGGATAGGACTGGACCAAAACCACAGGTCTGAGCACTCCAAGTTCTGAGTTGACAGGATCTGACTTTCACAAATTTCTCTTAATTGTCTTTAGCTCTGGAGTTTTTGTATAGCCATTTGCCTAAATAAGGGACAGGGTTTCTTATGTACAGCTGAAACGTGCAGCACACACTCATCTGTTTATTTTTCTGCTTTCACATCTTTCATCAGCATTATTTTCCAAATTAACTTTTATCAGCAGTCGTCCCAAGCAAGTGCTACTTTGAACATTTACTAGGTGTGTTTAAGTTGTTTTCACCTACATACTTGTTACACTTTCTTTGCTCTATGCCTTGTATGGGACAGAACAAGAGCTCCTTCATAGCGTGGACTACATTTTAGAGAAAAGATTGCCTCATGATCCATTCGCAGTCAGGCAACATCTTCTGGCAGCTAAAAGGTACTAGAAAACCAACACTGGGGAAACATTTATGTATTGAAGATAAATGATTTATGCTCTTTGGAGAGGAAGGATGAATTCTGTTACCTCATTTTGCTTGTTGACTTATCTACTGTTAGTCTAAAGTGGAAATGAGATGGGAAGAGCAAGACCCAGGTGACCAGCCACCTGTCCTCGGACCACAAGCTGAAGGTCTGTGGCAGATCTGTGGGATTACTGGATTAGAAATATAGGGTTAAATTCAGTCCTGCTCTAAAATGAGCTCATTACAGGGAACTTAGGCCAGGAGTGAATATGGTCTGCTATGACTGAATGGAGAATTGTATCTTCATCCATTTTTCCTCCTAAATAGATGACTCCTTTTCCTCATACATCCAACCAACACTTTGATTCACTGTTTAAAAACTGAACTTTTAGATATTTCTCTTTCATTCAAAGAGTGTCAGAGTCCCAGTTACTAACTGATTTCCCTGTTATTTTCATGCTTCTTTCTCCCACAACGCTTTTTTCTTAACTCTCTAAACCTTTTGTCCAAAAGGTTTTCTTTTGATTCTGATCAGCCTGTAAGGAATTGGTCACAATATTTGGTCTCTCAGTTGTGTGACTAGTACTCACAAGGGTATATTGTTGGACATCTTGTTGATAGGCAAAAAAGCCAGGACCAAGCAGCCACAGGAATTTACTCCCTCTATGGAAAATCTAACACGATTTCTTTGGTATGGCAATACCAAAAAGTGTCTGCTGGCATACCCAGCTCACTTACTTATAACCATATAAAGTGAATGCATTTCAGGAATTGGATTAAAAGACAGACATAATGTTTTCCATCAATTAGACACTGAGAAACCCCAGACACACAGTGCTGCAAGTGAAATTAGATATCTTGGGAAACCTATTCCAAATGGAAACCTAATATGTGGGATCCTGACTCAGTCACTACTCCCTTAGCTTCTTACCCTCTCCAAAATATATTTAGATACATTAGCTAATGTAAATATAGTAACTTTATACCCAGTAAACATGCATGAATTGAATCATTACTGTTGCACTAAAAGTAGCCATAGAAAACTAGAAATGTGGCTATAGATTTTTTTTAAACCTGCCAATACACAACAGATATTTACCCATTTGCCTATTTACCTATCTGTTCCCGCAGATGTACTGCATGACCATTTTGCAGAGTCAGTTCAGCAAGTGGTATGTTATTTATAAAAGGAAAAATACTGAGTCTTCCATAAGCCTTCTGTCACAGTTGCTTGGCATATGGGAAATATAAATAGGGCAGAGTAATCATTGATGTGCTATGCTATTGGCTGTAGTGGTCATCTCTGACCCAAAGAGATGCCACAGAAGTAAAAAATAAGAAGATGCTCCTGCTAGCATTTTTATGTTTTAAAATATTTTTCTGCTTCATTTTACTTCACTCCCTAGCTAGGCAGAAAGTTAAATAGAGAATTCTGCATAATATTGTTGTATGTACACCACAGTGAGCAACCTCCGAAAAAGCTTTGTGAAAAAAATTGATTCTCTCTTTTTTCTTGTGTGGCCTTTTATTCTTTCCTAAGGACTTCCTCCAAATATAGTATTATACCAAAATTGGTCCTTAAAAATGCCTGTGCTTCACACTGAGCATCTCCTAGCTCTCCTGTACTTTTGGGGTATTCAAATGGGAAACTGAGTACCTTAACTCACAGACTTGTAACATAGCTTAGCCACAAAATGAAATGGCTGCTTCTCAGTGAAGCAGAGTGAAGTCCTTTATCATATGATAAAGGAAGTGGCTTTTGAACCACTGGGACAGCTTGCAGGTTTGCCTTGTAATAATACCAGGTACAGCAGCTGCAAAAGGTAACGCTTACAAGATCACTTCTACTTTCTTCTGGCATATAAAAAATGGCCAAATATTACCAAAAGCACACCCTGTAGGACAAGAAGTTACTAAAAAGACATTTTCTGATTTATGCATCACCTTTGCTCAATTAGTGATTTTTCTAACTACAGATATGACTTATCAAGCTCTGTCTGCGCTTCTTGACTCTTGCTACTTCACCAGTAACAGATTTCATGGTCTAAATGTAGCTGGCAGTTTTGTTGATCAATGCAGACGGCAATAGAATCAAGTTGTATATTATGAACAGGAGGAATTCTCTTATTTGGTTCATCCACACAATCAAACTGTAGCTCTAAAATAGACAGGGGTAGTTATGTTAATCAAAATATTGCCATTATGAGTTACTTTTCCGGCCATAGCTACAAGGAGGACAAAAGATGGAGCTCTTAATTTTTTCAGATCATTCCTATGAACAACAGGAGACAGGAGAACATTTTAAAATTAAAATTATAAAAGCCCAATGAACAACTTTTTTTGGGGGGGGGGGGAAGGGGAGCAAGAAATAAATTTGTTTTTAACAAAGAGATACCCATAATTAAGACCAAATATGCAGATTTACTCTGTATCTTTTGCATGTAAAAGTTAATTTAAACAGGTATTTCCTTTAGGAGGGCACCTAGAGCACTGAAAGCTTTGCATGCAAACTGTCTTTATAGGCACGCAGCTTAAAATAATTGGACACCTATCTGACTTACACATGTAAAATATTTTAGGCCTAAAAATGCCTATGCAAAAATGCAGGAAATGTTAGTACCAGGAGTTTGGGGCATCTTAGTAATTAAGAGCCAGTTTGTTCCTATTTGCATAATTTTGATCGGTTAGTGGAAATGCTACCATCTTCTATTGGGAGATCGTGGTAGCCTGAAACTAGGGGGATTCAGACCATAGGCTTCCGGTTCCCTAGACATCAACCAAACATCTCTTACCTCAGCAGTGCTTCTGGGTCCCCTTCCAGATCTCTGTTTCCGTGGACAGAGAGTGTCTCCTTTCCTTTATCATTGGCTGAAACAGGGATCACCTGAAGAAAATTATTTTATTTTTTCTACCTTGGATGTAGCTTTAACCCTGCTGTATGGAAGGTCAGTTAGGCAAATGGTTCAATAGCATTTACAATTCTAGATTGTAACTGAAAAAAGCATTAAAAGCAGCATATCTTTAAAAAAACCCACCTTGATGGAATATTCTTGAGCCAACAAAATGTGTATAGAGGAGGAGTATAACAGCTTGCTCTTTATCACTATAAACTGCTGTCCTCAAGATAGGATATCAAGCATTTCTTTTGTTGAGCAAAGATTTTTATCTACCTATCCAATCACCCCCCACCACGAGGCTTTACAATTCTTATTTCCTCGGGCAGAGAGCTGGTTCAGACACCGTACCTGTGGCTTCCCTTTTTCCCTGGGTCTTTTCACAGAACTCTGTTTCCAGAGTGAATGCCTTTCTAAAAGCACTCTGTAGGCCTTCATTTTATAAAGGAGCTCTCTCATTAACTTACCATTGAATAACTCTCATAACTCAAGGCCTATTTGAATTCCACTCAGAACCACAATATTTCATTGCAGAGCACCTGACACCTCATGCATCACACTAAATGTATATTTCCACCATTACCTTTACTGTTTCCATATTCTTCTAGCCCCACCCTCATCCACACCGACTAGGAGTTGGTTAAAAGATGGGGTAATTTTTTTCCCACAAAAAGTTTCATAGTACTGCATTTTCCAAACCTTTCCCATCAGCTTTAATTAATGTGATATGCACACTGTACTGAGCCTTTAATTTCAATAGAAATTGCCTGGTTGCAGAAATGCCCCCTATTTTCTTGTTTTCCTAGTTTAAATTATAATAATTTAGGTAATATGTGGTTAGTCTGCGAATACAGAGGACAGAGGACAACAAAAGCCAAGTACCAGTAATCCCAGTTTGGACATGTTGGTGTGATAGCTTGGTCAGTACAGGAGACGTTAATTTGTTGACTTGAAGAAATAAGACAATGTCAGTGATACAATTTCAGATATTAATAAAAGGATACATAGCCATCAGGTGGATTGGATCAAACATTTCAGTTTATTATATAACATACCATATTCCCAAGTGAAAAATTCAGTCATCCACTCTCTGTGCACATGTGCATCTGTACTGCATTGTACAGTTTCACAATTAAAAACAAATATGTGCTTTATGAAACTGAGAATGGTACATTATAGCGTATGTGACCAAAGATCTCAATAGTATCACAGTTCTTGGTTATGTTCTTTAGCTTTCCTAAAGCAGCAAAGGAGACTGTCACTCTCTTAATTTTATCCTTGCTCAGTTACATTCCATTGGTACCTAATCTGTTAATTTTAGGCAGTAATGAGTGTAAAACATTTCCTGTCACCCCACTATTTGCATATGCTTTTTAGATCACTAGTTAGAAGCTGGATGTAATTGCTGGCTTTGCTGGTACTTTCCTCTTTATTTCTTTATCCCCTTTACTTCTTTGCCTTGCAGAATAGTGCTATTTCTGGTAAGATTCTTCATCCTACAGAACAGAGTGAGAAGCATGTAAGCATTCAGTTGCTCGTGTTGCTGTCCTTTAATTTTGCTTCTATATCTTTGCTGTATTTTGAATCATGTCAATAATCTGTCCGATATACTAGCAGTGAGCAGCTGTAACATGACAGAACACTGGCTCTCATTTCTTTGGGTGACTTCTGCTTATCCAATCCAATATCAAGTTACATGAAAAAGAATTTCGATATGAGACATTATCACTTTATGGTTAGGACCAACCACGGCCAAGAACATCTTGCTCTTCTGTGCCTTCTGGAAAAGATGAAAGCGGAAATGATTTAGGTGGCTGGATTTGAAACAGTCTGACTCAGCATTAGCATCAAAAAAGAAACAATTGCTTCTTCAAGGGAGAAAAATATCCATAACAAACCACCTGAATATTTTCATTAGATATGAGACCTTTCAAACCATAGCTGATCTTATGTTGCTCTTGTTACACATGCACATTGCTACTTACTTTCATGAGGAGAACTTTTCTTAATCTTTCAGTACTTCTAGGTGCTATGAGTCCTATTGTGATCAAGTGGGATCTTATGCCTGAATGAAGGACAGCAGCAGGCTTACCTGTAAGAAATATATCTTTATTTCAGCATATGCAAACTGAGACCTTGTCTACAGCTGTAGCAATGACTGAAGTACAAATGGAAGCCATATCAAAAGCCCAGATCCTAGAGACAGGCCTCTGAACCTGTGTGGTTCTCTAACCAGGAGTGGGGTTTTGCTTCTTGCTTCAAGAAATTATACTTACACTAGTGTTTGTAAAATAAAATCTTCCTTCAAAAATCATTAAAAGATTTGATGTTTTACTTTTTCTGAGTAATGAAAAAGTATAGCAAGCTTAAATGATTCCTTTAAATTGCTTGAAATTCCTTCAAATTGCTTGTATTTGGCTGTTATCTGTTCACAGTCCATTTTTCAGTTGTCCAACACGACTAACTGAACATCTATGATGAAAACCATCAGCATGTCATGCTTTCAAATTTGTATTACTTTTCAACTAAAAAGACAGGTCAAGGATGGTGAAGGTAAGAAAAAAGCATCCATCATGCTTCTGTATAATTGACTGTTTAGTGCATCCACACAGGGCACTTTAAAGAATAATGAACACTCATACTTTTATTTTCCTTGTTCTTATTCAGTAGCACAGTTGCAATGCCAGAGTCTGTATTGATAGAGCAAAGTTCAAGAAAGGCCAGATTAAGAAATGTAGCAGGCCTACCTTTTCGGAGCTTGGGTTGAGTCCCAGGATCGAGGGTCTACTGTTTGATTGGTGGAGCCCGCCCACCAATCCAGAGGCAGCACAAGGGAAGCAATGCCCCGCCCTTTTCTGAAGGGAGGGGGCAAGGAGCAGCTGGACCTGAATCAGAATTGCACCAGCCAGGTCCAGAGAACTTCAGGGTGGAGCCCCTGAAGAGTATAAAAGGGGAGCGTACTCAGCAGGCTGGGGAGAGATGACAAGGGACGGCAAGGAAAAAGGAGTTCCAGAGATGGCCATCCTCGGGACCCTGCTCGAGCTTCAGTGGTGTGCAAATCCGCGCGTGGGGATCAGACTCTAGGAGCTGCTCAAGGCAGCTTGAGCCTGCAAACCCAGCAAGCGGCTGGGCAGTTGGTATGCAGATTGGCACACGGAGAGCTGGCCCTGGGAGCAGCTCATGGCTGCTTGGACCTCACACAGGGCACAGGTCGGCACATGGAGAACCGCCTTGGAAGCAGCTTGTGGCTGCTCATGTTAGCCCCAGCCCTAGGCTGAGTGACCGGAGCCCCGCAGTGCAGCTCCAGTTTTAACTAAAAGAGCCCCGGTGCACAGAGCAGGGCCCAGGAAAGGGGAGAACCCCAGGTGTGAGACCAGGGGAGTCAAAGCGTTCAAGGGCTTGGCTCCCACGAGAGAGAGAGCGAGCCCTGGGTGCCCAGCGCAGGGCACCAGGCCATCAAGGAGAGCCAGAGGTGCCGCTGGGGAGAGGCTTTTGCAGGATCAGCCACCAGGGGATGAGCCTTTACTTCTCCAGAGAGGAAGCATGAGTTGCTGGGGAAGCTGGCCCCAATGCGGGGGCATTTAAAATGGATGAGGAGGGGCTGCTGCCTCTACCCTCTATTGCAGGAGAGGCGTATCTACTTCCCAGGGCTCTAAAGGGGAGGGGCTTCAGGGAAACCCCTTGTGGAGGTGCTGAGTGCACTCCCTACTTTGAGGTTGTTGTGTTAAGGGCTATATAGCTAGGGGTATTCTTTAAAGGGGTTTATATGGTTTATGTGTTTTAATGTCTCAGTGTATATATTGGCATTGTTATTTGTGAAGGTTTAAAGAAATATTATGGTTAAGTTACTTGGGTTATATAGGTTAATATCCCTATGTGTTAATTGTGTTGTATAGGTTGTAAGTTATTTGGTTCATATTTGGTATTATATGTGAATTGTGGAATATTATATATAGTATTATATGTTAAGCCTTGTTATGTTTTATATTAAGTGTCTGTATTTAATCTTGTAATAAATTGTACATTGTTAAGTATTTGGTTTTGGCCTAGTTCTATAGAGAGGGGAGGAAGCAGCTCTAGTAGCTGACCCCTTCCTCAGCACCCTGCCTGACCACCACCACTGTGATCGGAGGACAGGGCACACCCCCTGTGTGTACCCAGACTACAGAAAGAAAGTAAGTTCTAGGGTTTTAGAGGTCTGTTTATATAGATCCTACAAATCCCCAAACAGGAGAAACCGCCAGCCAAATTGTCTTCTGCCCACATTTCCATCATGTGGCTTTTCGTCCTTAAACGTACAAACCAAGGCATCACAAACAGGAGATAATTCTTCTGTCTCTAGAGAGTCTTGCAGTAACATTTACCTTTCCCTAGCTCATAGCTCACCCCATTCTGAATTTAAGAGCTTACTTTACGCTTTATTGAAGCTCACTTTACCCTTCTACCTCAGACTGCCTTCCTGAGGCTAAATAGGAAAAATCCTAGCAATAGTGAGCTCAGAAAACAGCACCCCATAATCTGTCTCAGTGGGGCTTTCCCATTAAGGGACCTCACTGAAATGGCTGGGTTGCTGTTACTATCTTTGTTGATCTTGCTATATTTGGCCTTGGTCATGATTTGGGAAAAAACCTAAAGGGGGGGAAATTATTTGAGGTTTCCCTCAGTATAAAAAATACCATTTCTTCAAAGCACAGTGGTTTGCAACCTTGCTGAACAAATGGTGAGGTGGGAAGGAGAAGGGATGCCCAAGATGTATTGTTTGTCACATTTCTTTTGCCCCCTTCAAAGGTCCATAAGTATTGCAAAGAAGCCATGAAAGACCTGGACCTGATGATCTCGCGAGGTCCCTTCCAGCCCTAATGTGTACGAAATCTATGAACTCCATCCATGAAAAGAGTGTGGACTTCTTCCCTCCATCAGCCCCACCCCAGTCTATCTTGGGTCTGACTGTCTTAACATACATCACTTTCCTGCCTACACTAATGATGAACTAGCACTAATGGAGGTTAAATATGAACTTAGTTCTCTCCTCTTCATGTTGTGACAATATCCCCATCACCAGGAGGAATTTTGTGAGCACTAGCGATAAGGAGGCCCTCGCAGCAAGGGGTTACTCCCTTCTGACAGATCTATAGCTCTGTGGATTCATATTTTCACTTTGCTGCCTTGTGCTAGCATCAAAACACAAATAAACCAAATAACTCATCTTTGTTGGGCTTCTAAAGTATGTGCACACAGCAAAATGAAGGCCTGATTGTAGCACAGGTCAGCATAACTATGCTAGCTTTAATCTTTGTGGATTGGGTAACAGTATTAGTGAATATATGCTATTGTGGGCTAACAGTAACAACCAGGCAACAAACCCACTAGGGATCCTGGTCCCTATATACAGTCATGAGTGCCTACCCACATTATAATCAAAATGTCATTCTGCCTTGGTCACAACAAAGTTTAGCTAAATTTGCTTTTGTGTAGAAATTAACTGCAGTGATACCTACTCACAACCCAGATTTAACTGCAAATCAGGCAGGATCAGAGTTCTCCCAGGAGTGCCCTGACAAAGTTTAATTTACAAATGACCTTACTCTGAAGACAGCTGCACCACCTGCCTGGCTTTAGTAAATGGCTGGGTTTCTCATCAAGTGCACTGATGTATTTTGCTACAGTGCTAGTTGGTTTGAACAGAGTTCCAAAATATTGGTAGATCCAGATCCCATTAATGTTATGCCTACTTTTAACTTTAACATTGCATCAAAGTACAGCCCTGTAAATGCACTGTAGATTCACAAGAGCCAAGAAGATGTCCTGATAAATACTATCAAATAGTCTCTCACTATATGCAAAGCTGAGCATCAGAAAGGCATTTAGGACTTTGCAGTGTTCAGAAACATTCTGCAGGGAGATGAGATTTGTATCCAATTGCTTCTGTCAGAAATCCCCTTTAGGGGTTTCTTTTACCATGTGTTTCTTCTATGTGATCTTTACTACAATTAAAAAAAATATGGTGGTGGGTAGGGGGGGACAAAAAGATTTGCCACATACAAATAGGGTGAGTCTTCTTCAGTTCTTACATTGAGCCAGTTTGCCCTCCTTTAGCAATTTCATACTCGTACTTCTGTTCCTATTTGATAGTAATTTCTAGTATTTGGGATTGTGTTAAATCTATTTTACATTGTGTTAAATATCTTTAGTAGAGCCTCAAATGCTTTGTCCTTAGAAGAATTTAGCATTGTGGCACTATTCTCATCGGTACCTCTGGACTTTAGTTATTCCTCACCTCCTTTGATGGCTCTCTTCAGCTCTTGTATTGTAAGTGATTCAGGTTCCACTTTCATCTCAGGGATTTGTTCAGAACTGGTGATATCTATTCATTCAGCACATTCCATCCATTTAGTCATCTACAGAAGAGCTCATTTCCATCCCTCTTCTAGTTCTTTCTCAACAATGGGTTGTCTATCACTGTCTTTAATTAGTGAATTATTGAGGTTCTCCTTGCTGATATTTTGGTGATGGCATAGTGTTAACATTTCTTGAACATGTGACATCTTGTTTTGCCATTTAACTTTTTATTGGCATGTCTTCTGTCTCTTTTAGTAATAATTTTCTTGAGCCCTTTGTTATACAATTCTGTTTTTCATGGTTTCATTTGCCATCTCATATACCTATAACAGCTTCTCCTGACAAGTATTCATTCATCCTAGATAGTTTAAAACACATGATTTGTTTATGCAGAGTCCTCACAGGGTGGTAATTCAATATACTGGAGCAATGTTGTTTGCCCTGAAAATGAAAGTAAACCCTATTGATTTCACTGGAATACTCACAAGTATAAGGCAAGTAGGATTGGCTTGCTATATGCAGTGGATTGTTACCATAGTCTTAACACATCATTCTGGTGGATTTGTCTTACTTTTTAACAGTTTAACAACATATGTACAAGCATACCAATTTATAGCTGCTGTAATGGTAAGCAATAGCTAAGGACTCTAATAAATTTCCATTAGAAAATCTAGCTTTCACTCACTCTTCTTTTTAAAAATTTCATCTTTGTTGCTAAACTCTATCATGTACATGCATAGTAGCAGAGATGAAAAGCAGTGTTGTTCTGGCTGTGGAAAAAATAAGAGAACAATTTAGATGATCAGCCATTTCAACTGTCAGTGGAAACTGTATGTTTAAGAATGCTGGCTCTGTTTCAGGACTGAATGTTGATCATTCTGCATTGAAAACCAAAAACTTAAACTTCTTAAGAAAGTCCTTTTCATCTAGTGGTTTTGCAGAACAGGTGGCCTTTCAGAAGCTTCTCAGTGGGTTTGGAATATTAGTGGCAGAAGCAGATCTGGGGGATGGGGGTGCAGTTGCACACACCTTTGATTCCTGCTCTACCCAAACTTAAAAACCTGCTGCCTGGGAGGGGCAACAGCATTTCCGTTCAAGCAGTGCTGAGGCAATTGACTTCATGGCTCATTATCTTGTCCCTGATTCCTTCTAATCTCTCCCCTCTCCACAGGTATTAAATGACCTTTTTAATGGTCTTCATATTCCACTATTCAAACAATCCTTTCTTCCCCTGTTAGCCATTCCTAGTAATGTCTTTCTTCTATTTTACAGCCCTACAGACTGTTTTTAGCTCTGGCTAAAAACCTTAACTCAGGTGTGGTAATATTAACTCAGATGTAGAAACAACTGACAGTGAAACACTGGAGGCACTGCCAAAACACTCAGGAGGGCTAGATTTTGTTTTATGAATCTGAGTAAGAGACATACGTTTAACTATAATGGCTACAGGACAAATGACACTATGTTTTGACTGTTTTGCCAAGTTTGTTGTGTTTTTTTAATTTGACATATAATCTAACAAATTAGTGCACATTCCAGTAATTATATTTATTTCTGCTTTGATCTTAAACTGAATAACATAGTGTTGCCCCTGCCCCGCCCCCCCAGCATATTAGTAAAGCTTCTAGTTTCTCTTGAACTGTAGAAAAATGTGTGTTGTTTTATATGTGTTGATGTGCCACACCATCTGCACCCCCTTTTTTTATATCTTAGATCTGCCTATTGTTAGTGGTATTCCTTGTGGGAACCAGTTAGAAAACAGAGGTGGTAATGCTGATAAAAAGGCATGGAAAAAGCAGGTTTCCCAAATTTTCCCAATTCATTGTGTGGACTATATTACCTTGGTTTTCTCAGTTTATCATAGTTTACCTTATTTTTCTCAGTTTATGTGTATGTATATATATTTTTCCTATTTGCAGTTTAAAATCCAGTAATGAGTGGAACAATCAAGGTTTTATACCAGGGCAAAATGGAAAATCTTTTTGTTCACTGTTTTACTAGAGTACAAGATATAGGTTCTTATTATTACAACAATATTGTATGGGTGGGTGGATGAGTGGATGATTTCTAATATGTATCTATGGTATTTTCCCTTTCTTTGAGACCCATGCGTACAGTTGGATTAATGGCAATAATGCAACCAAGCTTTATAGGTAAAGGTATATAAAACAGTACTAATACTAAAAAGACATTAGCTGCCTAAAAGTTTTGTGAAACATTTTTCTGAAAAATATGTAACACAAGTTCTGTGCATTTGTGTAGTAGTAGAAATTTTGTTTGGACACTTATTTGGGATGATCTGTGTAACTTATTCATGGATTTGCCACTTGTAACAGGCATGTCATATATTGATCAAAAACCACACTCAGGACCTGTTTCAAAACCCCAGAAATGCAATGGAATATTTCCTTTGATTTTTCAACAGGCTTTGGATCAGACATTGAATAAAAGAGATACATGAGTTTATCATGTAGGTAAAATGCTTAAATTGAGTAAATCTCATTGGCCGCATCTACATGAGCGATTTAGGACTTACACAGCATTCCTGAATGGCTTATTGGTGACACTGACTGCGCAGCAGCTCATTATTACTGCACACTAGTGTTGCATCACACTTTGTGCCATGCGATGCTACTGCACAGTAGTAACAAGGTACTGCAAAGTCAGCATCTGGGGTAGATGCGGCCACTATGTACATAACTGAAAATCAAGCCCAAGTTGGTCATTCATGAAGCAGAATTGTACATACAAGGGACAACAAATAAGTTCTTTAAGGCAATAGAAATGCTACATTTGTAACTTTTTTTTTAGTCTAAAATATGCTTTTGCTCTTTGGTTAATAAATAACAAACAACATAAAGTTTGAAATCTCTAAGTACAATTAAAAAACTACTTAGACATCTGAAAAATGTCTTGAAATCTTTGTGTGTCCACAAACTATAGCCTGTCAAGCATGTGCTTAGAGTGCATTTACTTTGGAGCCAAAGACTTTATATTTAATACTGGGGTATGTGTTAGAACCTGGATACAGTTGTGAGACAGATTATGGCTGTCTTGTTAGAGGTCCCCCCCCCCCCCCGCCCCGATTTAAAACAGTCTTAAAGTGAAGATTAACAGCGTCTCAAATTAGCCTTGATTCTGTTAGAAATGTCCCTCATATTTCATGCTCTGGAAAGGAATATAGTGGAGGAATGTCATAATGTTTCCCTATTCTCTGACAAGCCTTTCAGTAGCCCTGTCAAAGATCATTTAAAATGGAACTGAAATAATAAAAAATGATGTGCTTATGTGAAAAATACTTGGCAGATTCCTTTCTGTAAGACATGGGTATGCTAATGAGCTTTAAATTGCAAGTAAAAATGATTCTTATCAAGCAAGCATTGGTAGTTCTGATTAAAATATTAAGATATGAAATGAGAAGGTTTCTGAATACTGTACCTGGCTTGCTTTCTGAATTAATAAAATAAAATAAAAATCGCTGTCTTAAGCTAATTTAATATAAATACAGGTTGGGGCACCAGATAGGTTTTATATGTAGCAATACATCATTCCCTATAGGTGGTCTGCCCTATGTGCTTTGCTTTGTAATCAAATTCATCAGCTTGGAATGTTGTTTTCCTTTTTCTTTTTTTTTTTTTAAGATAAAGGTTATACTTTGCAGGTGTTCTGTTTACAACTTGGTAATTATTAGTGAAACAATATTCTCTAATAATTAGGTCCCTTTGTCAGTGAATCATCTTGTTATTTTTTCCATTAAAAACTAATATCCTTCAACAGCATCACTTTATCATGTCTGATAATCATAATTATGCAAGGGAATGATCTGTATGGATTTCACACCCAGTAACTGTATAATTATTTATATAGTTTACTTATCACTGTAAGCAGGTATATATTATTTTGCTTGTTTTACTCGGTATTTGGCAGCATTAACTTTTTTAAATAATTAAAGTTCACTTTAGCAAAGATTTAAAAGCCATAATTAGCTGTCACTTGAAATGGATTTCATATAACACCTGGGTTTGTTTCTTTTCTTAATTTTTCACTAATATAGATAGATATAGATATAGATAAGGAAACTTTCTTTAATATGTTACAAGAACTGATGCAGTTGGAGAGAGCATTTTGAGTGAAGACTGCAGGATTAGGGCTAAATCATTATTATAGCAGGAATACTTGAACTATGAAAAACAATTTGCCATTTCCCGTCAGAATACTGAGAGCAAGGGATGGGAGACATAAACAATGATATAATAGTATGTGATCATAGGCCATGTTAGTCTCTCCTATATTAACGTTTGAGAGCTCAAAATTAATCTGAGGAACTGAAGGAAATAAGATATGGCCAGGAATTAAGATCAGCTCAATCTTAAATACTATGTTACAAGAGAGGAAGTCAGGCATTCTTAGAAATTCATGTTAGCTGTGGTTTGAAAAATAATGTTGGAGATAGGTCTTACATGGAACTTTAATTATTGTAGAAAGCATATTTGATATAAATCTTACATTTTTCATCAGAACATGAAAATATGACAGATCTTATAATTGATTTCGTTCTAGCATCCTGCATCCTTCAATGCAATGCCATATAAATAATGTATGTACTCATGGGAGCAGGAAATATGCTGCTGATCAGACAATGTCAACTTGGATGAATCCTGTCCTGTAAGCTCTAGTTCAGATGTGAGCAGTAAAACTACTATTGACATGTGGTACTACTGACTAAAATGTCAATAGTTATAAAAAGAGGATTTCATAATGCAGAATAATTGATTGGCTTGCTTGACTGGACAGAAACATCTATTCTTCCATTAAAGTAAAATAATTTCCCTAGTAGTTCTCAGAGGACTTAAGGCAAAGAGAACTGATTTGTCCTATTGAAGCTCACATCCTTAACCACCTGTTGAAGATATAGTTTGTTTTAGTAGGTACCTATATTGTAAGATGGAATTGTGATGAGTCATGGCCTGAAAGTTGATCCCTCCCTATATCCTCTTTTGCAGCTTACTAAATGAGAATACTTGGATTGTGTTGGATCAGGAATCAACCCCAGAAGGGCCCAAATAGTAATGAAGACATTCATTGATATTTCCCCATTAACAAACATTTTGGGATCTGTCAGTTAGGCCCTTGTTAATTTTGGGGGTTGTTCAAATTGTAGCTATATAAGTCTCTAGGTACAATGTGTCATTAAAAATGCTGATTTTAAAAATATTGATCCTGAAGACAGATATAAAGGAAATCCTAGTTTCCAAACAGACCCCTCCTTTCAATCCCTTTCTTCCCTACTCAATATTTTCCTCCCTCTGTGGAAAACAAGAGGCCAGTAGTTTGTATGGAGGCTGGGGGAGTCTTTTGCTGTCAGCCTTCTTCCATTTAAAGGACATGTTAACTCTAGCATCACAGGGAATTGCACTTGCTGCACTACTACATGCAAAGAGAAATAGGCTCTCAATCTGGCAAAACCTCAACCTTCTGGACTTTAAAGGTGAAGTTATTAAACTTCTTAAACTCACAAAAATTTAGCCAGGGGCAGATGATGAAAAGTATATACTGAGCAACTGCTCCCACAGGAAATCCAGAAGCAAAAGGGATTCAACAAGACTTGTCTGCGAACCTGAGAAAAAATGCCAATCAAGCCCCAGTGAGGGCAATTAATCATAATGTTTCTACTGTTGCCTCTTTACTCTAAGTATATTAATTCCCATCTTGTTGATTAATCCTCATTCCTAATTCATTCCCTGTTAGACATGGCACAGGTAAGGTTGAAAATATAGACCTGAGTGTCATTGAGTCCTGGGATCTACCACCAAACTTAACTTTCTAATCTAAGCCTCCTAATGGCCTATAGCCATGTTTAATGAAAGTAGTCCACAAAACAAAATGTTTTTGGCACTCTGTATCAGAGAGTCTTTAGGCAGAAAAGTGGTTCTCCACTACTAATATTGGAAACCTCAGAAAGAAAGAGACAAAAGGACTCAAGCAGTTCAACTACTCATGCTGAGACTCAAAGGGGTGCTAGCTCCCTATTTCTGGAAGGCAGTTGATATCTTCTCAGAACATAATACCTATTTTTCATCATCACAGCAAATGATTAATTGGTAATACTACTGGTATTATGTCCATACTTCTGGCAGAGTCAACAGGACTTGAAGCACTGGAATCACTTCGCTGCAAATTATTTAACTTTTCCTCAAAGTGGGTGCTTTGAAGCAGTGTGCTGTTTTTGGAGATTCTGTTAAGAGAAGACTTCTTGAATAAGGTCTAACGATGGTTTCTTTTCATCCTGGAGGAGCCAGAATGTTGTCATCCCTTACAACAGGAATTGGCAGATGACTCCAAAACCACCTTGTTGGTTGGCTCAGTAGCCAAGAGAGACATGTCACAACTCATATATCTGTAGTTTTATGCAAGTATCACTGGCTGAAATAGAGGCTGGGAGGACTCTGAATATGTATCAAATACAGCTCAAATGCATCAAATAATTTCCTACTATTAGGTTTTATAATTTCTGGAATTATACATAATTGAGAAGAAAGGGGAGGTGGTCCATCTGCAGGTGAGGTGAGCAGTATACAAGAAAATCTTCCTGTAAAGGTCTGATAGTGCCTGAGCTAAGTGACTTCAAACCACAACAAAGTAACTTCTTCAACTCAAGCAGGAGCTCTGTAGTGTAGCTAAGTGATGATCCGTGCCCCAATACTAGTTTTATCATAAACTGGCTCTTGTGCTTTCAAATTCAGTTTGATTCATTTTTTGGCAACCTCTCTATCTTTTCATGGACCAGTCTGCAATCAATGACAGTTAATTAGTCATAATCTTGATTTAATAACTTCAATTCCAAATTGTATGGCATTTGGAGAAGCAGCAAACCTGGTATACATTGAAGGGATTTCCAGGTTGGAGGAGACTGAGTGAAAATACTGTTGACTACCCCTCTCAAATCTTTTACTACCAGCATCAAAGCTAGCTGACACGAATGATAATGACTTCGGATTTGTTTTTCATGCAGACAAATCCCAAAACACTTTGCAAACTCTGTTTCTCTCTTTACCTTATTTTACTAAATGTAGAACTGAACCAGCTGTTTAACAGAGCACTGTAACAATTCAGCAGTTCAAGAAAAGAATGATAAGATACTTAATTGAAACTAGTGTGGGAGTTCACAGAATAGTTTGATTATGACAGCTGCAGCCCCACGTTGTATGAAGACACACCTTCTCAATAAGCACTCAGGAAAACCTAACTGAAACACTATGGTATGAATACAGAGTCAGCCTTGGAGCACTAATATAAATTATAAATATACGGAAAAAGGTAACTGCAATGGAGTGATCCCTATTCTTGTCTCACCAGTATGCTACTTTTAGTACTATAAATAAATCAGTTGAATAAAAATAGTAACGATCACTAGAGAGAGAGAGAGAGAAATGGACTTTGAGACTTCGAAACTACTTTTTGTGCCTGTAGCATTTAGAAATAAGGTAGTATCCCTTTAAACTGTGAGCACCAGTAGAGGGCTCCCAGCCTCCCAGCTGCCTTCAATGTTTCCAAAATCATCCAGAGCTGTAGTGTAGCTAGGCCTTACTTCTTGTGTATATTTAGTAAACGTGGTTATTTGGACCTCATCCTGCTTATATAGTTTTGTCATATGACTGTTTTTGTGCCCTGCAGTGATTGGGTTTAGAGTTGTTTGAAAAAAAAGGAAAATTTTTTTTGCAAAATTTGTTTCCATTTTATTGTTAAAGAGAGGTCCTGTTTTGTCCACAATTTTTTACAGTAATTTTTCATATTTTTATTCTTGTTTCAAATGTTGTAATTTTGTTTTGAAATCATTACATTTCATTAAATGAAAACCTCTTTTTCAGAACCACTTTTCTTCACACTTTACAGCTAGCTAAATTGTTTTAATGACTTCTTTTTTTTTATTTAAGAACACTTAAGGCTTCATTTAAAAAAAAAAGTTTGGATATGGATAATGTTGTCACTTTACCCTGAAAATGTCAAACTGCTCTTCATTGAAAAATATGAAAATAGATTAGTTCTCATTTGGTTTGCATATTGATTTTTCTCTCCTGACATTTAAGATAGGCAGATCTTGGGCCAATTTATTGAAATTATTTTTATGCCACATTTGCAAGAGTCAACTGCATCTAAGAAAGGCGGTATGCAGTCACTACAAGAGCACGTACACAGTGTAATGCCATAGCAGCTAATAAGCTGATCACTTCATCATTTAAAAAATATTAGCTCTGTAAAAACTCTTTATCTTAAACCAGTGGTTCTCAATTATTTTAGATTTGAGGCACCTCTCGATAGACTCAAGGTAACGCTCAAAAATGCCATCTATTAGTTTTACTGTTTTCTTTGTCTGCAAAAAAGTAATAGAGCAATTCTTTTGTAGCAGAGAGTTGAAAGATCACAATGGGTCAGAATGTTTTTAATATTATTTATTCCTAAGTGAAATATCGGTTTTATCTTGGAATCATTTTTGCATACCTAACAGTGCTAACATTGTGTGGCACCCCACCACAATCTTAAAAACATCTCAAGGCACCCCAGGCTGTCATGGCACTTTGGGTGGGAATCACTGTCTTAGACCTACTTCACAGGTGGATATGTAAGGCATGGGGTAGTTAAGGGAAGGCTCTGGCTTTTCTCTAAACAGAGAGAAAAGGAGTGAGGTTGTAAGAGCCACTTTCTTACAAGGGATAGGCTAATTTGCACACACTCCTAGCAGTCCTTGTAGCAGTAGCAGTCCTACATGTGGTTAGCTACAGAGGGAGAGAGGGCATGATGCTTCTTTTGAAGGAGTATGGTAATGAACACACTTTGAGATATTAGGAATGGTTGAGGCACTGTCAAACATGGAGCTAGGTCAATACAGCTCCATGTTCCCACTCCATAGCTCAGCAAATGTGAGGTCCAAGTGATTTGTCCGTGCATATAAAGTCAGCAGCAGAGCTAAGAAATAGACACAAAGAGTTCAGATTCACAGTCTCCCACCTTCATCCCAGCCTTCAGTCCAAACCATACACAATACTGTTAAGTTAATTTAACTAATTTGGGAGGTCTTTGAATATATGAACCAGTCCAGGGGACAGCATCTAAACATATACATATTGTTTCTCCCACTTACGAAAAGTGAGAAATCTATATTTTAATGCTAGTATTCAAGTACTAAGTCATCTAAGAATTATATAGTGCAATTTTCTTTCCAGTGGGAGGTGTTCATGTAGGTTAACTGATTATAATTTGAGATATTAGACAAAATACTGAGAACAGTTTGGTCAGGTGAACGGTAATATCAAACTAAATGTTTTACAACTGTTAACAACTGTCATCCTATTGCCATTCATACATTGACTAAGCTTGTGTAATATTAGAGAGAATTAACTAGCTGTGTTGGTGTGAAGTCAGGCAGAAGGCCTGAGAGATGCCCCTTTTGGGCTCTCAACAGCTTATGTATCTCCGATTTAGTCAGTCTATAAAATGCATCTCTGTCCTGGTTTGTGTTAAAGCATTCAGGTAGTGTGTAATAGCATTGTTTGGTTAAAAAGAATCAGGAAATATTTTTTAATTGAATGGTCAGAACAAGGCTGATGGGAGCTACAGAGGGTCAGGTATGGATAAATGTATAGATTAAAAACATCCAGGAAGAGCACATACCAACTGCAGAAACTTCCTTAGCCGGACGAAGGGTTTTTGAACCTGAAAGCTTGCTTAATAATTGTTTTCCAACTATTTAAGTTGGTCTAATAAAAGATATCAGATTCACCCAAAGAACCTTGTCTGCCTATGTCCTTAGACCAACACGGCTACAACCTACACCCCTAGATTAAAAACTGAGTTTTACACGGGATTTTTATATCAAGGTAATCTACTTAAAGAAAAGTATGCCCCCCTTGCATGTGTAATGTTGGTGTTCTAACTCTTCAAAACACAAGAACACGTCTCATATTTGTCATTTAAAGTAGCTATACTTAAAGTACCCAACCTTATGTAAAATATAGGAAGCAAACTTTATACAGCATCTGAAGCAATAAAAATCTATGTTGACTGCTTATTACTGAAGCATTTAGCACATCAACTGTCACTCCAGATTATCAATTTCATTTCATTTGGACTGGAAAGAAATACAGATTGGTAATAATGTAAGGCTATGTTCTTTAAAGTTAAATGTCTTACAATAAGACTAGTACTAATGAACTATGACATTTTTCAAGCCACAGGTCTGACATTACTTGCTGTGTCAGAATGAAATGTTTACGGGGAGCTAATTCTACATTACAATGCATTAAGACATCCTTTCAGTGCTGTAAATTATTTTAGTGCATCTACATTTCAAAGTATAGTAGCATCATACAGCTGGCCCAGATGTAAAAATTACACTTTGCAGCTTCTGAAAGGTTTTATAAACAATATAAAATAATAGTATTTAAAAAAAATAATCCTTGGTCTAATCTAGTGTGCTAAAGCATACGTTTTACAGGTGAAAAGACTTTGGAAAACAAAAGGAATCAGAACTCATGGTAGAAGTGATATCTTTTATTAGACCAACTAGATTTTTGCCAAAAAAAAAATCTTTAATTGCAAGCTTTCTGGCACAAGCACAAAGTTTGTGCTTTGGAAAAGAAAGTCAACCTTGACTCCATAGCCAACCATATTCAGTGGGTGCATCTACAGATGTTTACTGCAGAGCTGACTAATAAGCTCCAGGCTGAATGTCTCAGAGTATACGCATGCGCCTCTATTAGGGCACAGGAAACTAATAAGCTCTGCAGCAGGGAAGTGCTTGTATTTGCTTGTATTTTGTGCACAGCAGCACGCATGTAGACACTGACCTGGCTGGCTGGAGCATGAGGGTGCTTCAGTCAGACTGCCTGCTGGCTAGCCCTGCATTGAAGCATCCTCTTGCCCCAGCAAGACCCTCTGCAGCACATTGAGCCTGGTTGGAGCAGCCCCAGGCTGGCAGGCTTCCCCAGCTCTCTGTCAGATGGAGCTGCTCTGACCTGGCTCAGTGTGCTGTGGTCCAGGTGCACCTGGGAGCTTCCTGAGAGCAATATACTCTGGAGCAACAAATAAGCTCTGGAGCATGAATGCTGCGTGTCCCCAGAGGCTGGGGGGGGCATGGTGAGCTCCAGCAGGCAGTAGCAGCGCTGGCGACGGTAAGCGTGGAACTCCTGCAGGCAGCCATGGCGTTGTGGGGAAGTGCTGACCACTGGTCAGCGACCACCCGCAGACACCACCAGCAGTGTTGGCGGTGGCCAGCAGCAATTGCGGACCACCTGCAGACACTACTGGTGGTGTTGGCGGTTGCAGGGGGCACGTGGTGAGGAGTGACTGCCTGCAGGCGTTGCCAGCAGTGTTGGTGGTGCCTTTTCATAGAGGGTGCACTGCCACACCCAGGGGTACATGTGCACCCACCCTGTACATGTGGCCAATGCTGCATGTTAATGGAGTTTATTGCTGTGTTTAATGCTACCCAGTGATATGGTTAAATATATAGTTGCTTACCTTACTTCTACTGATGGCACTAATTGAAGAGTAAGACACAGCTTAATCAAAGGTTGCATGACAAATATTAGGAAACTTCTGGCATTACTATAGCAATTCAGTTCTTATGTTTTCTTAAATGAGGAAAATATAAAACGATCACAACTTTACACTGATGGGCTAGGAATGGCTAAAGTGATAAACCACTTCTGTTCCCTTAAACAATATCATTCCAGAGCAGTTGCTCTGTATTGATAGACTTAAACCATTCGGGGTGCATGTAGTGCTCCCTGCCCCTGCAGTGCCCCCCCCGCCGGCCCGCTCCCCTGGACCGCGCTCCGGCTGCAGCAGGGCCGCGTGTCGGCGCCGCGCGGGACTCGTGCATCCCGGAGCGGCTGGGTGGGCTCCCAGTACGGAGGCAGGACGTGGGGGATGTGGTCGGGCTGTTTTCTCCAGAGTGTAGGGCGGCCACAGGCTGGGACGTGGGGGGACCTCTCTCGCACGGGCGGGCGTGGGTAGCGAAGACGCTAAGCCTGGCGAGCAGCGGAGCTCCGCGATGTGCTGTGCGGACAGCGGGGGTCGGAGGAATGACTGAAATCCCCTCGGGCCGATGCTGAGGCACGAGCGCCTGCCCAGGTCCACGGGGTCCGGCGGGAGCACGCCGCCGCCTCGCTCCTCCTTCACCTGTCCCGGGGCGGGGCGG